>NC_056436.1:37842807-38197807 GCF_018296145.1 Oncorhynchus tshawytscha | reverse complement strand
CACTGTACCACCCACTGTACCAGCCACTGTACCAGCTCCTGTACCACCCACTGTACCACCCACTGTACCAGCTCCTGTACCACCCACTGTACCACCCACTGTACCAGCTCCTGTACCACCCACTGTACAAGCTCCTGTACCACCCACTGTACCACCCACTGTACCACCCACTGTACCACCCACTGTACCAGCTACTGTACCACCCACTGTACCAGCTCCTGTACCACCCACTGTACCAGCCACTGTACCACCCACTGTACCAGCTCCTGTACCACCCACTGTACCAGCTCCTGTACCACCCACTGTACCAGCTACTGTACCACCCACTGTACCAGCTCCTGTACCACCCACTGTACCAGCCACTGTACCACCCACTGTACCAGCTACTGTACCACCCACTGTACAAGCTCCTGTACCACCCACTGTACCAGCCACTGTACCAGCCACTGTACCACCCACTGTACCAGCTCCTGTACCACCCACTGTACCAGCTCCTGTACCACCCACTGTACCAGCTACTGTACCACCCACTGTACCAGCCCCTGTAACACCCACTGTACCAGCTACTGTACCACCCACTGTACCAGCCCCTGTACCAGCCCCTGCACCAGCTACTGTACCAGCCCCTGTACCAGCTACTGTACCACCCACTGTACCAGCCCCTGTACCACCCACTGTACCAGCCCCTGTACCAGCTACTGTACCACCCACTGTACCAGCCCCTGTACCAGCCCATGTACCAGCTACTGTACCAGCCCCTGTACCACCCACTGTACCAGCTACTGTACCAGCCCCTGTACCACTCACTGTACCAGCCCCTGTACCACCCACTGTACCAGCCCCTGTACCAGCCCCTGTACCAGCTACTGTACCACCCACTGTACCAGCCCCTGTACCAGCCCCTGTACCACCCACTGTACCAGCCCCTGTACCACCCACTGTGCCAGCCCCTGTACCAGCTACTGTGCCAGTCCCTGTACCAGCTACTGTACCAGCCCCTGTAACACCCACTGTACCAGCCCCTGTAACACCCACTGTACCAGCTACTGTACCACCCACTGTACCAGCCCCTGTACCAGCTACTGTACCAGCCCCTGTACCAGCTACTGTACCAGCCCCTGTACCACCCACTGTACCAGCTACTGTACCACCCACTGTACCAGTTACTGTACCACCCACTGTACCAGCCCCTGTACCAGCTACTGTACCAGCTACTGTACCACCCACTGTACCAGCTACTGTACCAGCTACTGTACCACCCACTGTACCAGCAACTGTACCAGCTACTGTACCAGCCCCTGTACCACCCACTGTACCAGCTCCTGTACCATCCACTGTACCACCCACTGTACCACTCCCTAACCACCCACTGTACCAGCTCCTGTACCAGCCCCTGTACCAGCTACAAAAGCCTCCAAAGCCTTACTAGAAGACCTCTCCGGCACCCTCTCCTCCGGTGGCGTTGTTTTGGGTTGGCCTCTGGAATCAGTTCAAATGCCCTGAGAGGTGCAGATAAAGGATCCGCTTGGGAAAGTCGTATTCCTGGTCGTAGTGCTGGTTGTGCTGGTAAGTTGACGTGTCTCTGATGTCCAATCGTTCTTCCCGGTTGTATGTAATAACACTTAAGGTTTTCTGGGCTAACAATGTAATAAATAAAACGTTAAAAAACTAAATACTGCACAGTTTCCAAAGGACTACAAGAGAAGCTGCCGTCTCTATCGGCGCCATCTTGTATCACGGTACCAACTACTGTACCACCCACTGTACCAGCTACTGTACCACCCACTGTACCACCCACTGTACCAGCCACTGTACCAGCCACCGACTACAGCTCAACACCATAGTACCCTCAAAGCTCATCACTAAGCTAAGGACCCTGGGACCCCCGACTGTGTGGCTAAGCACGACTCCAACACCATCATTAAGTTTGCTGACAACACAACAGTGGTTGTGTCACCACCAACGATGAGACAGCCTCTTGGGAGGATGACAGAGGCCTGGCAGTGTGGTGTCAGGACAACAACCTCTCCCTCAATGTGAGCAAGACAAAGGAGATGATAGTGGACTACAGAAAAAAGGAGGGACGAACAGGCCCCCATTAACATCGATGGGGCTGTAGTGGAGCGTGACGAGAGTTAAGTTCCTTGGTGTCCACATCACCAACAAACTATTATGGAAGAGGGCACGACAACACCTTTTCCCCCTCAGGAGACTGAAAAGATTTGGCATGGGTCCCCAGATCCTCAAAAAGTTCTACAGCTGCACCATCGAGTGCATCTTGACCGGTTGCATCACCGCCTGATATGGAAACTGCTCGGCATCTGACCATAAGGCGCTACAGAGGGTAGTGGCGTACAGCCCAGTACATCACTGGGGCCAAGCTTCCTGACATCCAGGACCTATATACTAGGCAGTATCAGAGGAAGGCCCCAAAAATTGTCAAAGACTCCAGTCACCCAAGTCATAGACTGTTCTCTCTGCTACTGCACGGCAAGCAGTTCCGGAGCGCCAAGTCTAGGACCAAAACTCTCCTCAACAGCTTCTACCCCCAAGCCATAAGACAGTTGAACAACAAAACTAATCAAAGAATTTCCCAGTAAGGTCTACACCGTTGTATTTGGCCTGTGACAAATACAATTTGATTTGATTTATCTCTTGAATTGAGGTGTATTAGTTGACACACACACACACACACACACACACCTCTGAGATGGAGCACTGAATTCACTCTGAACCCACTGAACACGGAGAGAGGAGAGGGAAGGTGAGCCGCTCACAAATACAGCTCACTATTCCCTAGGTGGTGCACTATTTCGGTCAGAGCTCTATGTGGGAGCCCTATGTGGCTCGGGTCAAAAGTAGAACAACGGTTTATGTAATAACTTTTACACATAATATAGTCCATGCAGTATATTTCATCACATATTCTTAGTTCCCAGATCAGATGATATTAAAACTATGGGTGGATCAAAATACATGTTTTCTATATTCCTGATGTGTAAGCTACAGACGCTGCATTAGCCACACGCGCACACACATATTGTGCACACACATGCTGTACACACACACACACACACACACACACACACACACACACACACACCAGCTCTCACAGAATTCTCACTGCATTCTCACTCATTGTCCACAAACATCACATTTCTAAGGTTAAGTTTAGACATTAATTCTGAACGGGATAAATTATGGGTTAAGGTTTGGGATAGGTTTCAAACAAAACAACAAGGTTAAGTTTAGACATTCATTCTGAACGGGATAAATTATGGGTTAAGGTTTGGGATAGGTTTCAAACAAAACAACAAGGTTAAGTTTAGACATTCATTCTGAATGGTTAAGGTAAGGGATAATGGGATACTTTGTGATTTTGTAAATGAAGCCCTTTATCTACTTCCCCAGAGTCAGATAAACTCACGGATACCATTTTTCACAAGATTTCCTCTTGGATCACTGAGATTAGGATCTGTACTAATCTATTTCATAATTATTATTGTGTTTTTTGATCAGATATTATGCATTTTACCACAATTTCCACAAAATTCTCATTACCGCAACAGTACCCCAAAAAGTTAGAAAATCAATTTCTAATATATTAAACATTGTTTCCATAATGAAAAGGCTAAACATAACACTGAAAAAAAATAATAAGAAGAAATTAATCTGGACACATTTTGGTAATGTGAATTATGGACTGAAAATAAACAAAGTTCAGGTGAAAATGTCAAATGTATTTAAAACAAGACACTTTGCTAAAAACTACACATTTTAGTCCTTAGAATGACAGTTGATTTTTGCAGATGCATCATGGTTTTGTAACTCAATTTGCTACAGACATGTTTAAAACTGGTTTCATGAGAATCACCCACCCACCCAGCCACCCACCCGCCCACACACACACACCCACCCACCCGCCCACACACGCCCACATATGCACACACACACGCTCACATAAGCACACACACACACGCACGCACATGCACATGCACACACACACACACACACACACACACACACACACACACACACACAGTGTACATTAGCCACAGGCTGAGAATTGTAATGGAACAGGAGATTGCTTCCTTGTCGTTAATGACTCATTTCCATTTTGGGTTATAGCCAGCTGACAGGGTTATAGCGTGTGTGTGCATGCGTGCGTGCGTGTATTCAAGGTTGTGTGCCTGCGTGCATGCATGTCTCAAATAGCCAATCATTTGTCAGGGGCCAAAGCCATCTTGCGATTTTGTTTAGTTGGCAGATTTTCTTTCGATTAGCCTGTGTGTCCAATCTCTCCGTAGCATGTACAGTTCCTTCAGTATTCACACCAGCTGATCTTTTCAACATTTTGTTGTGTTAGAAACTGAATTTAAAATGAGATGAATTTAGATTTGGTGTCACTGTCTTACACACAGAATGTTTAACAAATGAACTAAAAATGAAAAGCTGAAATGTCAGTAAGTATATAAGTATTCAACCCTTCTGTTATGGCCTAAATGAGTTCAGGAGATAAAATATGCTGAACGAGTCACATAAAAGCTGAAATGTCAATAAGTATATAAGTATTCAACCCTTCTGTTATGGCCTAAATAAGTTCAGGAGATAAAATATGCTGAACGAGTCACATAAGTTGCATGGACTCACTCTGTGTGCAATAATAGTGTTTAACAGGATTTTTTGAATGACTACCTCCTCTCTGTACCCCACACATACAGAGAATTGTAAGGTCCCTCAGACGAGCAGTGGATTTCAAACACAGATTCAACCACAAAGACCAGGGAGGTTCTCCAATACCTCACAAAGAAGGGCTCCTATTGGTAGATGGGTAAAAAAAAAAGCAGACCTCGAATATCCCTTTGAGCATGGTGAAGATATTCAATATACTTTGGATGGTGTATCAATACACCCAGTCACTACAAAGATACAGGCATCCTTCCTAACTCAGTTGCCAGGGAGGAAGAAAAGCGCTCAGGGATTTCAGTGTGAAGCCAATGGACTTTAAAACAGTTAAACAGAGTTTAATGGCTGTGATAGGAGAAAACTGAGGATGGATCAACAACATTGTAGTTACTCCACAATACTAACCTAATGGACAGAGTGAAAAGAAGGAAGCCTGTACAGACTAAAATTATTCTAAAACCTGCATCATGTTTGCAACAAGGCACTAAAGTAATAATACAAAAAATGTGGCAAAGCAATCCAACATATTATTGAGTATCGCTTTCCATATTTTCAAGCATAGTGGTGCATCATGTTATGGGTATGCTTGCAATCGTTAAGGACGGGGGAGTTTTTCAGGATAAAAAATAAATGGAATGGAGCTAAGCACAGGCAGAACACTAGAAGAAAACCTGGTCAGTGTGCTTTCCACCAGACACTTGGAGATTAATTCACCTTCCAGCAGGACAATAACCTAAAACACAAGGCCAAATATACTGTACACTGGAGTCGCTTACCAAGATTCCATTGAATGTTCCTGAGTGGCCTAGTTACAGTTTTTTACTGAAAATCGGCTTGAATGATCAACGACCAACTTGACAGAACTTGAAGTATTATATATATATATATATATATATTTTTTTTTTAATCAAATATTGTACAATCCAGGTTTGCAAAGCTCTTAGAGACTTACCCAGAGCTGTAATCGCTGCCAAAGGTGATTCTAGCATGTTTTAGAATCAGATAAGTGAATACTTAGGCAAATTTGATATTTCTGTATTTAATTATTATTATTCATTATTTCTGTATTTTCAATACATATGCAAATATTTCTAAAAACCTGCTTTAACTGTCATTATGGGCTATTGTGCGTAAATCGGTGAGAGAAAACATATATTTAATCCATTTTGAATTCAGGCTGTAACAACAAAATGTAGAATAAGTCAAGGGGTGTGAATACTTCCTGAAGGCACTGCATGTACACACACACTCATTCTATTTGTTCTGTACGGGTCACTGTTACTGTATCCTCTGATTGGTTTGGTCAGCAGTAGTACTTTACCGGTCAGATTCAATGAAGTGATCGGTTCATGATGATCCTGAACTGCAGAATCTGACTACATGCAAATATAACTGTAAACCACACAACCACAAACCTCACCTGTTTCTGAAAGCAAGTTAACAGGTCGTTTTGCATGTAGTACAGTTCACTGTTATTATTATTTACATAGAAATACAGTATGGCTGACTGCAGAGTAGAGCACGAGAACGCTGAGCTTGGAAAGAAGTGTGGAGGGAAAGATGGAGGTCAGGGAGAAGGACGGGGGTGACAGGAGTGCTAGTCAGACGCTTGGTGAAGGCAGAACAGCAGACGATAAGAAGCATACTACCAGCAGATCATTGAGTGTGTGTGTGGTGACCGTTAAATCCACTATCAGCCTCCTGCTGTCATCCCACCATGCAGGGTACTGTGACCTTTACCCTCCCCTCTTTGTGGCACATCGACACAGCACTGATGTTCAACACGTGGGCCTGAAACACACACACACACTCCTGCAGTCTCATTGCCCCTCTACTCTACCGCTGACTGAGCGCGTTCACAGCTGGGCAGGCCACATTCCATCTGGTCATCTGACCCTACGGCTGACCCACCACACACACACATTTCAAACCCTCACCACAAAGGCAAAAGAAAGCACCTAAATTCCAGTCAAATACTGGGCTAATCCTCTTTCACTTCCAGTGGTGGAAAGGACAGAGAAAGGAGAGGAGAGGAGAAGAAAAGAACATAGAGGAAACTGAAGGACCCCTTCGCGAGATGAGTTGAAGAGGTGAAGGAGAGAATGAGGGGGATGAGAGAAGGGATGAGAGGTGTTAATGTAGAGTTTGTCTGTGTTTTCTGTTCTGTATAAGAGCTGTGTGTGTGTGTGTGTGTGTAAAGGGAACAGGCCCAAGGGCAGTGTCCCGTTAATACTGGTCCCCCTCTGATTGACAGGCTGAAGGCAGGGGGGATAAATGTGGGTGGACCAGAATCAGAGAGATTAGTTTGAAAAGATAAGAAACATGAGATATATTCTTAGGTAGGTTGTGTGTGTGTGTAACCGTCTGGCCTATCTGTCAGGTGTCGTAATGAAGTAACAAAGACAGCCAGACAAAATGTTCATGCACACGCACACATACAGACAGCTATTTATCTCATCGTGGCCCTTATCTTGTATCTCATAAACCCATAACACTGTCCAGTCCAGTCTAGTTTATTCTTGTCTATGTCTGTCTGTCGGTAAGTGTGTGTGTGTAGTTTCAGACTGTTTGGAGTTAGGTTTTTAAGTAGGCCACAGATGTTGATATTGAGTGAGAGAGTGCAGATGTTCCTGCTTCAAACAAAGGAGCACAGTGTGTGTGTGTTTGTGTGACGAGAAGAGACACAGAGTGCAGTGTTTTGTCGGCAGGGCGTCTCTGATCAGATGATATGATTGACTGCTGGAGCGTGACCAGTGTTCACTCACACACACACACACACACACACACACACACACACACACACACACACACACAAACTCCTTGCCCTTTCTCCTGCTCTCTCTTCTCTCCTCAACTCCTGTCATGTTCTCCCTTCTCCTCACCTCCTCCATTCACCCCCTCTTCTCCCCTCATTCCCTTTCATTCCTCCTTTCCTCACCTATTCCTCCCCCTAACCACTCCTCTTCTCCCAGCTCCTCATACCAGTGTGTCTTTATGAGGTCAGATCATTGATCCACCGGCTGTGGAGGTTACGGTGGAAGTAATGAATGATGTTCTGCAGTGGTCATTTCATTTAACCTGGCGGGGCCATGGGAGAGATGAAGGCAGATTTACACACTGAGAAGCTGAGTAGGATTTATGTTGCCTCTTCTTTAAGTCAACCACCCTAACCCTATCGCACTGCTCTGTACCCCTGTCCCTCCCTCTCTTTACCCCTGTCCCTCCTTCTCTTTACCCCTGTCCCTCCCTCTCTTTACCCCTGTCCCTCCTTCTCTTTACCCCTGTCCCTCCCTCTCTTTACCCCTGTCCCTCCTTCTCTTTACCCCTGTCCCTCCCTCTCTTTACCCCTGTCCCTCGCTCTCTTTACCCGTCCCTCCCTCTCTTTACCCCTGACCCACCCTCTCTTTACCTCCGTCCCTCCCTCTCTTTACCCCTGTCGCACCCTCTCTTTACCCCTGTCCCTCGCTCTCTTTACCCCTGTCCCTCCCTCTCTTTACCCCTGACCCACCCTCTCTTTACCTCCATCCCTCCCTCTCTTTACCCCTGTCGCACCCTCTCTTTACCCCTGTCCCGCCCTCTCTTTACCCCTGTCCCTCCCTCTCTTTACCCCTGTCCCACCCTCTCTTTACCCCCGTCCCTCCCTCTCTTTACCCCTGTCCCTCCCTCTCTTTACCCCTGTTCCACCCTCTCTTTACCCGTCCCACCCTCTCTTTACCCCCGTCCCTCTCTCTCTTTACCCCCGTCCCTCCCTCTCTTTACCCCCGTCCCACCCTCTCTTTACCCCTGTCCCACCCTCTCTTTACCCCTGTCCCACCCTCTCTTTACCCCTGTCCCTCCCTCTCTTTACCCCTGTCCCTCCCTCTCTTTACCCCTGTCCCTCCCTCTCTTTACCCCTGTCCCACCCTCTCTTTACCCCTGTCCCTCCCCCGCCTGAAGAAGAGGAATCAGACATCAGAGAGACATGGAACTATCCCTGGTGGATCCGTCACTCATCCTGGGAAGTTCTCTTCCTCTCAAATTTCGAAAGTAAACTATGAGATCTTGTTGCTCTCGCACACACAAACTCTCTGCTTTATGCATATCAGTTCCTGAGCACGATATGTTTTTTATGTTCCATAAAATTTGAATTCCAAATGTATCTGTGTTCAGAAGCATGTGAATGTGCTACAGTTTGATGAGAACAAATGAACAATATGAAACTAGAAAACAGCTAAAAACAACAATAACTTGAGAGACAGACAGTGTATCTAACTATCGATCTACAGTGGTCGGTGCTTTAACAGTTGCAGCGTACTGCAGCACAGCTTGCATGGTGCTTCTGTGGCATGTTATTATTTAAGTGTCAGCCAATGTAACCATTAAAGCTAGTTAGTGCTAGTTTGACCACCAGAGGGCATATTTGAGAAGCATTTGATAGCCTTCAATAGTGGCTGTATTAAAGAATTTCAATACCTTTTTTTTAAAGAACATATTAATTTGATTAATATTAACGGTGTTTCTATTCCATAACATTTCCACACCCTACATGTATAATTGCAGTCTAACCAATACCCAAATGGAGATTCAGTGAAAATAAAAATCTCATTGATTTATCAAGACCAGTCCCTATGCTTGTCTCAGAGCAGCGTGAAATGGTGCTAAAATAGATGACAACAGCGGGTAGGCTATGGCTTCAAATCCTATTGCTTCTAACTTCAATATGCTCTTTAAATAAATAAGACCTACACCACTTTTATCAGCACATTACTCAACACTAGTGAGGCTCATGTCGCCTATGGTAGGCCTACAGTATATCGAAAAATATAATTATTGACGTTATTATTGGCCGGCACGGGTATCAAACCTGCATCTGTAGCAACACATTTTGCACTGCGATGCTGTGTCTTGGACCGCTGTGCCAATCGGGAGGCCCCATCCACAAAGTATCAAGATACAGAGAGGTCTTGGTAAAGGTATATTGTCCTGCTAACAGCCCATAATGGGCTATTATAATACTGTATATGGTATCCAGGTCAGGTTGTTTAGTCTTTTCTGGTGGATTAAACTGAAATTGCAACCAATCAAGGCTGGTTGTGATACAGCCAATCTAACTAAGAAATACATTCGATGATAGAATTCTCCCCCTACCCTCCATCTAGGCAAGTCTATTGTCCAGCTAATAGCCATAATGGCGCTGTACAATGTGTCTGTGTGTGTTTGAAAGAACATTTTCCAATAAGCAACTATTTGCTTACCTTCATTAGACAACTTTGTTCCAATATTTCTGTAATTCAGTGATATTTATTCCCATAGTAATTCATTATGGATCCATAACTAAATAAGCATCTGCATTTTGAAAGAGAATTTGTATCATTATTTTATTAACGAAAGCATGAAGATGCTGATGAAGAAACACAGTACTGTACTGTATATGCTTTAACATTTGGATAATAAATCATTTAAAGCATTTTGAAGATATAATCCACCTGCATTTGTTTATTAGGCTACTGTGCAGTCTGACAAGTAAACATAGCCTCCAGTACATACTGTAGTAAACATGGTAAAGTGCCTAATTCCTTACATAAGGGAGAGCAGGCCATGTCCAGACTTTCTCAGTGACCTCAAGTACTCCTTAACTCTGTCTTTAATACTTTTTCGGGTTGCATCAGTCATGGACAGAAACTTCTGAGACACAGTATTAATGATGAACACCCGGAGGTTCACTGGAAAGTCACATTAACCTTGGTTAAGTTCTGTTGTCAGAAGAGGAATGGAAATGTCAGGGTGAACCAACGACCTCGCCAGGTATGTTGACTCTGCCTGTCGGAGGCGGAGTTCCAGAGCTCACAGGTGTGCCTGGCATGGATGGTAACTCCGTCTCGTTCCTCGCTCTGAACCAACGCATCAGCTGTCGCCCGTATCTCCGCCCTCAGATAATGTTTCTCTTTCTGCTGGTCTGCCTTCAATGACTCAATCTCGGTCTTCAAAAAGTTTGAATCTGATCCATGTGCACCTGCATCAGACGAGCAGAATGGTACCGCCCTTGAGCCCCCATCGATTACAGCGGCCTATGATAGGAAAGGTAGATCAATTAAGAATGAAAAGTGACTCCAATACACAAATGATAGATAAACAATGGTTTAGGGCGGAGTTTGGGGAGGGGTGAGGAGTACTGGAAAGGTGTGACTTTCAGCTTACAATAGGCCATAAGTATACAGCAGATTGCCGATTGTCCTCACTTTGATTATGCTGCTAATCGGGCAACAAGTGTTTGAAAACCTGTTTTCAAAATGCCACCAGCTGTCCATCACTACTGGTAAATAAAATGTCATATTTAATAATATCTGCCCCCCGAATATCTGCCCCCCGAATATCTGCCCCCATATCTAAGGGGCATTTTTCACGCCATTATTAGTTACATTGTTTTAGTTTGAACGTGCAGACTGGCACTAAGAACAGCAGGAATGTTTCCCTAATCAGCGCCATTATTAGTGCAATGCCCTTAAAGTGTTGCTCTGTGCTACCTAGTGTGGTGGGGGTCCACCCCCCCTTCCCCTTCCCCTTCCCCATGGACTAGGCCCGTCTTCTGTGCGCGGCTCTGTGGCCCATCCCGTGCCCCCTGCCCTCATGCCTTGAACCTTGCGCACCCACCGCTATTTCAGTGGATACAGCTGGAGAACTGCAAGGCAATCCCATTGTGCGCCACTCAGGAGCCTTGACCAATATATATTCTCCTGCTTATAACAGGGTTAATAATATATCTGTGAGAATATCCAAGGTGCTTTTATATTATTCTAAATTAATAATAATAAATCGCTTTGTTTAAAAAAAACATTTAAAAATTGGAGATGATTTCCTTTTCAAATAATGTAAAATGAGCGAGAAAAAGGCCATTCTTGAACATGGGGTGAGACATTGTTACTAATTTCTAAATAAAGCCAGTTTGTTATTTAGAATAATTTTGTTTTGTTTTTAGAGGGAGAGAAACCAAAAACCTACATTCATCTCATGGGTCTCCCAGTCGAGACCGGCACGCGTATTGAACCAGCATCTGTAGCAACACAGTCTGCACTGCGATGCGGTGTCTTAGACCGCTGCGCCACTCAGGCGCTGTACAACGTGACCGGTCGGGAGTAGGCTACAGTAAGAGCAAAATAATCCTAACATTTCCACATCCTAATTGTAGTCTAGGTTTCTCTTAGAATAAAACCTTTCGCAACAACTTTCGCAAGTAATACTGAAGTCGTGCACAATTATCCATTTCTATTTAGGTTTATGTCGCCCATTCATTGTCAGTTAGAGACACATTAGCGCCTTGGGACCGAAAAGCCCAATCAGTGCTCTAACTCCCCCTTGCGCTGGTCTGGAGCAATGAGGTGGTGACGCAGGGTACCGTACTAAACCACAAATTACCTCTAAATCAAGTCACCGTATCTTAAACTGTCTTGACATGAGAGTCCAACTCTTTTTCTCTCTCTCTCTTTCTTCATCCATCCAATAGTATCTGACATGAGATAAGACACCTCAGAGCTCAAAAAGGTGTGTGTGTGTGTGTGTGGGTGTGTCTGAGTGAGTGAGTGTCCACTAATGAAGACACGATTGATTTAACGTTTAGGGTGGAAAAGAGGGAAAGAAAACATGGGAGAGGAAGAGAGGGCTGGAGGGAGAGAAGAAAAAGTCAACAAAAGCAATAAAATCAGTAAGAGTAAAAGCCAGAGGGAGAACCAAATGCGGAAAATGGGTAATAATAAATAAATGCGTAAAATGGGTAATAAATTAGAATTATTCAATTATTTATTGATATAATATAAAGAGGCCATTTAATTTAGTGGCAGTTTAGTGTTAAACTCTCAGGCGATGGTCACGCATGAGCACAAACTGGGCCCTGACACAAACGCACATGGTTTTTGGCACTTGAACGCAGGCTCGTGCTGGTGCCAATATGGAGCCAGGATGAGCATCTAAGCAGAAATTTCCCTGAAGGCTTTCCTCGACACACACACACAAACAAACACACACAGCCTGTCGAGTAAACCAGCACCGCGCAACATTCTATCATTTAAGTCCCTGTGTTCTCACACACAGACACAGACACACACACACACACACACACAGACACACACAGACACACACACAGACACAGAGACACACACACACAGACACACACACACACACACAGACACACACACACAGACACAGACACAGACACACACACACACACACACACACACACACACACACACACACACACACACAGAGACACACACACAGACACACACACACACACACAGAGACACACACACACACACACAGAGACACACACACACACACACAGACACACACAGACACACACAGACACAGACACACACACACAATCTCTGGTGGAATCACACCGTTAGAAAGACGTTATACGCAGCTTCAACAGAGATATTCAATCTACATCACAGTGGGGGAACAGCGGGTGTCACAGACACACAATATCTCAGATGGAATCACACCGTTCTAGAGATGTTACGCTGCTTCAACAGAGAGATTCAAGCTACATCACATTTGGGGAACACACACACACACACACACACAGAAGGGTAATATATCATCAAATGGCAGAAGGCTGAAGGGTTTGGCTTGAAGGATTATAACATCACCCAACGCTATTACATATTACATTTCTCTTCCATCCCACTCTACTTCCTCCCTCCTCCACCCCTCTCTCTACTTCCTCCCTCCTCCACCCCTCTCTCTACTTCCTCCCTCCTCCACCACTCTCTCTACTTCATCTCTCCTCTACCCCTCTCTATACTTCCTCCCTCCTCTACCCCTCTCTCTACTTCCTCCCTCCTCCACCCCTCTCTCTACTTCCTCCCTCCTCTACCCCTCTCTCTACTTCCTCCACCCCTCTCTCTACTTCCTCCCTCCTCCAACCCTCTCTCTACTTCCTCCCTCCTCTACCCCTCTCTCTACTTCCTCCACCCCTCTCTCTACTTCCTCCCTCCTCCACCCCTCTCTACTTCCTCCTTCCTCTACCCCTCTCTCTACTTCCTCCCTCCTCCACCCCTCTCTCTACTTCCTCCCTCCTCCACCCCTCTCTCTACTTCCTCCACCCCTCCATCCCTCTCTCTACATCCTCCCTCCTCCACCTGTCCATCCCACTCGCCTGCTGAGTGATTTGCAGGGGGTTGTGAATGGGAACAGGGAGGGTGGAGGGATGAATAGAACCCCAGTAGTAGTGTTAATGGTTCTGATGGCAATAGTGGGCTGGTGTGGTGTGGAGTGGAGTGGTGTGGAGTGGTGTGGAGTGGAGTGGTGTGGAGTGGTGTGGTGTGGAGTGGTGTGGAGTGGTCTGGTGTGGTGTGGAGTGGTGTGGAGTGGTGTGGTGTGGAGTGGTGTGGAGTGGTGTGGTGTGGAGTGGTGTGGGCTGGTGTGGTGTGGAGTGGTGTGGAGTGGTGTGGAGTGGCGTGGTGTGGAGTGGCGTGGTGTGGAGTGGTGTGGAGTGGTGTGGAGTGGTGTGGAGTGGTGTGGAGTGGCGTGGTGTGGCGTGGTGTGGAGTGGTGTGGTGTGGAGTGGAGTGGTGTGGTGTGGTGTGGAGTGGTGTGGAGTGGTGTGGAGTGATGTGGTGTGGAGTGGTGTGGAGTGGTGTGGAGTGGTGTGGAGTGGGCTGGTGTTGTGTGGAGTGGTGTGGAGTGGAGTGGTGTGGAGTGGTGTGGAGTGGGCTGGTGTGGTGTGGAGTGGTGTGGAGTGGTGTGGAGTGGGCTGGTGTGGAGTGGTGTGGTGTGGAGTGGTGTGGAGTGGGCTGGTGTGGTGTGGCGTGCTTCCAGCTTCCAAAGCATTACTTGACTGGCAAGGATCACCAAACAATCCTCAGCCATATACCGAGTCCTGATTTGTATTTTTTTCAACAAACCCCTCCACCCCACACCCACCCACACCCACCCACAAACAGAGATAGGATCTGAGGTAGCAGACGTGTTGTCAATGGTTGTTATGATCTGAGCAGTGTATTAGCAGCAGTAACAGTAAAACAGTAGACTGGTATCAATATTATTGGAGAAACGCTATCGGAGGCTCTGCCATTAAAACCTAATGGTCTGAGCTTCTGGACCAGGCCAGGGTCATGAAACTGGCCTTCTGTAGACTCCTCTCCTATTTCACTGGGGTCACACACACACACACACACACACACACACACACGCACACACGCACACACACTAACTAGACCTCACAGTCTCACTACAGAATTAAACGTCTATCCACGTCAATTGTCCAATTTCGAAGTTGGTCCAACTGGACAGGGTTATAACACCACACCAGCCCACCATAGCCACTAAAGTTAAATGGGTTCGAAACAGGCAACCTTCTGATTCAGAGTCATTAGGCCGATCCACAACGCTCTAGCAAAACCCAAGCTTAGGACATGGATAGGCGTCCAATTTCGAAGTCACTCTTGAGCGATCTACCCACGCACGCACGCACGCACATGCACACACACACACACACAGTAATAGACAAAACATTTGACCTGTTTCCCCTAAGGGAATATCTCTAAATGCAGTGTTACAACCTCAACATGTGCACATGTGTGTGTGTGTGGTCAGATCATGCATTTTCAAGCTCCTCTGATGTGCGACTCACTTTGCGAATGAGGTGAAGTGGATTATGGGATTTAGAGTTGACAGATGTCAGCTGATTATCATAATCCTCCTGTTACATAAAAACAAGAAAAGAGTATAGTAGACAAACACACACACTCACTCACACAAACGGTGACTCATCCTCAGGCAACCGTAACTGGAGAAGGCAAAATAACATTCACGCACTCAGAGACAGGTCACAGAAAGCTTTGAGAAAGCCACTCACGTCACAACACAATCACCTACAGCACACACAGCAAAGGTTTGTGTGTGTGCATGTGTTTGTCTGCTATAGTCTTTTCATGTTTTTATGTAACAAGAGGATTACAATAATCAGATGACATCTGTCAACTCCAAATCCCATAATCCACTTCACCTCATCAGGGAAGTGAGTCGCACATCAGAGCGGCTGTGTTGCCTTGGCTGTGTGCTTAGGGTCGTTGTCCTGTTGGAAGGTGAACCTTGGCCCCAGTCTGAGGTCCTGAGCAGGTTTTCGTCAAGGATCTCTCTGTACTTTGCTGCGTTCATCTTTTCCCAGATCCTGACTAGTCTCCCAGTCCCTGCCACTGAAAAACATCCCCACAGCATGATGCTGCCAACACCACGCTTCACCGTAGGGATGGTGCCAGGTTTCCTCCAGACGTGACGCTTGGTATTCAGGTCAAAGAGTTTAATACCTCGGTTTCATCAGACAAGAGAACATTGTTTCTCATGACCTGAGAGTCTTTAGATGCCTTTTGGCAAACTCCAAGCGGGCTGTCATGTGCCTTTTTTTAGGAGTGGCTTCTATCTGGCCACTCTACGTTAAAGGCCTGATTGGTGGAGTGCTGCAGAGATGGGAGAACCTTCCAGAAGGACAACCATCTCTAAAGAGGAACTCTGGAGTTCTGTCAGAGTCAGATTCTTGGTCACCACGCATGGCTACATTCTACTAAAGCTAATATAGGACTCCATTAGAACAGCCCATCTACCCCCTAGGGAATATATCACACAATTATAAACCTTTAAGACAGTAATACATCATATAATCACTCAATCAGAGCGAGGCCCTCCAATAACAGATCTCTCCATAAAAGGCAGATGGATGGATGGATTCTCCCACTTCCTCTCTCTCCTTCCATATTTCATACGGCACCCTTCCCTCCCCATTTCCCTGCCTCTTCCTCTTCCGCAGCCCCCTCCCGATCTCTTGCCTTCTGCCCTCTCCCCGCCACATCCCTCTCTGCCTCATCCCGTCCCCATCTCTCTCTGCCACCTTAGCCATTTCTATCCATCTCTCCTTCCCTCTCTCCCTTCATCCCTCCCTCCATCTCTCTGCTGTAGAGGCAGTAGAGTAGAGAGGTGATGTGGAGGTCAGAGCTTGCACTTTGAACATTTATGGCTGAACCATAGCATGGAATACAATACCAGTAGAATGAGAGGGGGAGCGGGAGAGAGAGAGGGAGAGAGAGAGAGAGAGTCCTTGCTTTGTGTTAGGGAGACTGTTGCCGAAGGGAACAGTGAGGAGGCAAACAGGAGAGTAGAGTGCTCCCCATTTACAATGTGTTGAAGGTCCAGGATTCACAAAGACAACGTGCACCATTTACAATGTGTTGAAGGTCCAGGATTCACAAAGACAACGTGCACCATTTACAATGTGTTGAAGGTCCAGGATTCACAAAGACAACGTGCACCATTTACAATGTGTTGAAGGTCCAGGATTCACAAAGACAACGTGCACCATTTACAATGTGTTGAAGGTCCAGGATTCACAAAGACAACGTGCACCATTTACAATGTGTTGAAGGTCCAGGATTCACAAAGACAACGTGCACCATTTACAATGTGTTGAAGGTCCAGGATTCACAAAGACAACGTGCACCATTTACAATGTGTTGAAGGTCCAGGATTCACAAAGACAACGTGCACCATTTACAAATATATACAAAATAAAGAAAGGCTAGAATCAAAATGTCGACATGACTCAATATTTTAGTCAAGGCCTTAACTCTGGCCTGGCATATACCCTCTCTGTCCCCAGCCAAATGGCAAATGACTGGTTCTTATACCCTTCAGAAACCACCTGACAGGAAGCATATCCAGAATCCACCTATCAATAATTAATGTAACCAATAATATAAATAAATGCACATACACAGGCAATACAATAGTAATTACCATGAATGTACACATTTCAATAATAGCATGAAACCTTGTCAAAAGGACTACAAGTTACACAATACAAATGATCTGGTGCCGTGCGCCGTGACACTGGGTAAACGTGCGAGTCTCCAAAACCCTCGGTTTGCCAGCTGACATCCAAACCAGGAGGCGCCAGAACCCTCGTCGACACGAGAGACAAAAGTGAGCACTCTTAAAATGACTCACACAAACCTTTACAATTATAAAGGCATAGCATTTCGTAAGCAACCTCGGACATCTTTACATTGTCAATAACAAAAAAAAATGGAGGTAAACTTCCACTGCTCACACAGACAAATGCCCATGTGTAATGATAAACAGAGAATGCAGGGTTCCATGATCTACAATCAAAGTGCTCCGGGTATTAATAAATAAATAAATATAATAATAATACAATTACGTTTATAGGTGACAGGCGCACAGCTTCATCACAGTATGACACAAATCAATTCTAAAAGCTTTAATAAAAGAAAGGTGTTGTGTTTCATTTGAAACCAGCATAACTTTAAGTCAAAGCTGAACATTTCAATGAGTCAACGTGAAGACCGAGAGATGAGAGGAATGGACAATTTGAAAGATACACAACAAAGCCTGTTGAACTTCCATCCCAAGAGGACAGAATACCTTGGGAGGATGTATGTGAACGCAGGCATGTGTGTGTGAGGGCAGACATTTGTGCCCTTGTACAGTTAGTATGTGTTTCTACAAATGTGTGTCCTTGTGCGTGTGTGTAGAAATGCCCTATGATTTAAAGCCCTCTGTTTCCTGGTGATATAGTGCTGCCTGAGGCCATGGAAATTACCCTCATCCATCTCCTACAGCTGCTAGTGCCACTGGCCCGGGCCATGGCTCCAGCTCGACACAATATGGCCGCCATGAAAATTACCCTCATCCATCGACCCATTGTTGCTACTGCTCTGGCTGCAGCTCAACACACAATATGGCCACAGCACTAATTGGCCAATAGAATGACTATTAAATATAGATGCTATTCACCCCCTCATCTTGGTAGAGGTACAGTGCCTTCAGAAGGTATTCTTATGCCTTAACATATTGCACATTTTGTTGTGTTAAAGCCTGAATTTTAAAAAACATATTTTTTTTTCAAACAAAACCCCATAATGACAAAGTAAAACATGTTTAGATATTTTTGCAAATTTATTGAAAATGTAATACAGAAATATCAAATTTACATAAGTATTCACACCCGAGTCAATACATGTTAGAATCACCTTTGGAAGCGATTGTAGCTATGAGTATTTTTGGGTAAGTCTTCGAGTTTTTCACACCTGGATTGTACAATATTTACACAATTTTTTAATTCTTCAAGCTCTGTCAAATTGCTTGTTGATCATTGCTAGACAGCCATTTTCTAGCCAATTTGAGTAAAAACTGTACTAGGCCACTCAGGAACATTCAATGTCATCTTGGTAAGCAACTCCAGTGTATATTTGGCTTTGTGTTTTAGGTTATTGTCCGGTTGAAAGGTGAATTTGTCTCCCAGTGTCTGTTGGAAAGAAGACTGAACCAAGTTTTCCTCTAGGATTTTGCCTATTCTATTTCATTTTATCCTAATAAACTGCCTTGTCCTTGCCGATGACAAGCATACCCATAACATGATGGAGCCACCATCATGCTTGAAAATATGAAGAGTGGTACTCTGTAATGTATTGTGGTGGATTTGCCCCAAACATAATGCTTTGTATTCAGGACCCAAAGTTCGCAGTTTTTGCAGTTTTACTTTAGTCTCTTATTGCAAACAGGACACATGTTTTGGAATATTTTTTATTCTGTACAGACTTCCTTCTTTTCACTCTGCTATTTAGGTTAGTATTGTGGCGTAACTACAATGCTGTTGATCCATCCTCAGTTTTCTCCTACCACAGCCTATCACAGTTTTCATCCTCTCTGGCAACTGAGTTAGGAAGGATGCCTGTATCTTTGTAGTGACTGGGTGTATTGATACAACATCAAAAGTGTAATTAAATAACTTCACCATGCTCAAAGGGATATTCGAGGTCTGTTATTTTTTTGAACCATTTACCAATAGGTGCCCTTCTTTGCGAGGCATTGGAAAACCTCCCTGATCTTTGTGGTTGAATGTGTGCTTTAAATTCACTGCTCGACTGAGGGACCTTACAGATAATTGTATGTTTGGGGTACAGAGATGACACAAATCATGTTAACCATTATTAATGCAAACAGTGTGGCTTGTTAAGCACATTTTTACTCCTGAACTGCATGTGTGTATGTGTTGTGTTGCTGCAGTAACATCCAAAATAGACAGAACCACACAGGGCCAATACAATTAAAGTGACATTAGCATGACAGAGAAGTATTGGTGTGTCAGAGAGCAATTAGAGAGTACCTTAACATAGGCAGATGACGGTGTGTGTGTGTGGCTGAGTGCTTGTCAGAGAAGGGGATTATTTTAACACATACAGATGAGGACAATTACACGGTGCAGCGTCAGCACGAAATGGCCACCTCATTCGCTCGCCTCACAAAGATATACACTGAGTGTAGAAATCATTAGGAGCACCTGCTCTTTCCATGGCAGGATGTCTAGTTGAATCCAGGGGAAAGCTATGATTCTGTGTTGATGTCACCTGTTAAATCCACTTCAAAAATCAGTGTAGCTGAAGGGGAGGAGACGGGTTAAACAAACTCATTTAAGCCTTGGAGACAATTGAGACATGGATTGTGTATGTGTGTCATTCAGAGGATGAATGGGCAAGAGATTTAAGTGCCTTTGAAAGGGGTGTGGTAGTAGGTGCCAGGCGCAACGGTTTTGAGTGTGTCAAGGACATCTAGCCAACTTGACACAACAGTGGGAAGCATTGGAGTCAACATGGGCCAGCATCCCTGTGGAATGCTTTTGACACCTTGTGTAGTCCATGCATGACGATTTTAGGCTTTTCTGAGAGTAAAAGGGGGCGCAAGTCAATATTAGGAAGGTATTCCGAATGTTTTGTACACTCAGTGTACATCAGATAGTCATCCCTAATGATTCCCTCATACTCCTGCATATCGGCTCGGTACTGGTACCCAGTGTAAATAGCCAAGTTATCATTGCTCATTGTATATTTATTTGTCTATTTTCTGCATTTTTGGGAAGGGTCCGTAAGTAAACATTTCATTGTAGTCCACACCTGTTGTTTACGAAGCACATGACGAATAACATTTTATTTGATTTACCCTCACATAGATATAGATCAGATAGAGTCCTCCTTTGACCTCGCATCGATATACAGGTAACTGCCAAAATATAGAAACACCAAAATAAAGTGTCTTAATAGGGTGTTGGGCCGTCACAAGCCGCCAGAACAGCTTCAATGCACCTTGGAATAGATTCCGTCTGGAACTCTATTGCAGGGATGCAATAGATGGCATAGCAGTTCAGAAGTCTTTTGTCCTCGTCTTGTCGTGTCCTGTATATATTTACAACTTTTTTCACATACATTTTATTTTTATTTTCCATCAACTCATCTTCAAAGCACTCTCCTGCAACCCGCCTCACCAATATATATTTATAAAAAAGTATTATTTACCTCAAATCTGTAATCCTCCAAGAAGCTAGCCAGAAACTCCAAGAAGCTAGCCAGAAACTAGCCAGAAGCTAATCCAGAAGCTAGTTCAGAAGCTAGTTCAGAAGCTAGTTAGCTTCTTTACTGGCAAATCGTTAGTATTCAGCTAACCACAGTTTGTGGTCATCAGCTATCCTTTAGCTCGAAAATCTATCGCCAGTTTTGTACGGCGCAGCGCGGCTCGGAACAGAACATACCGGACCAATTTTTCTCTCCATGTCCCTGGATTTCAACTGCTCTCTGGACATTCATACCTGGATCTCACATCTAGCTACCTGCTATCCGTGTGACTATCGGCCTTCGTCGATTCCGGAGCAAACATCAATTATTCCGGAGCTAGCCAGCTGAAGAGTTCCATCAATCACTCCTGGGCTGCAGTCACCTATCCGGACCCGTTTTACTGCCTACGCGGAGCCCCACCGGGCCTTCACAACTGGACTGCCGACGTTATCTACCCGAAGGAGATCCGGCTGGCTCCTCCGTCGCGACGTTACCTGAACGCCCATCTGCGGTCTGCTAACCGTTAGCTGTCTTACCGGCTGCTATCTGAATAGACAATCGGACAATTTATTTATTTGTATTATTATTATGTTTTCTTCTTGGGCCTCTATAACTATATCTATTGTTTTTATTTTTGTTGTTGTTGTGTGATTTGGATTAATCCCCTCTACCACACGGAACCCCACTAATCTACTGACGGAACGCAAGAGGTGGCTAACAACAGACCTCCATCCTATGCTGGCTTGTTACCGATGGCCTAGCTAGCTGTCTAAATCGCTGTGACCCCCAACCAACCTCTCCACTCACTGGACCCTTTTGATCACTCGACTAAGCATGCCTCTCCTTAATGTCAATATGTCTTGTCCATTGCTGTTCTGGTTAGTGTTTATTGGCTTATTTCACTGTAGAGCCTCTAGTCCTGCTCACTATACCTTATCCAACCTATTAGTTCCACCACCCACACATGCAATGACATCTCCTGGTTTCAATGTTTCTAGAGACAATATCTCTCTCTTCATCATTCAATACCTAGGTTTACCTCCACTGTATTCACATCCTACCATACCTTTGTCTGTACATTATACCTTGATGCTATTTTATCGCCCCCAGAAACCTCCTTTTACTCTCTGTTCTAGACGACCAATTCTTATTGCTTTTAGCCGCACCCTTATTCTACTCCTCCTATGTTCCTCTGGCAATGTAGAGGTGAATCCAGGCCCTGCAGTGCCTAGCTCCACTCCTATTCCCCAGGCGCTCTCTTTTGACGACTTCTGTAACCGTAATAGCCTTGGTTTCATGCATGTTAACATTAGAAGCCTCCTCCCTAAGTTTGTTCTATTCACTGCTTTAGCACACTCTGCCAACCCGGATGTTCTAGCTGTGTCTGAATCCTGGCTTAGGAAGACCACCAAAAATTCAGAAATGTTAATTCCAAACTACAACATTTTCAGACAAGATAGAACTGCCAAAGGGGGCGGTGTTGCAATCTACTGCAAAGATAGCCTGCAGAGTTCTGTCCTACTATCCAGGTCTGTACCCAAACAATTTGAACTTCTACTTTTAAAAATCCACCTCTCTAAAAACAAGTCTCTCACCGTTGCCGCCTGCTATAGACCACCCTCTGCCCCCAGCTGTGCTCTGGACACCATATGTGAACTGATTGCCCCCCATCTATCTTCAGAGCTCGTGCTGCTAGGCGACCTAAACTGGAACATGCTTAACACCCCAGCCATCCTACAATCTAAACTCGATGCCCTCAATCTCACACAAATTATCAATGAACCTACCAGGTACCTCCCCAAAGCCTTAAACACGGGCACCCTCATAGATATCATCCTAACCAACTTCCCCTCTAAATACACCTCTGCTGTCTTCAACCAAGATCTCAGCGATCACTGCCTCATTGCCTGCATCCGTAATGGGTCAGCGGTCAAACGACCTCCACTCATCACTGTAAAACGCTCCCTGAAACACTGAAACACTTCAGCGAGCAGGCCTTTCTAATCGACCTGGCCGGGGTATCCTGGAAGGATATTGATCTCATCCCATCAGTAGAGGATGCCTGGATATTTTTTTTAAATGCCTTCCTAACCATCTTAAATAAACATGCCCCATTCAAGAAATTTAGAACCAGGAACAGATATAGCCCTTGGTTCTCCCCAGACCTGACTGCCCTTAACCAACACAAAAACATCCTATGGCGTTCTGCATTAGCATCGAACAGCCCCGTGATATGCAGCTGTTCAGGGAAGCTAGAAACCATAATACACAGGCAGTTAGAAAAGCCAAGGCTAGCTTTTTCAAGCAGAAATTTGCTTCCTGCAACACTAACTCAAAAAGTTCTGGGACACTGTAAAGTCCATGGAGAATAAGAACACCTCCTCCCAGCTGCCCACTGCACTGAAGATAGGAAACACTGTCACCACTGATAAATCCACCATAATTGAGAATTTCAATAAGCATTTTTCTACGGCTGGCCATGCTTTCCAACTGGCTACTCCTACCCCGGTCAACAGCACTGCACCCCCAACAGCAACTCGCCCAAGCCTTCCCCATTTCTCCTTCTCCCAAATCCATTCAGCCGATGTTCTGAAAGAGCTGCAAAATCTGGACCCCTACAAATCAGCCGGGCTAGACAATCCCTTTCTTTCTAAAATTATCTGCCGAAATTGTTGCCACCCCTATTACTAGCCTGTTCAACCTCTCTTTCGTGTCGTCTGAGATTCCCAAAGATTGGAAAGCAGCTGCGGTCATCCCCCTCTTCAAAGGGGGAGAATTAGAATTGGCTTCCAATTTCGCAACAAAGCATCCTTCACTCATGCTGCCAAACATACCTTTGTAAAACTGACCATCCTACCAATCCTCGACTTTGGCGATGTCATTTACAAAATAGCCTCCAATACCCTACTCAACAAATTGGATGCAGTCTATCACAGTGCAATCCGTTTTGTCACCAAAGCCCTATATACTACCCACCATTGCGACCTGTACGCTCTCGTTGGCTGGCCCTCGCTTCATACTCGTCGCCAAACCCACTGGCTCCATGTCATCTACAAGACCCTGCTAGGTAAAGTCCCCCTTATCTCAGCTCGCTGGTCACCATAGCATCTCCCACCTGTAGCACACGCTCCAGCAGGTATATCTCTCTAGTCACCCCCAAAACCAATTCTTTCTTTGGCCGCCTCTCCTTCCAGTTCTCTGCTGCCAATGACTGGAACGAACTACAAAAATCTCTGAAACTGGAAACACTTATCTCCCTCACTAGCTTTAAGCACCAACTGTCAGAGCAGCTCACAGATTACTGCACCTGTACATAGCCCACCTATAATTTAGCCCAAACAACTACATCTTTCCCAACTGTATTTAATTTATTTATTTATTTTGCTCCTTTGCACCCCATTATTTTTATTTCTACTTTGCACATTCTTCCATTGCAAAACTACCATTCCAGTGTTTTACTTGCTATATTGTATTTACTTTGCCACCATGGCCTTTTTTTGCCTTTACCTCCCTTCTCACCTCATTTGCTCACATTGTATATAGACTTGTTTATACTGTATTATTGACTGTATGTTTGTTTTACTCCATGTGTAACTCTGTGTCGTTGTATCTGTCGAACTGCTTTGCTTTATCTTGGCCAGGTCGCAATTGTAAATGAGAACTTGTTCTCAACTTGCCTACCTGGTTAAATAAAGGTGAAATAAACAAAAAAAACAAAAAAAATGCGACACCATTCTTCCACAAGAAATTCCATAATTTTGTGGGTTTTTTTATAATGGTTGTCGTGACGTGACTATCATTAATGTGATGACATGCTATTTATCGAATAATTACCTACTACGTTTAATTATTACTCGATTAAATTATTACTCGATTAAATTAATGAATAAATTAATGTAACAATGAATTCATTAGTAATTTGAGGCACCACGGGAAAAGATTATTTAACGAGTTACCATTTCCCGAATTAACTCAAGAATATATCGATATCATACCAGTCATCAATCAATCATTTCCTCATATCGGTCTCATACTGAACGTTGCATAATCCTTGGAAATCTGCACGAACACTAGCCTACGTGATGAATCAGCGATAGTAAATAAATAATTAAGCTAATTTTTGTGTAACTAACTAAATAATAACACACAATTACATAAACACACGATATAGGTTATATTGATACTAACATAATGCAATGAAAAGTCCCTAATGGACTAACCTGATATGACGGCTTGTTACACAATGAAAAGTTTGGTGGGGAAAGATAAAGAGCGGGAGAGACAAAGATCGGACTTATCGTACGTACATGTGGAAGCTATCCTCATGGGAATATGAATACTTTGCACATAAACAACCGCTCATTCAAAAACAATTGCAATGTATATATTTATGCGTCTTTGTCTCCTCTCTGTTGAACTCGATCAGTCATGGGAAGTGGTTCGATGTAAGTCTCTGGTATCCACCAGAAGTCACAATGTCCTTCTTAGTTGTAGGCTTCTTTCGTTCTGAAGTGTCCTTAGAATGGATACATCAGGGTTGTTCAGAGTGATCTGTGTTTCCCTATGTTCGTTAGATAGATACCTCAGAGGTACCTATGATGGTCTTGGTCAACTGTCCTAGACTACGTTACATGCAGAGCTGCAGGCGGTGCACGTTTTAGTCTGGTCTTCCCCTTCATCACACGTCGAGAGTTTCAGAGGGTCTTACCATTTTCTGGTCTTGCAGTTTTAACCATTTCCAGCTGTGTAGCCACCGCTCCATGCTGTCTGATCTAATATGTTAATTCTTCAGCGAGTCCTTTTAAGCACTCTGGTCGGAAAGGCGGTTCCATCATGTTGACACAATGTCTGTGCTCACGTGGGCGTGGTTACTGACTTGGCCCAGGTTTATATGAAAAGCCAAGTATCTCATTTTGAAGGCTAAAATAAAAATGTTGTCTTTTCAAAAGTATTCTTATACTTACTAATTATTTTATACAACATTTAGATGCAAACCTGATCACTAGGACGTGTACAATTACAGTTCTTGTTATACAGCCTTTCTGATACATTTGAATGATATCACGTTTTTTGACTGCACTGGGCCTTTAACTTAGGAACAACACCGGTGTGGAAGCACCTGCTTTCAATAAGACATTGTATTCCTCATTTACTCAAGTGTTTCCTTTATTTTGGCAGCAACCTGTACATCAGATAAAACGATGGTCAATAAGCCACTAGCGTTAAGATCTACTAAAATCCTGGAGTTTGTTTGTGACTAAACAAGTAGACAGATCCATGTTCGTAACCACAACCCTTTTCAGCTAAATTTTAGCAAGGGCTTCAAATCTGAGAGCCAGAGTTGGTCCCAGTGATCTTATCCTACTCCGGGCCCCTAGTTCAACAATCCTGCTGGTTTTTGGTTTCTCCTGGGTACTTGATGTGATTGATTGGCCAGAGTGGTGTCCCTGAAGGAAATCCGGCCCCATTTAAAAGGCCAAGTGAAAATAAGCAGGACGGTGGACTTGGAGAACTGGATCCTGGGAGCCTGGGCGTGCATGAGGGTAAGGGAATATAAACAATATCATATGTACATTTCTCTGTAACTGCTGGGCAGTTTTACAGTTACTATTTGAATCCGCAAATTATTGTCGATATATATGTGTGGGTAGGTTTGTGGGTGGGTTTGTATCTGCAAGCATGAAGTCAAACTGTATTTTATGTGGGTCTCTGTGTGTGGGAGGGAATAGTGTGTGTTTTGTGTAAATAATTCAGGACTGGAATGCCGCAGCGTGTGGAGTGTGTGTGTTCTGCAGGGTGAAATATTTATCCTCATATAATAACACCATCAGGGGGGTGACCCTTCTGTTCCTCTGTCAGCACACACACACACGCCGGTGCCTGCAAGCGTGCATGCGGACACACACAAATCAATCTCTGCATAACTATGAGTGAACGATAACTCAAGTACAACACCATCTTCCAGCAAAAATAACCAACCGGTCACCACCATCCTCAGTCAGTGAATACTATACATATCAGGAGGCAATATCATGTTTATAATATGGTCATCTATTATACTGAACAACACATTTTATGCAACATGTAAAGTGATGGTCCCATGTTTCATGAGCTGAAATAAAAATCCCAGAAATGTTCCATGCGCACAAAAAAAGCTTATTTCTCTCAAATTCTGTGTACACATTTGTTTACATCCCTGTTAGTGAGCATTTCTCCTTTGCCAAGATATGCCACACCTGTCAGGTGGATGGACTATCAAGAAGCTGATTAAACAGCATGGTCATTACACAGGTGCACCTTGTGCTGGGGACAATACAAGTCCACTCTAAAATGTGCAGTTTGTCACACACTTCAATTCCACAGATGTCTCAAGTTGAGGGAGTGTGCAATTGGATTCTGACTGCAGGAATGTCCACCAGAGCTGTTGCCAGAGAATTGAATGTTCATTTCTCTACCATAAGCAACGTCGTTTTTGAGAATTTGGCAGTGCGTCCGACCTGCCTCACAACCGCAGACCACATGTAACCACGCCAGCCCAGGACCTCCACATCCGTTTTTTCAGCTGCAGGATCATCTGAGGGAGGGGAGGGAGTGCCGAGGAGTATTTCTGTCAGTAATAAAGCCCTTTTGTGGGGAAAAACTCATTCTGATTGGCTGTGCCTGGCTCCACAGTGTGTGTGGGCCTGGGAGGGCAAAGGCCCACCCACTTGGGAGCCGGGCACACACACACACACACACACACACACACACACACACACACACACACACGACTGCACTCCTGCCCAGACATAGACTAGGGCCAAATGAATTTATTTCAATTTACTGATTTCCTTATATGAACTGTAACTCAGTAAAAGCTTTGAAATATTTTGCATTTATATGTTTGTTCAGTGTAGTAGTTGTATTCAATGCACATAACATCCAAAGCACAAAATCAAGTTAGTATATGATGACCATGCCAGAATCAAACCCTTAATGGACCTCCAACAATCAATGTAGCCAATAGAACAAGTTCAAACCAAGAAGTTAACAAAAAGCTCTAAAACAACGAGTCATCAGTGACACAGTAGTTGTGTTATTGTGTGATTTTCTCTAAAGGGACACTCTCTCATATATCATTCATAGCATCCAAGTTGTTTACTAAACCGAGTAGTCTATGAGTTGTTTACAAAACGAAGCAGCCTATTGAGTTTAGCTGTAAATAGAACAAAACACACTTTTATTTATCTACAGACAGAGGAGACTAACTGACCCATATTAGCAAACAAACACACTCTCCCCTGAGCACTCTTGCTTAAAGCTTTTATAGAACAGATATTTAGAAAATATTATGACCAAGATTCTGTTTTAATGTCAGTCTGACACCACACAGAGACAGTAGCAGATGGAGAGAGAGGGGAGAGGGATAGATAGCAACGGGGGCATTGTCATGCTGCACGTCACTTCCTGTTGAACGCGGAACAAGGAAGAGCTCGGTTTTGTTTGTTTGAAAATGTAGTTGTTTGAAAGTGTATTGGAAAGTTCTTGGTAGCTAGCAAGCTTCTTAGTTTGGATCCCGCGACGCAGTTGGCATTAGTTGCTGGGAATGCTTGCCTCTTTCCAGTGATCCTGTCGACCAAGAACAGGTCTAAGGAGCTATTTGGCATCGCAGCTAACCTAGCTGCTAGCTAGCTGCATATCAAGCTAGCGGGGTTTTCTTGAACGCAGCCCACGACGCGGTTAGCCATTATGGCTGGGATCACGGATTGTTCCGGGATTGTGGCTGTCTAGATCCCTGCTGTTTGTTGTATTCAATTTTCCCCATGACCTGCCCTGTCTGGAACTGCGAGAAGTAACAGTGTAACCTACTTTGCTACCATGACAAAGACCAAAGCTGGTGGGAGTACCGTTGAGGACAGTGGTGTCTATCACACTTGAAGGATTTATCACACGTGAAGGAACGAACAAAAAGAGACCTCCCAGCAGTTGTTAAAACAACAAGAAAATAGCTTCAAGAGTTGTCCAAATACTTGTGGATTCTACTAATAAAAGAATGGACGACCTGACCAGAGGTCCAGGACCTGAAGAACAGTTTGCAGTTCTCCCAGGGTCAGTTCGATGAGTTGAAACAGGAGAACAGCAAGATGACAGTAATCTGTAAGTCATTGAGAGAGGACATCGGTTCTGTGTGTGAATCCATGATAACAATGACAGATAAATCCGACTATCTCAAGGGACAATCAAGGCGGAACAACATGGTTGTAGACAGAATTGCAGAATCTCCACATGAGTCTGAGGATAAAGTGAGGGAAATGATATCTGAGAAATTGAAGATGGACCACAGGAAGATTGAGGTGGAGCACACCAACAGGACTGGAAAACCCACCACCGGCCCAGGTGATAGTGGTCAAGTTCCTGAGGTTCAAGGACAAGGTAGCTGTTCTGGGAAGAGCCAAGAACTTGAGAGGAGCGTATATCTTCCTCAACAAGGAATATCCCAAAGCTGTGCGCTAGAAGAGGGAAGAACTTATCCCAGCCATGAAAGCTGCCAGAGCGCGTGGGGACATTGCTTACATCTGCTATGACAGGCTCATTGTCCACCCTCCCTCCCAGAAGCCTGGAAGGGATGAGAAAGCCAAGCCTATGGGTTCGTAGCTTCAACCCCACAGCACACACACCAATTTTTGTATTTATTCTTTTACCTTTATTTAACATGGCAAGGCAGTTAAGAACTAAATCTTATTTTCAATGACGGCCTAGGAACAGTGGGTTAAACTCCTTGTTCAGGGGCAAAACAACAGATTTTTACCCTGTCAGCTCCGGGATTCTATCTTGCAACCTTTCGGTTACCAGTCCAACGCTCTTACCACTAGGCCACCTGAACTGCTGAATGTATATTTATTTCCTCTTGCTTTGTTTTCTCTTTCTCAGTATTATGTCTCTCTCTGATCAGCTACCCAGGAAAGGGCTGAAAATAGCCCATATTAATACATGTAGCCTTAAAAATAAAGGGTAATGATATCAATAACTTGCTAACATCAGATTACATTCATATATTAGCCAGCCATTTCTGAGACTCACTTGGGTAATTAATTTGATGATACATCAGTAGCAATACAAGGATATAACATCTATAGAAGAGACAGACATGCTTATGGGGAAGGTGTTGATGTATATATTCAGAGCCATATCCCTGTAATGCTTAGAGAAGATCTCATGTCAAGTGTTATTGAAGTGTTGCGGTTGCAGGTTCAGCTGCCTCATCTAAAGCCTTTTCTTTTGGGGTGTTGCTATATACCAAGTGCTAACAGTCAGTATCTAAATAATATGTGTGAAATGCTTGATAGTGTATGTGATGTAAACAGAGAGGTCTACTTTCTTGGGGACCTGAATATTGATTGGCTTTCATCAAGCTGTCCGCTCAAGAGGAAGCTTCTTACTGTAACCAGTGCCTGTAATCTGGTTCAGGTTATTAATCAACCTACCAGGGTGTTTACAAATACTACAGGAACAAGATCATCCACGTGTCAACCACATTTTTACTAATGATATAGAACTTTGTTCTGGAGCTGTATCTGTACCCATTGGATGCAGTGATCACAATATAGTAGCTATATCCAGGAAAGCCAAAGTTCCAATAGCTGGGCCTAAAATAGTTTATAAGATATCATAAAAAAGATTTTGCTGTGATTCTTATGTGGATGACATAAAACATATTTGTTGGTCTGATGTGATTAATGAGGGGCATCCAGATACTGCACTCGATTAATTTATTAAATTGCTTCTTCCAATTATTGATAAACAAGCACCTGTTAAGGAACTGACTGTTAGAACTGTTAAGGCTCCATGGATTGATGAGGAATTGAAAAACTGTATGGTTGAAAGAGATGGGGCAAAAGGAGTGGCTAATAAGTCTGGCTGCACATCTGACTGGCTGACTTACTGCAAATTGAGAAATGATGTGACTAAACTCAACAAAAAGAAGAAGAAACTTCATTATGAAGCCAAGATCAATGATATGAAGAATGATGGGAAAAAAACTTGAGTACTTTAAAGGAAATTATGGGCAGAAAGACAAATTCATCTCCATTTTATCGAATCGGATGGCTTATTCATCACAAAACCATTTGATGTTGCCAACGATTGCTTCATTGGCAAAGTAAGAAAACTTAGGCAGGAAATGTCAACAACGAACAGTGAGCAATTGTATTCATGCATAAAAAAACAAATAATGAAAGAAAAGCATTGCAAGTTTGAGTTTGTAAAGTTAGTGTGGGAGAGGTGGAAAAATTATTGTTATCGATCAATAATGGCAAACCCCCTGGCATTGACAACTTAGATGGAAAGCTACTGAGGATGGTAGCTGACTCTATAGCCACTCTTATCTGTCATCTTTTTAATCTGAGCCTAAAGGAAAGTCTTTGTCCTCAGGCCTGGAGGGAAGCAAAGGTAATTACGCTACCCAAGAGTGGAAAAGCGGCCTTTACTGGTTCTAACAGCAGACCTATAAGCTTGCTGCCAGCTCTTAGCAAACTGTTGAAATAAATTGTGTTTTTTAATTTTATTTTTATTTCACTTTTATTTAACCAGGTAGGCTAGTTGAGAACAAGTTCTCATTTACAACTGTGACCTGGCCAAGATAAAGCATAGCAGTGTGAACAGACAACAACACAGAGTTACACATGGAGTAAACAATTAACAAGTCAATAACACAGTAGAAAAAGAAAAAAAGAGTCTATATACATTATGTGCAAAAGGCATGAGGAGGTAGGCGAATAATTACAATTTAGCAGATTAACACTGGAGTGAAATTATCAAATGGTCATGTGCAGGTAGAGATACTGGTGTGCAAAAGAGCAGAAAAGTAAATAAATAAAAACAGTATGGGGATGAGGTAGGTAAATTGGTTGGGCTATTTACCGATGGACTATGTACAGCTGCAGCGATCGGTTAGCTGCTCAGATAGCAGATGTTTAAAGTTGGTGAGGGAGATAAAAGTCTCGAACTTCAGCTATTTTTGCAATTCGTTCCAGTCACAGGCAGCAGAGAACTGGAAGGAAAGGCGGCCAAATGAGGTGTTGGCTTTCGGGATGGTCAGTGAGATGCACCTGCTGGAGCGCGTGCTACGGGTGGGTGTTGCCATCGTGACCAGTGAACTGAGATAAGGCGGAGCTTTACCTAGCATGGACTTGTCGATGACCTGGAGCCAGTGGGTCTGGCGACGAATATGTAGCGAGGACCAGACGACTAGAGCATACAGGTCGCAGTGGTAGGTAGTATAAGGTGCTTTAGTAACAAAACGGATGGCACTGGGATAAACTGCATCCAGTTTGCTGAGTAGAGTATTGGAAGCTATTTTGTAGATGACATCCCCGAAGTCGAGGATCGGTAGGATAGTCAGTTTTACTAGGGTAAGTTTGGCGGTGTGAGTGAAGGAGGCTTTGTTGCGGAATAGAAAGCCGACTCTAGATTTGATTTTAGATGTTTGATATGAGTCTGGAAGGAGAGTTTACAGTCTAGCCAGACACCTAGGTACTTGTAGATGTCCACATATTCTAGGTTGGAACCATCCAGGGTGGTGATGCTAGTCGGGCGTGCGGGTGCAGGCAGTGAACGGTTGAAAAGCATGCATTTGGTTTTACTAGCGTTTAAGAGCAGTTGGAGGCCACGGACGGAGTGTTGTATGGCATTGAAGCTCGTTTGGAGGTTAGATAGCACAGTGTCCAAGGAAGGGCCAGAAGTATACAGAATGGTGTCGTCTGCGTAGAGGTGAATTAGGGAATCGCCCGCAGCAATAGCAACATCATTGATATATACAGAGAAAAGAGTCGGCCTGAGAATTGAACCCTCTGGCACCCCCATAGAGACTGCCAGAGGACCGGACAACATGCCCTCCGATTTGACACACTGAACTCTGTCTGCAAAGTAGTTGGTGAACCAGGCAAGGCAGTCATTAGAAAAACCGAGGCTACTGAGTCTGCCGATAAGAATATGGTGATTGACAGAGTCGAAAGCCTTTGCCAGGTCGATGAAGACAGCTGCATAGTACTGTCTTTTATCGATGGTGGTTATGATATCGTTTAGTACCTTGAGCGTGGCTGAGGTGCACCCGTGACCGGCTCGGAAACCAGATTCCACAGCGGAGAAGGTACGGTGGGATTCGAGATGGTCAGTGATCTGTTTTGTCGAAGACCTTAGATAGGCAGGGCAGGATGGATATAGGTCTGTAGCAGTTTGGGTCCAGGGTGTCTCCCCCTTTGAAGAGGGGGATGACTGCGGCAGCTTTCCAATCCTTGGGAATCTCAGACGATATGAAAGAGGGGTTGAACAGGCTGGTAATAGGGGTTGTGACAATGGTGGCGGATAGTTTCAGAAATAGAGGGTCCAGATTGTCAAGACCAGCTGATTTGTACGGGTCCAGGTTTTGCAGCTCTTTCAGAACATCTGCTATCTGGATTTGGGCAAAGGAGAAGCTGGGGAGGCTTGGGCGAGTAGCTGCGGGGCGGGTGGAGCTGTTGGTCGAGGTAGGAGCAGCCAGGAGGCATGACCAGCCGTTGAGAAATCCTTGTTGAAGTTATCGATTATCATGGATTTATCAGTGGTGACCGTGTTACCTAGCCTCAGTGCAGTGGGCAGCTGGGAGGAGGTGCTCTTGTTCTCCATGGACTTTATAGTGTCCCAGAACTTTTTGGAGTTAGAGCTACAGGATGCACATTTCTGCTTGAAAAAGCTGGCCTTTGCCTGACTGACTGCGTGTATTGGTTCCTGACGTCCCTGAACAGTTGCATATCGCGGGGACTATTCGATGCTATTACAGTCCGCCACAGGATGTTTTTATGCTGGTCGAGGGCAGTCAGGTCTGGAGTGAACCAAGGGCTATATCTGTTCTTAGTTCTGCATTTTTTTAACGGAGCATGCTTATCTAAGATGGTGAGGAAGTTACTTTTAAAGAATGACCAGTCATCCTCAACTGACGGGATGAGGTCAATATCCTTCCAGGATACCCGGGCCAGGTCGATTAGAAAGGCCTGCTCACAGAAGTGTTTTAGGGAGCGTTTGACAGTGATGAGGGGTGGTCGTTTGACTGCGGACCCGTAGCGGATGCAGGCAATGAGGCAGTGATCGCTGAGATCCTGATTGAAGACAGCGGAGGTGTATTTGGAGGGCCAGTTGGTCAGGATAACGTCTATGAGGATGCCATTATTTACAGATTTAGGGTTGTACCTGGTGGGTTCCTTGATGATTTGTGTGAGATTGAGGGCATCTAGCTTAGATTGTAGGACTGCCGGGGTGATAAGCATATCCCAGTTTAGGTCACCTAACAGAACAACTCTGAAGCTAGATGGGGGGCGATCAATTCACAAATGGTGTCCAGGGCACAGCTGGGAGCTGGGGGGGGTCGGTAGCAGGCGGCAACAGTGAGAGACTTATTTCTTTAGAGTCTCATTTTTAAAATTAGTAGTTCAAACTGTTTGGGTATGAACCTGGAAAGTATGACATTACCTTGCAGGCCATCTCTGCAGTAGACTGCAACTCCTCCCCCTTTGGCAGTTCTATCTTGACGGAAAATCTTATAGTTGGGTATGGAAATCTCAGAATTTTGGTGGCCTTCCTAAGCCAGGATTCAGACACGGCAAGGACATCAGGGTTGGCAGAGTGTGCTAAAGCAGTGAGTAAAACAAACTTAGGGAGGAGGCTTCTGATGGTGACATGCATGAAACCAAGGCTTTTTTGATAACAGAAGTCAACAAATGAGGTGCCTGGGGACATGCTGGGCCTGGGTTTACCTCCACATCACCCACGGAATAAAGGAGGAGTAGTATGAGAGTGCGGCTAAAGGCTATCAAAACTGGTCGCCTAGAGCATTGGGGACAAAGAATAAAAGGAGCAGATTTCTGGGCATGGTAGAATATATTTAGGGCATAATGCGCAGACAGGGGTATGGTGGGGTACGGGTACAGCGGAGGTAAGCCCAGGCACTGGGTGATGATAAGAGAGGTTGTATCTCTGGACATGCTGGTTGTAATGGGTGAGGTCACCGCATGTGTGGGAGGTGGGACAAAGGAGGTATCAGAGGTATGAAGAGTGGAACTAGGGGGTCCAGTGTAAACTAAAACAATGATAACTAACCTGAACAACAGTATACAAGGCATATTGACATTTGAGAGAGACATACAGCGAGGCATAAAGTAATCGCAGGTGTTGATTGGGAGAGCTAGCTAAAACAACATGTGAGACAACAACAGCTAATCAGCTAACACAACAACAGCAGGTAAAATGGCGATGACTAGGCAGAGAGGGTCGGATTAACTACACACAGAGCCTGAGTTCGTGGCTGGTGCCGACAGATAAAAAATAAATAACAGAATGGAGTACCGTGATTAATAGACAGTCCAGCAGGCATCAGCTATGTGGCCAAGTGATCATAGTGTCCAGAGGGCAGCAGTAGATGGAACAGGGGAGCCCCCACTACGCTAGCACTCGGGCGACACGGTGTTTAAAGTTAGTAGCGTCTGCTCCGACAGAGGTCAGATGAAGGCACAGTGGATGGAGTTAGCCACTATAGCCAATCGGTAGCAGCGGTGAACCGGTGCCAAGGTCCAGAGTATACAGCAAGGATCCGGTGGAGTATTGGGCTCTAGCCGTGTATGAGTGGGGTTCGGGTGAACAGCTGAGTAGGCCGGGAGGTGGGCCTCAGGGATAGCTTCGATACTGGATGCCACGGTGAGTGCAAACTAGCTGTGAGCTAGCTAGCTGCAAGCTGTGAGCTAGCTAGCTGCAAGCTAGCCGTGAAGATCAGAAGTAATGGTCCAGGGATTACGGCAGGAATCCGGCATTGTTGTGGAGAGACAGTCCGATACTGGTAGACTGGCGAGTATTATCCAGGCTAAAAACAGGGCTGGTATCTGTGCAGAAGGTAAAAGCCGCTAGCAGTGGCTAACAATGACTAATAAATAGCTTGTGGCTAATTAGCTGGTTAGCTTCTGGGAGGTTCTAGAATGTGTTCTAAAGTTTTTTTTAAAATTGAAAATAATAGCGATACCGTATCACATTAGGTGAGGCAGGTTACCGGAAGGTATAATCAAATTAAAAATCGAAAGGAGATTGAAAATAAAGTTGAAATATAAATACGAAAAATACAAAAATACACAAGACACGACCAAAACACGTCTTCACTGCTACGCCATCTTGACCAAAATACAATGTTATTTCTCTGTAAACAATTTAACAACAGACTTTCAGCATGCTTATAGAGAAGGGCACTCAACATGTACTGCACTGACACAAATTACTGATGATTGGTTGAAATAAATTGATAAGAAGATTGTGGGAGCTGTGCTGTTAGAGTTCAGTGCAGCCTTTGATATTATTGACCATAACCTATTGTTTAAAAAAGGTATGTGTTACGGGCATTTCAACCTCTGCCATATCATGGATTCAGAGCTATCACTCTAATAGAACTCAAAGGGTTTTCTTTAATGGAAGCTTCTCTAATGTCAAACATGTGAAGTGTGGTGTACCGTAGGGCATCTCTCTAGGCCCTCTACTGTTATATATTTTTACCAATGACCTACCACTGGCATTAAACAAAGCATGTGTGTCCATGTATGCTGATGACTCAACCATATACGCATCAGCAACCACAGCTAATGAAGTCACTGAAACCCTTAACAAAGAGTTGCAGTCTGATTTGGAATGGGTGGCCAGTAATAAACTGGTCCTGAACATCTCTAAAACTAAGAGCATTGTATTTGGTACAAATCATTCCTGAAGTGCTAGACCTCAGCTGAATCTGTTAATGAATGGTGTGGCTGTTGAACAAGTTGAGGAGACTAAATTACTTGGCGTTACCTTAGATTGTAAACTGTCATGGTCAAAACATTTAGATTCAATGTTCGTAAAGGTGGGGACAGGTCTAGCCGTAATAAAGAGATGCTCTGCTTTTTTGTGTGTGGTGATTATTGTCCAGTCGTGTGGTCCAGTGCTGCAAAAGAAAAAGGACGACCTTGTTAAGCTGCAGCTGGCCCAGAACAGAGCCGCACGTTTTGCTCTAAATTGTAATCAGAGGGCTAAATACTATGCATGCCAGTCTCTCTTGGCTAAGAGCTGAGGAGAGACTGACTGCATCACTTCTTGTTTCTAGAAAAAACATTTAAGGCATTGAAATCCCAGATTGTTTGCATAATCAACTGACACACAGCTCTGACACACGCACTAATGCCACCAGGGGTCTTTTCACAGTCCCCAAATCCAGAACAAATTCAAGACAGTGTACAGTATTATATAGAGCCATTATTGCATGGAACTTCTTTCCATCTCATATTGCTCAAATAAACAGCAAACCTGGTTTTAAAAAACAGATAAAGCAACACCTCACGGCACAACGCCTCTCCCCTATTGGACCTAGATAGTTTGTGTGTATGTATTGATATGTAGGTTACTTGTGCCTTTTGTATCTGTATTATTTATCTATGTAGTTCCATCCTTGAGCTGTTGTCTATGAATGTTCTGTATTATGTCATGTTTCATGTGGACCCCAGGAAGAGTAGCTGCTGCTTTTGGAACAGCTAATGGGGATCATAATAAAATACCAGCTGAAAGAGTGAGAAAGGAGAGGGAGAGAAAGAAAGAGGATGGGGGCAGGGAGATATGGATATAGACACATAACTATTGTATTTTGTAACCAGAGAAAAAGGCTTGGGTTTGAGGGTTTTCCACTACTAGCAGGAGCCTATGTGTGACTATCACCCTCGTTCAGAAGGATGGTCAATGCCTGAGCTCCTACATGGCATCTGGCTAGTATCATACCTGAAATAGAGGGATGGAGACTGAAAACGATAGAGAGAGACAGAGAACTAGTTGCCCAGCAACAGTCATCAAAGCTTGCAGTCTCACCTCGGCCACCTCGATGACTCCCAGAACATCAAAAGAGATCCTGTGACCCCCTCCCTATCTCCTTCCTACACAAGAGAGAGAGAGAGATCAGTTCCAGTGTTTCTGTTCTAAGAGAGGGATTGGGGAGGTTTAAGGTAGTGACACTGCAGCTGAACTAGTCACAGCAAGGTCACCACGACAAGCTTTCATCTTTTCATTCTACCTCTACTCCTCCTCTGCCTTTCATGTTCTCAGTCGTTAGCACGAGTAAGTGTGTGTGTGTTCCTTCCCTCACCAGCTCTGAGAGCACCTGAACATCATATCAGCAAATACCTCCACCCATCCCTGACACCCGACCTTTTCCACTGTACCTCTGAGGAACAGCCTGTCATGTTGACTGTGTATAGGATCAATACACCCCCCTACACACACACACATACACACACACACACACACACGTGATGATTACACCATTAGACACAGGAGAAATACCACAGGACATGTCTTCAGCTGTCTGATGCTAACGGCTAACTGCTAACAACGAGGCTGGCCTGTCACCACTAATATTAGCAACACGGCAGCCTAGCCACCCTAATGATGTATCAATATTACTCGACTTCAGATTCAACAAAATATACATTTGTTTTGTAGAACAAGCGTGTGAACATTAAGTAGAATTTAGGAAAATACACTAGCATCTCAGAGAAGCATCCCTGCTTTTACTGAACTGACAAGTACACTACATTACACACACCATAAAAACATGGGTCAGTACCTTCACTGTGGCACACTGCCCTTCTATAGATGTTTTAGAGGCTGTTTGAGTAATCACACACACAGGTCTCACTACACATTTACAGTTCAGGGAAAAACATTTTTTAAATACACAGTGCTTTGAAAGTATTCAGACCCCTTGACTTTTTCCACATTTTGTTACATTAGTCTTATTCTAAAATTGATTAAATAAATACAAATGATGATCAATCTACACACAATAACCCATAATGACAAAGCGAAAACCGTTTTTTAAATTAGAATTTTCACGAATGAAAAACAGAAATACGTTACTTACATAAATATTAAGACCCTTTGCTTTGAGACTCAAAATTGAGCTCAGGTGCATCCTGTTTCCATTGATCATCCTTGAGATGTTTCTACAACTTGATTGGAGTCCACCTGTGGTAAATTCAGTTGATTGGACATGATTTGGAAAGGCACACACCTGTCTATATAAAAGGTCCCACAGTTGACAGTGCATGTCAGAACAAAAACCAAGCCATTAGGTCGAAGAAAGACAGGATTGTGTCGAGGCACAGATCTGGGGAAAGGTACCAAAAATGTCTGCAGCTTTGAAGATCCCCAAGAGCACAGTGGCCTCCATCATTCTTAAATGGAAGAAGTTTGGAACCACCAAGACAAGGGATGCACCGATATTACATTTTTGACCGATACCGATATCCAATATTTTCCTTGCCCCCCAAAAAAAAGATACCGACAAACAATGTTTAAAATTTGTGCGGCCTTTTAAGCATTCTAGTACAGTTAAATAGTTAACGCACACACGGACACAGCGGTCTAAGGCACTGCATCTCAGTGCAAGAGGCATCACTACAGTCCCTAGTTCGAATCCAGGCTGTATCACATCCAACCGTGATTGGGAGTCCCATAGGGCGGTGCACAATTGGCCCAGCGTTGACCAGGTTTGGCCAGTGTAGGCCGTCATTGTAAACAAAAATGTGTTCTTAACTGACTTGCCTAGTTAAATAAAGGTTACACACACACACACACCACACTGACCAAAAAGTTATTTTGTTGGCATTTACGTGTCCCCATTACCAGTAAAACATAATCAAAACACATTTCGTTCACTTGCTGTGCTGTTTCATTGTTCAGTCATTTCATTCTCAACCAGGATTTCATCATGCATATCAAGCAGTGAAGTTTCAGCTCTCTGTCCGTGGCCTCTCTTCCTCGGTGCGCACTGTCACTGTGTCTGTTTCCATCTTGTCCAGCTGTGTATAACATTTCACGTAAACCCCGTTCCTTGTCTGCAACAAAGTAGCGGTCCTTGTACCTAGCATCGAGCATGGTGGCGACACAGTAAAGAGGCTGAGAGAATGCCACCGAATCGCTTGTTCACAGCCTCGAGTAATATTGTACTTTTTAACCCCACGTTCTGTCTGCAGTGTGGTTGAGCAGGTGTTTCAATGCCATGACAGAGGGTATCACATCTGCTGCAGACGCAGTTGAGCTTATTTCTCCAGTCAGTTGTTCGATTGGTGCTAGGAGTGTTCCTGTTTCCAAGTGTCAAACATGTTCTCAAATGCCATTGAAATGGCACCGGTATGAGAACCAGCACATTCTTGAGCATGCAATACGGCTTTCCTCAATACGAAATCCTCGTCGACCCACTGTGCTGTCAGACTCCTAATGCTCATGGGGCTGACATCACTGGTCCAAATGTCAGTCGTGAAGCTCATGGATGTGAGTTTCAACAATTATATGTACCTCCAGTAGGGCAACATCTGAAAAATAGCGTGTACCGGGGCTCGACTAGTTGGCGAAAGCCAACATCATCCACGACAGACCACGGTTGATTGTCAAGGGCAATGAATTCCATTATCTTGGCGTTAATGGATTTCGCCTTTCAGTTGTCTCGCTGAAAATGTCTCTCTTTCAAATGACTGCTCGACTTGAACTTGTTTAGTTGATGGAATTGTGCTCGTAGTATTTTTCTGCTTTTGTGGCGTCATTACGTCATCTACTTACATTATATAGGTATGCACGTCAGCTTTGACATCGGTTTTGCACATTGGCGTTAAACTAGACATTCGGCCGATGCCGATGTTGGCATTTTTCGCTAATATCGGCCAATTCCAACATGCTCACCGATATATTGTGCATCCCTAACCATGACTCTTCCTAGAGTGGCCGCCCGGCCATACTGAGCAATCAGGGGAGAAGGGCCTTGGTCAGGAAGGTGACCAAGAACCCGATGGTCACTCTGCCAGAGATCCAGAGTTTTTCTGTGGAGATGGGAGAACCTTCCAGAATAACAACCATCTCCGCAGCACTCCACCAATCAGGCCTTTATGGTAGAGTGGCCAGACGGAAGCCACTGCTCAGTAAAAGGCACATGACAGCCTGCTTGGAGTTTGCCAAAATGCACCTAAAGAACTCTGACAATGAGAAACAAGATTCTTTGGTCTGTTGACACCAAGATTGAAGTCTTTGGCATGAATGCCAAGTGTCACATCTGGAGGAAACCTGGCATCATCCCTACGGTGAAGCATGATGGTGGCTGCATCATGCTGTGGGGATGGTTTTCAGCGGCAGGGAGACTAGTTAGGATCGAGGGAAAGATCAACAGAGTGAAGTACAGTGAGACCTTTGATAAAAATCTGCTCCAGAGCACTCAGGACCTCAGACTGGGGCGTAGGTTCACCTTCCAACAGGACAACGACCCTAAGCACACAGCCAAGACAACGCAAGAGTGTCCTTGAGTGGCCCAGCCAGAGCCCGGACTTGAAACCAATCTAACATCTCTGGATTGACCTGAAAATAGTTGTGCAGCAATGCTCCCCTTCCAACCTAACACAGGTGTGCCAAGCTTGTAGCGTCATACCCAAGAAGAATTGGAGGCTGTAACGCTGCCAAGAGGCTGTAACGCTGCCAAAGGTGGTTCAACAAAGTACTGAGTAGGTCTGAATACTTACATAAATGTAAGTATTTATTTATTGCTAATAAATGTGTATTGTGTGTAGATGTATGAGTGTATATTTATCTATTTTAGAATATGGCTGTAACGTAACAAAATGTGGAAAAAGTCAAGGGGTTTGAATACTTTCCAAATGCACTGTATAAATAAAACGTTTCATTGTCACATACAGTGGGGCAAAAAAGTATTTAGTCAGCCACCAATTGTGCAAGTTCTCCCACTTAAAAATATGAGAGATTTTCATCATAGGTACACTTCAACTATGACAGACAAAATGAGAAAGAAAATCCAGAAAATCACATTGTAGGATTTTTTATGAATTTATTTGCAAATTATGGTGGAAAATAAGTATTTGGTCAATAACAAAAGTTTCTCAATACTTTGTTATATACCCTTTGGCAATGACAGAGGTTAAACATTTTCTGTAAGTCTTCACAAGGTTTTCACACACTGTTGCTGGTATTTTGGCCCATTCCTCCATGCAGATCTCCTCTAGAGCAGTGATGTTTTGGGGCTGTTGCTGGGCAACACGGACTTTCAACTCCTTCCAAAGATTTTCTACGGGGTTGAGATCTGGAGACTGGCTAGGCCACTCCAGGACCTTGAAATGCTTCTTACGAAGCCACTCCTTCGTTGCCCGGGCGGTGTGTTTGGGATTATTGTCATGCTGAAAGACCCAGCCACGTTTCATCTTCAATGCCCTTGCTGATGGAAGGAGGTTTTCACTCAAAATCTCACGATACATGGCCCCATTCATTCTTTCCTTTACACGGATCAGTCGTCCTGGTCCCTTGGCAGAAAAACAGCCCCAAAGCATGATGTTTCCACCCCCATGCTTCACAGTAGGTATGGTGTTCTTTGGATGCAACTCAGTATTCTTTGTCCTCCAAACACGACTAGTTGAGTTTTTACCAAAAAGTTATATTTTGGTTTCATCTGACCATATGACATTCTCCCAATCTTCTTCTGGATCATCCAAATGCTCTCTAGCAAACTTCAGACGGGCCTGGACATGTACTGGCTTAAGCAAGGGGACACGTCTGGCACTGCAGGATTTGAGTCCCTGGCGGCGTAGTGTGTTTCTGATGGTAGGCTGTTTACTTTGGTCCCAGCTCTCTGCAGGTCATTCACTAGGTTCCCCCGTGTGGTTCTGGGATTTTTGCTCACCGTTCTTGTGATCATTTTGACCCCACGGGGTGAGATCTTGCGTGGAGCCCCAGATCGAGGGAGATTATCAGTGGTCTTGTATGTCTTCCATTTCCTAATAATTGCTCCCACAGTTGATTTCTTCAAATCAAGCTGCTTACCTATTGCAGATTCAGTCTTCCCAGCCTGGTGCAGGTCTACAATTGTGTTTCTGGTGTCCTTTGACAGCTCTTTGGTCTTGGCCATAGTGGAGTTTGGAGTGTGGCTGTTTGATGTTGTGGACAGGTGTCTTTTATACTGATAACAATTTCAAACAGGTGCCATTATTACAGGTAACGAGTGGAGGACAGAGGAGCCTCAAAGAAGAAGTTACAGGTCTGTGAGAGCCAGAAATCTTGCTTGTTTGTAGGTGACCAAATACTTATTTCCCACCATAATTTGCAAATAAATTCATTAAAAATCCTACAATGTGATTTTCTGGATTTTTCCCCCTCATTTTGTCTGTCATAGTTGAAGTGTACATATGATGAAAATTACAGGCCTCTCTCATCTTTTTAAGTGAGAGAACTTGCACAATTGGTGGCTGACTAAATACGTTTTTGCCCCACTGTACACCAGGTAAAAACAAAGGTGTACTAAAATGTGTTGTTTTACAGGGTCAGCCATAGTAGTACGGCACTGCTGTACCAAATTAGGGTTAAGTGACTTGCTCAAGGGCACAGACAGATTTATAAAAAAAATTAAAACATGGATAGTAAAAAACGAAATACACAGACACAGAGCCTCCTTGTCCTGGCCCTCCTCCCAGATATGGGTCCAGGGCACCTTGAGAAAGAATCAATGAGATGTGACGCACACACACACCAGCTGCACAGGTCACCCTGCCTAACCCTGCCACACTGTGAAATGGGGTGCATAACAACCCAACGTGTACCTGATTGTGGTGTGTGTGTGTGTGTGTGTGTGTGTGTGTGTCACATCTCATTGATTCTTTCTCAAGGTGCCCTGGACCCATATCTGGGAGAAGGGCCAGGACAAGGAGGCGGTGTGTCTGTCTGTGTGTATTAGGTAGGGGTTACGGTTACATTTAAGGTTAGGGTTAAGGAAAATAGGATCTGGGTGCAATATGGCGACAACTCCAGTCAGCCTATGAGAAAGCAGGGTGAGACAATAACCATATTGTAGGTAGGGGCTAGGGTATAGAGTGGGAGGAGAGAGGGAAAATACATGGGTTGGAAATGGAGGGAAGAGAGAGGGAAGATACAGACAGGAGTTGGAAATGGAGGGAGGAGAGAGAATATCGCTTCTGTTTATCTCTAACGACAGATCACTAACGAACAGACAAGATCTGACGTGATGTCATCAAGCTCTGATGTGATCCTCATCAGAGACAGATTCTTTCCATCACTCTCCTTCAGACAGGGGTTGGAAATGGAGGGAAGAGAGAGACCATCACTTCTGTTTAACTCTAATGACAAATCACTAATGAACAGACAAGCTCTGATGTGATGTCATCAGATATGGGGAAGGAGGGTAATGGGGAAAAAGAAGGGCAGAGAGGCCCTTCCCAGGTTAAAACATCTGAGTGAACTGCAATGGTTTTGATGTGACTGACTAGAGGGAGAAAGGTGAGGAGAAAGAGAGGGAGGAGGAGAGGAGTCACCTTCTGTTTCGGTCTCTCTGTCCCCAAACAAAGCAAAGCCTCATTTAAAACTCACACACATTTACTATCACAGCTGTTCTCGTGGTGTGTGTGTGTGTGTGTGTATGTATATGTGACTCTGATGATATATACAGTACCAGTCCAAAGTTTGGACATTTCCACTAATTCAAGGGTTTTTCTTTATTTGACTATTTTCTACATTGTAGAATAATAGTAAAGACATCAGCACTTTTAAATAACACATATGAAATCATGTAGTGACCAAAAAAAGTGTTAAACGAATCAAAATACATTTAGAAAGTAGCCACCCTTTGTCTTGATAACAACTTTGCACACTCTTGGCATTCTCTCAACCAGCTTCATGAGGAATGCTTTCCAACAGTCTTGAAGGAGTTGAGTGTTCGCTGCTTGACCTTCCCTCCGTGGTCCAAACTCATTCCAAACCCTCTTAAATGGGGTTGACGTCAGGTGATTGTGGAAGCCAGGTCATCTGATGCAGCACTCCATCACTCTCCTTCTTGGACAAATAGCCCTTAAACAACCTGGAGGTGTGTTGGGTCACTGTCCTGTTGAAAAACAAATGATAGAGGGACTAAGGGCAAAGCAGATGGCATATCACTGCGGAATGCAGTGGTATCCATGCTGGTTAAGTGTGCCTTGAATTCTAAATAACTCACCTACACTTCATCACACCTCCTCCTCCATGCTTAATGGTGGGAACCACACCTGCGGAGATCATTTCTTCGCAGCAATTCCACCATGAAGGCTTGATTTACGCAGTCTCCTCTGAACAGTTGATGTTGAGCTGTGTCTGTTACTTAAACTCTGTGACGCATTTATTTGAGCTGCAATCTGAGGTGCAGTTAACTCTAATGAACGTATCTGCAGCAGAGGTCTCTCTGTGTCTTCTTTTCCTGTGGCGGTCCTCCTGAGAGCCAGTTTCATCATAGCACTTGAAGGAACTTTCAAAGTTCTTGACATTTTCAGGATTGACTGACCTTCATGTCTTAAAGTTATGGACTGTCATTTCTCTTTGCTTATTTGAGCTGTTCTTGCCATAATATGGACTTGGTCTTTTACCAAATAGGGCTATCTTCTGTACCACCCCTACCTTGTCACAACACAACTGATTGGCTCAAACACATTAAGGGAAAGAAATTCCACAAATGTATTTAACAATGCACAACTGTTAATTGAAATGCATTCCAGGTGACAACCTGATGAAGCAACCTTGTCGGCTCAGGTATTCGAACCAGCAACCTTTCGGTTACTGGCCCAACGATCTAACTGCTAGGCTACCTGAGTAGGGCACCACTCTCACTGTGGCACACTGCCCTTCTATGGATCTTATAGCAGGGGTGGGCAATTCCAGTCCCAAGGGCCTGATTGGTGTCACAGTTTTTCCCCAGCTAACACACCTGACCCCAATGATCACAGAATCATGATCGTCGGGTTAGAATGCAATTTGATTGCTGTGTTTGCAAGGGGTGGAGAAGTGTGACACCAAATCAGGCCCTCAAGGAGTTGCCCACCCCTGTCTGGGTAATAATCACACACACACACTTTGGGTGACATACAGTAGTCTTAATTAAATTGCTCTACTTAGAACAGATGAAGACATTCCTCGAAGCAGATAGACAGACCAAAAAACGGTGTGCTAGTGTACTGCACAGGCTGACAGTTTCTCTCAGAGTTGTGTCTGTGAGAACCCCCGCCTCCGTGTGTGTGTGTGTGTGGTAGCCGTACACATACTGTATGGGTGTGACAATAAACACCGCCTGCTGTAGAGATGGTGACTGTCCAGAGGCTACCTTTCAGCTTCAAAGAGTCTCTCTCTCTCTGGTTGAAGGTTGAAGGGCAGCAACACTAGTCAGCTAAAACGAGGCCAACCACAGGTGACTGTGTGTACAGTGTGCTTTTTCTGCTCAGTGGAGCTCACACACACCAGCTGCACAGGTCACCCTGCCTAACCCTGCCACCCTGTGAAATGAGGTGAATAACAACCCAATGTGTACCTGATTGTGGTGTGTCAGTGTGTGTGTGCGCAATATGGCCACAATTCCAGTCAGCCTATGAGAAAGCAACGTGAGACAATAACCATATTGTAGGTAGGGGCTAGGGGATAGAGTGGGAAGAGAGAGGGAGGAGAGGATTGGAAATGGAAGGAGGAGAGCGGGAGGAGAGGGTTGGAAATGGAAGGAGGAGAGGGTTGGAAATGGAAGGAGGAGAGCGGGAGGAGAGGGTTGGAAATGGAGGGAGGAGAGGGTTGAAAATGGAAGGAGGAGAGCGGGAGGAGAGGGTTGGAAATGGAGGGAGGAGAGGGTTGGAAATGGAAGGAGGAGAGCGGGAATAGAGGGTTGGAAATGGAGGGAGGAGAGGGTTGGAAATGGAAGGAGGAGAGCGGGAGGAGAGGGTTGGAAATGGAGGGAGGAGAGGGTTGGAAATGGAAGGAGGAGAGCGGGAGGAGAGGGTTGGAAATGGAGGGAGGAGAGGGTTGGAAATGGAAGGAGGAGAGCGGGAGGAGAGGGTTGGAAATGGAGGGAGGAGAGGGTTGGAAATGGAAGGAGGAGAGCGGGAGGAGAGGGTTGGAAATGGAGGGAGGAGAGGGTTGGAAATGGAAGGAGGAGAGCGGGAGGAGAGGGTTGGAAATGGAAGGAGGAAAAGGGGAGGGTAAGCAGAGAGGAACTGTCCCTTCTGAGACTATCGCTTCTGTTTAGTGCTAACGCCAGATCAATAACGAACAGACAAGCTCGGATGTGATGTCAGAGACAGATCAAAAGGAGGGAGGACGAGGGGAGGGAGAGAGAGAGAGGGAGGGATGGGGAAGGAGGGTAATGGGGAAAAAGAAGGGCAGAAAGAGGCCCTTCCCAGTTTGAAACATTTGAGTGAACTGCAATGGTTTGGATGTGACTGACTAGAGGGAGAAAGGTGAGGAGAAAGAGAGGGAGGAGGAGAGGAGTCACCTTCTGTTTTGGTCTCTCTGTCCCCAAACAAAGCAAAGCCTCATTTAACACTCACACACATCGACCATTACAGCTGTGCTCGCGGTATGTGTGTGTTTGTGTGTCGGTGAGGGTGAGGGTAGGGTACCACTGTCTGTAGGCTCTCACTGTGGCACACTGCCCTTCAATAGATGTCTTAGAGGATGTCTGGATAATCACACACACAGCGCCCCAGTTTGGGTGACATACAATCGTCTTAAATTGGTCTAATTAAGAACAGATGAAGACTACAGAAGATAGACAGACCAAAAACTGTGTACTAGTGTACTGCTCTGGCTGACACGGTTTCTCTCAGTGTTGGGGATGCAGTGTTAGAGGTGTCTGTGTGTCTGTGTGTTCGTGAGCGTGTAACTCCAAGAAATTAAAGCAGGATAGTAGAAACCCTTATTGGTGTTCTTTGGGGGTTTGAAGTCTTCCTTTTGATTTTATTCGTCCCTCCCCCAGTACCCCCTCCCTGAAAGGTACAGAAATAGCTTGTGTTATTTTACCTGAGAAGCTAAGGTTTGTCCTTGACTTGGAAGGACTAAACAGCAGTGTTTTCGTGTGTGTGTGTGTGTGTGTGTGTGTGTGTGTGTGTACGCGCGCGTCGCCCTGGATACAGTTTAAAAATAAAATAAATAAAAAAGCCTTGTGAAACATTCAAACTACATTCAAGACACAGACAGGCAGATAGAAGTATAGATATAGAGACAAAAAAAACTCAGATAAGACAGAAACACAAAGCCTAGAGCAGAGACACAGCATCTGCATATCACCCCTATCGATCACAGTGTCCAGAGTGTGCACACGTACACATTGCACCGACCAGGACCTAGAGACAAGTCGTGGAGTCAATTCATTTTCCCCACTTCCGAGTGTAATTACTCTGTGTGTAGCCACTGTTTCAGGACTAGGGCATGCGTGATTACCCAGAGGACTGAGAAATCTCTCTCACACACACACCTCTAACTCTGCATCCCCTAACATGGATGCGAAAAGTGCTGACAAGAAAAATCAAGCCTGGCTGAGGGAAAGATCAATACACACACACACACACACACACACACACGGGGGAAATGTTTATTCCAGATAAGAGATATTCTATAGAGACATTTTAGAACCAATCCATACTACTGTTATCAGCTCTACCTATCCTATATAACCATTGGAATTACTGCTCATCAATGAGAGCGCGAACGAGCAGGAGATAGAAAGATGGAGACTTTATTTAAGTTCTAAAAAGCAAAGAGAGAAAAAAAAGACTTCCTCAATGTCTTTGATGGACAGATCTCCATGGAAACACTGGTCATGGACCAATGAGTGGGTGGGAAGTTGGACTCAAGACCGGAACACTTCAAAAGGAGTTGCGACGGGAGAGAGGGGGAGGGAAGGAGGGCTGTGACGTGACCTTCAGAGAGGAAGAAAGAGTTGTCAGTCTAAATATGAAGGAGTACAGAGGGAAAGGGAGGAGGGGGATAGGGAGAGATCCCCCCCGCTCTCTCCATTCATGCATGTGCACACACACACACACACACACACACGGTACTGAATAACAGTCCTTCTAATCATGATAACCTAATTATTATAAGACTGAAGAGAGGAACAGCAGGAAGAGAATGGGAGAGAAAGAGTGAGAGAGAGAGAAAGAGAAAAAGAGGGGGGTGAGATAGGAAGAGAGAAAGAGGGTGAGAGAAAGTGTTCTGTTGCCGTGGAGATGGAAGAAAGGAGAGAGAAAGATATATATAATCTATCTATTGGCCACTCAGGAAGGACAAATTGTTTGACGCCACGGAAAACAGCGGACGTGTGCAGATTCTACAACTGGGGAGCTTTCTCTCTCTGTGTATGTCTGTGTGTGTGTGTGTGTGTGTGTGTGTGTGTGTGTGTGTGTGTGTATGTGTGTGTGTGTGTGTGTATATAGATAGATATCTATCTATCTACATTACTGTTCAAAAGTTTAGGGTCCCTTAGAAATGTCCTTGTTTTTGAAAGAAAAAAAAATGTGCTCGTCTATTAAAATAACATCAAAATGATCAAAGTTTTGAGAATAACACAAATATGAATTTTCACAAAGTTTTCTGCTTCAGTGTCTTTAGATATTTTTGTCAGATGTTACTATGAAATACTGAAGTATAATTACAAGCATTTCATAAGTGTCAAAGGCTTTTATTGACAATTACATGAAGTTGATGCAAAGAGTTAATATTTGCATTGTTGACCCTTCTTTTTCAAGACCTCTGCAATCCGCCCTGGCATGCTGTCAATTAACTTCTGGGCCACATCCTGACTGATGGCAGCCCATTCTTACATAATCATGCTTGGAATTTGTCAGAATTTGTGGGTTTTTGTTTGTCTACCCGCCTCTTGAGGATTGACCACAAGTTCTCAATGGGATTAAGGTCTGGGGAGTTTCCTGGCCTAGGACCCAAAATATCGAAATTTTGTTCCCAGAGCCACTTAGTTATCACTTTTGCCTTATGGCAAGGTGCTCCATCATGCTGGAAAAGGCATTGTTCATCACCAAACTGTTCCTGGATGGTTGGGAGAAGTTGCTCTCGGAGGATGTGTTGGTACCATTCTTTATTCATGGCCGTGTTCTTAGGCAAAATTATGAGTGAGCCCCACTCGCTTGGCTGAGAAGCAACCCCACACATGAATGGTATCAGGATGCTTTACTGTTGGCATGACACATGACTGATGGTAGCGTTCACCTTGTCTTCTCCGGACAAGCTTTTTTCCGGATGCCCCAAACAATCGGAAAGGGGATTCATCAGAGAAAATGACTTGACCCCAGTCCTCAGCAGTCCAATCCCTGTACCTTTTGCAGAATATCATTCGGTCCCTGATGTTTTTCCTCTAGAAGTGGCTTCTTTGCTGCCCTTCTTGACACCAGGCCATCCTCCAAAAGTATTCTCCTCACTGTGTGTGCAGATGCACTCACATCTGCCTGCTGCCATTCCTGAGCAAGCTCTGTACTGATGGTGCCCCGATCCCGCAGCTGAATCAACTTTAGGAGACGGTCCTGGCACTTGCTGTACTTTCTTGAATGCCCTGAAGCCTTCTTCACAACAATTGAACCGCTCTCCTTGAAGTTGATGATCCGGTAAATGGTGGATTTAGGTGCAATCTTACTGGCAGCAATATCCTTGCCTGTGAAGCCCTTTTCGTGCAATGATGGCACGTGATTCCTTGCAGGTAACCATGGTTGACAGAGGAAGAACAATGATTCCAAGCACCACCCTCCTTTTGAAGCTTCCAGTCTGTTATTCAAACACAATCAGCATGACAGATTGATCTCCAGCCTTGTCCTCGTCAACACTCAAGCCTGTGTTAACGAGAGAATCACTGACATGATGTCAGCTAGTCCTTTTCTTGCTGGGCTGCATGCAGTGGAAATATATTTTGGGGATTCAGTTCATTTGCATGGCAAATAGGGACTTTGCAATTCATCTGATCACTCTTCATAACATTCTGGAGTACATGCAAATTGCCATCATACAAACTGAGGCAGCAGACTTTGTGAAAATCTATATTTGTGTCATTCTCAAAACTTTTGGCCACGACTGTACACATTGCATTGACATGTTGTAAATGACTATTGTAGCTGGAAACGGCAGATTTTTAATGGAATATCTACATAGGTGTACATAGGCACATTATCAGCAACCATCACTCCTGTGATCCAATGGCATGTTGTGTTAACTAATCCAAGTTTATCGTTTTTAAAAGGCTAACTGATCATTTGAAAACAATTTTGCAATTATGTTAGCACAGCTGAAAATTATTTTGCTGATTAAAGAAGCAATAAAACTGTCCGTCTTTAGACTAGTTGAGTATCTGGAGCGTCAGCAATTGTGGGTTCGATTGCAGGCTCAAATTGGCCAGAAACAAAGAACTTTCTCCCTGAAACTCATCAGTCTATTCTTGTTCGGAGAAATGATGGCTATTCCATGCGAGAAATTGCCAAGAAACTTAAGATCTCTTACAACGCTTCACAGAATAGCACAAACTGGCTCTAACCAGCATAGAAAGAGGAGTGGGAGGCCCCGGTGCACAACTGAGCAAGAGGACAAGTACATTAGAGTGTCTAGTTTGAGAAACAGATGCCTCAAAAGTCCTCAACTGGCAGCTTCATTAAATAGTACCCGCAAAACACGAATCTCAATGTCAACAGTGAAGAGGCGAGTCCGGGATGCTGGCCTTCTAGGCAGAGTTGACAAGAAAAGATTAAGATGGGCAAAAAAACACAGACACTGGACAGAGGAAGATTGGAAAAAAGTATTGTGGACAGACTAATCTAAGTTTGAGGTGTTCGGATCACAAAGAAGAACATTCGTGAGACGCAGAAAAAATGAAAAGATGCTGGAGGAGTGCTTGATACCATCTGTCAAGCATGGTGGAGGCAATGTGATGTTCTGGGGGGTGATTTGATGGTGGTAAAGTGGGACATTTGTACAGGGTAAAAGGGATCTTGAAGAAGGAAGGCTTTCACTCCATTTCGCAACGCCATGCCATACCCTGTGGACGACGCTTAATTGGAGCCAATTTCCTCCTACAACAGGACAATGACCAAAAGCACAACTCCAAACTATGCAAGAACTATTTAGGGAAGAAGCAGTCAGCTGGTATTCTGTCTATAATGGAGTGGCCCGCACAGTCACCGGATCTCAACGCTATTGAGCTGTTGTGGGAGCAGCTTGACCGTATGGTATGTAAGAAGTGTCCATCAAGCCAATCCAACTTGTGGGAGGTACTTCAGGAAGCATGGCGTGAAATCTCTTCAGATTACCTCAACAAATTGACAACTGGAATGCCAAAGGTCTGCAATTGCTGCAAATGGAGGATTCTTTGACAAAAGCAAAAGGACACAATTATTATTTAAATTAAAAATCAATATTTATAACCTTGTCAATGTATTCACTATATTTCCTATTCATATTGCAACTCATTTCATGTATGTTTTCATGGAAAACAAGGACATTTCTAAGTGACCACAACTTTTTAACAGTAGTGTAGATTTGTGATTACTCGATTTAAAAAGATCTTGGTCAACCAAACAATTGACAAATGGGGTCAGCTCTAGTAAGTAGGTGTGCGTGTGTGTGTGTGTGTGTGTGTGTGTGTGTGTGTGTCCTTGATGCCGTGGTAAAGTTTGAGAAGTTCAAATAGGTAATTTGTATTTGGCTAAGGTGTATGTAAACTTCCGACTTCGTACGTACGTTTACATACACATTAGCCAAATACATTTAAACTCAGTTTTTCACAATTCCTGACATTTAATCCTGGTAAAAATTCCATGTCTTAGGTCAGTTAAGATCACCACTTTATTTTAACAATGTGAAATGTCAGAATAATAATAATTTCTTTCATGACATTCCCAGTGAGTCAGAAGTTTACATACACTCAATTAGTATTTGGTAGCATTGCCTTTAAATGGTTTAACTTCAGTCAAACTTTTCGGGTAGCCTTCCACAAGTTTCCCACAATAAGTTGGGTGAATTTTGGCACATTCCTTCTGACAGAGCTGGTGTAACTGAGTCAGGTTTGTAGGCCTCCTTGCTCGCACACACTGTTTCAGTTCTGCCCACAAATTTTCTATAGGATTGAGGTCAGGGCTTTGTGATGGCCACTCCAATACCTTGACTTTGTTGTCCTTAAGCCACTTGCCACAAATTTGGAAGTATGCTTGGGGTCATTGTCCATTTGGAAGACCCATTTGTGACCAAGCTTTAACTTCCTGACTGATGTCTTGAGATGTTGCTTCAATATATCCACATAATTGTCCTGCCTCATGTTGCCATTGATTTTTTAAAGTGCACCAGCCCTCCTGCAGCAAAGCACCCCCGCAACATGATGCTGCCACCCCCGTGCTTCACGGTTGGGATGGTGTTCTTCGGCTTGCAAGCGTCCCCCTTTTTCCGCCAAACATAATTATGATCATTATGGCCAATCAGTTCTATTTTTGTTTCATCAGACCAGAGGACATTTCTCCAAAAAGTACGATCTTTGTCCCCATGTGCAGTTGCAACCGTAGTCTGGCTTTTGTTAATGGCGATTTTGGAGCAGTGGCTTCGTCCTTGCTGAGCAGCCTTTCAGGTTTTGTTGATATAGGGCTCGTTTTACTGTGGATAGAGATACTTTTGTTCCTGTTTCCTCCAGCATCTTCACAAGGTCCGTTGCTGTTCTGGGATTGATTTGCACTTTTCACACCAAAGTAGTTTCATTTCTAGGAGACACAAAGCGTCTCCTCCCTGAGCGGTTGATGGCTGCGTGGTCCCATGGTGTTTATACTTCCGTACTATTGCTTCTTGTACAGATGAACGTGGTACCTTCAGGCATTTGGAAATTTCTCTTGTGGAGGTCTACAATTTTTTTTCCTGAGGTCTTGGCTGATTTCTTCTGTTAATCCCATGATGTCAAGCAAAGAGGCACTGAGTTAGAAGGTAGGTCTTGAAATACATCCACAGGTACACTTCCAATTGACTCAAATGATGTCAATTAGCCTATCAGAACCTTCTAAAGTTATGACATCATTGTATGGAATTTTCCAAGTTGTTTAAAGGCACAGTCGACTTAGTGTATGTAAACTTCTGACCCACTGGAATTGTGATACAGTGAATTATGTGAAATAATTTGTCTGTAAACAATTGTTGGAAAAATTACTTGTGTCATGCACAAAGTAAGTGTCCTAACCGACTTGCCAAAACTATAGTTTATTAACAAGAAATTTGGAGTGGTTGAAAAACGTATGTGTATGTAAACTTCTGACTTAAACTGCACGCACGCACAAACACACTTAATTATTTTTTTCCATAAAATGTTTAAATAATACATCTACAAATATATATTTTATTTTTTCCAGCTTCACTCCCTAAACCTGCACCTGAGAGAGTTTAAAGTTTGAATAGCAACAGCAGGACTCCACTACTGTGGCCAGACGCTACCTCTCTCAACTTAATTGGATCCTAGTTTGGTCACCATTTGGGGAAGTTGCTAAAACCTCAAGACAAGTGACTATTGAAGTAAGGAATTGGTTAACTTGAAGAGATTTGGGGAAAGTGAATTCCATATGATGCCCCAACTGGTGTTGTTCCTTAAACCTTGACTCTACCAGTGGGTACTATAGTCAGTGTAGAGTTGATCCATCAGATGGACTAATGGGAGGTCATATGATGGGAAAGTCCATTAAAGTCTAAAGTTTCTCCTGTCTCCCCAGGGCATCTCTCCATGGTCCTCCAGTAAAACTCTGAGCTGCTTGTTTCGGCCATGCTCTATGCCATTCTGCGATCCCCCTCACCTGGCATTTCCATTCCTACCAACGACCCCGGACACACTGGGAAAGACATCTGTAGATTCACTCTGGGAGAAAGGGGAGAGGGCTGGAAAATCCTGATTATATCCCCTTATTTATGGATTGGATGGATTTTGTCAGAGAGGAAAAGGTCTGCGCCTACCACAAATTTCTCGCTTTGCTAAGTCCGCCGTATTATACATGGTTATCCGTTACTCCTTATCTTGTATGGTAATTAGCAGAGAAAACATGATCCCTATTTTAGATGCCAGCAATTTAAAAAACCGAAAAAGTAGATTGTGCTGATTTACTGGCACATTGAACCATGTCGCACGCCGTAGTTTCAAAACAATGACGTCATATCTGAATTCTGCCATCTTGCTGCACGTTCGCCATTGGCCCTCTGTTGAGCGAACAGGCCTGACACCTTTGTTTAACCAGGTAGGTTTACTCAGAACATTTAACTGAAAAATAGCTAAATGTGTTGCCAGTTCTAGACAGTAGGCACTGTAAAAATACAAAAAGAGGGAAAAAAATAACCTCTCTGAGCAGTAACTAGAGAGGTTAAGGTTCAGTTAGAAACATGCACACACTGTGGAAGTGAAAAGAACAAGCATAAAGAAATAGGCAGACACACACACACAAACAAACAAACAAACAAACACATCAACTAGCCCTCATTAGCATCGCTGATCAGCCCTGGGTCATTAGCGAGGCTGGTGAGAGGAAGCTCAGCGGCATGGACGACCATAAAAGGAAAACGAACACATAGAAATGCTACGCCACGGTAACCGAACGCCGCTTCACTCAGTTGACTTCTTTCCAACCGCCTCAAGAGTGTTTTAACCACAACCAGACAAACAACCACAGATTCCCCATCAATCAACTATAGTTTGGCTCCAATGAATGTATTCTCCATACAGTACATGATAACACACACGGTGAGTGTGTTTGGCTCTATTCCCAGTATGAAACACCATGTCCTTCACAGGGCCGCATGGGTTCTCGTTTTGGCCTCTGACAAGACCAGGAAGTGATAGAAGATAGAATAGAGAAACAAGCCATGGAGCAGAGCTCCAGCACCAGGAACCTTCCATATTGATACAGCCAACCCAGAATGAATAGAATATCAGCATTGAAGTAGCTTTGTCAGATCTCAAAACAACTTTGTTTTTATCTAACAACGTGTTGGATTACAGTGATCCAAATACAGATAGACGTCCCACTGAGTCTGTGTCGATAACTCCAAAGGGGAGTCATTCGCGTTCCTCATCCTGCCTGTGTGCGGTTTTACAGATGTCTGTCAGGTTGAAGGTTTATGACACAAGCATGCGCACACGCACGCACACACACACACAGATGTGCATGCTAATAATACATCCTCTCCCTGCAAGCCTGCCTCAGACCAAAGGACAGCAATTACTGTAAATGTTGGAGTGAGAGAAAAGAGAAGAGCAATATAGATGGAATAGCTTGGTTGTCACTGCTAGAGCCAATTTATATTAAAACATCCCTCTACTCACCATCATTTCTAACAAATAAGCAGGGACACACACACAAACGCACACCCCTACACTACATCTCTTCTCCTCAAACCCTCCACCCACCCCATGAATTCTTCAGTCTAGTAAACACTATAACAAATGGGACTACATTCCATTTCAGCAGAGTAACAGCATGGATGGGGGTAGGCTGTTCTGATACATTAACATTATTTCACACACACACACACACACACCCCGACAGTAAGTCAATACAACTAATGTGTTCCTCTATCTGTGTCTTAAACCATATGTCTGCCGACACACTGGTCCTGTAATCATTACACTAATATGTGGATAAACTAATTAGCAGAGGATCCATGGTAGTGTCTGGGTGGGATGACTGGCGTGGGCTGGGGCAGAACATGCTAGTGAGAACGCTACACACACACACACACACACACACACACACACTACTGTGACACACAGGGCAGGATTAAGACATTTCTGACTCCAGCTGATAGAGTATAATTACAGTGCTGCATATTCTCTCCTCCATTCATCCATTCTCTCCTTCCCTCCATTGTCTGGCTGACACCCATAATGACTCCCTCCTCGGTTTCGCATTTCTTTCCCTTTGTTACTAAACTACTGTCAGGATCATATTATGTATTTTATTGTACACATATATATAATACATATATTTGTATAATTGAGGAGACCCTCGTATCCAGAGCGACTTACTGTTTGTGCATTCAATTTAAGATAGCATAGGGATGACGTGGCGGGCGGGGGGGGTCAAGTGCAAGTGCTGGTTCAGGTTTCGAGTTGAGGACGAGGATTATTTAAGATACTGTTTGAGGAGGTAAGGTTCCAGACGTTTTCAGATGATGGACAGGGACTCTGCTGTCCTAGCTTCAGGTGGAAGCTCGTTCCACCATTTGAGTGCCAGGACAGAGAAGAGCTTGGGCTGGGCTGAGCAGGAGCGGACCTTCTGTAGGGGTGAGAGGACCAAAAGACCTGAGGTTGCTGGGATGTAGAGTTTGAGCATAGCCTGAAGGTAGGGAGGGGAAGTTCCTCTTGCTGTTCCATAGGTAAGCAACATGGTCTTGTAGTGGAGGCAAGCTTCGACTGGAAGCCAGTGGAGTGTGTGGAGGAGCGGGGTAACATAAAATAAATTGGGAATTTTGAAAATCATGCGGGCTGCAGCGTTCTGGATAAGTTGCAGGGGTTTGATGGCACAAGCAGGGAGCCTAGCCAACAGCGAGTTGCAGTAGTCCAGACAGGAGAGGATAATGCCTGGATTAAGTCCTACACCCTATCCTGTGTGAGGTAGGGTCGTACTCTACCAATGCCGTAGAGCATAAACCTGCAGGAATGAGTAACTGCTTTGATGTTTGCAGAGAACAACAGGGTGCTGTCAGGGAAGACGCCAAGGTTCTTTGCACTCTGTGAGGGCGACACTGTGGAGTTGTCAACCGTGATGGAGAGGTCTTTGAGCGGGCAGACCTTCCCCGGGAGGAAGAGCAGCATGGTCTGGTCGAGGTTGAGCTTGAGGTGGTGGGTCGACAGTTGAGATACTGTATTTGCCAGGCACACAGAGATGCGTGTCGCCACTTGGGTGTCAGAAGGGGGAAGGAGAAAAGTAGTTGAGTGTCATCCACATAGCGATGATAGGAGAGACCATGTGAGGATATAACGGTGTAAAGTGACTTGGGGTCTAGAGAAAGGAAGAAGAGAGGGCCTAAAACCGATCCCTGTGGGACACTAGTAGCAGCAGAGACGCCCAGCCCTGAGAGGGTGGAGAGGAGGAACTGATGGTTCACGGTGTTTAAGGCAGCAGATAGATCTAGGAGGATGAGAACAGAGGATAAAGAGTCAGCTTTGGAAGTGCAGAGAGCCTCCGTGACACAGAGAAGAGCAGTCTCGGTTGAGTGACCCATCTTGAAGCCTGACTGGTTAGGGTCAAGAACATCATTCTGAGAGAATTCCAAATGGGTTGTGCGCGTGGGGTACACTAAATTAAAATGGATGCAGACAAGGGGTGGGGAGCATCTGTAAAGCCTACAGGGAGATGAAGTTGCATGGAAAAAGGAATCATTTTCTGTCATGGACAAAGGAACTCAAAGGGTGTGATGATATTAATTAACAAAAATGTCGATCTGAATGTGCAAATAATCAGGAGTGATTCGAAAGGAAGGTGGATCCTTTTGAATATGAAAGTGGACGAAAAAGAGATTTGGCTCATTAATCTATATGGTCCAAATCAGGATGATCCACACTTCTTCGAAAACATTTATAACAATTGATTGAATTTACAGGCAACAAATGATCTAATCATTATGGTAGGAGGCTATAACAGTGTTTTGTACCTCAATGGACCGTAAAGGTAATCACTCTACAAACGATCATCACCGTGCCCTTAAGGAAATCACAAATATTATGGACACATTTTTTAAGAGGAAGCTAATTATTTTAGGCAGATGTTCTCTTTTCCGTCTCATCCTCTCCCACTGAATGAAGATTACGGTAAGGAATTCTTTCCAAATAATATAAAAAATGGAAAATTTACAAATGTACAGAAAGATCAGTGCGAAGGCCAAATTCCAGAGGAAGAACGTTTTGAGGCTATTAAATCCTTTCAGTCTGGAAAAACCCCAGGGCTTGATGGCATACCAGTAGAGGTATATCAAGTATTTTTTAATATACTAAAAGCTCTATTGTTAGATTGTTTTAACTACTCCTATAGAAATGGTAGTCTGTCAGGTACTCAGCAAGAAGGTCTGATCTCTATTAAAACAAGACCCAGATGGCAAATATAAAGACTGTCTATCTAAAAAACTGGTGGCCCCTTACACTTCAATGTTGTCTCTTATAATCTTATAAAATGGGTAGAAATTATGTATAGCAACCCCAGGTGAAAAATAGTAAATAAGGGCTACTTCTCAGAGAGTTTTGTATTGTCAAGAGGAGTTAAACAATGCCGATGACTCAAGTTTTATGTTAAGTCCGCAAGCTAGATCCCTGCAATGTCTCATTAAAGATCTAGATGACTTTTTTGTACTCTCTGGACTAAAACCTAATTATGATAAGTGTAGGTATTGGATCCTTAACAAAAATACAACTTTTACAGCTTACCTACAAAATAGGCTGATGGTGAAGTAGACATACTCGGTATTCAAATCACAAAATATATAAATAAGCTCTCCACAATGAATTTCAATAGAAAACTTGTAAAAATAGACAAGATCCTGCAACCATGGAGAGGTAAATACCTGTCTATTTATGGGAACATTGCCCTGATTAACTCCTTAGTCATATCTCAGTTTACTCACTTACTTATGGCGCTGCCTACTCCTGATGATTCGTTTTTTTTCAAATCATATGAGCAAAAAATATTTAGCTTTATCTGGGACGCTAAACCAGACAAAATAAAAACAAGCCTATCTATATAGTGAATATGAATTGGGTGGGTTGAGTTTGTTAAATATAAAAGCACTAAACCTCTAAAAGCTTCACTCATTCAAAAGTTTAATTTGAACCCTAAATGGTTCTCAAGCAGATGACTAAGAAAAGCTCATCCATTGTTTAGAAATGGCCTTTTTGCCTTTGTGCAGATTGCCATGTCTCACTTTCAATTACTTTTTTCAAAGTATCTGCCTTTTTCAAACAAGCATTGCAGAGCTGGCTACAATTTCATCCCCCTGAAAAGATAGGACAAATATTACAACAAATATTATGGCTGAACTCAAATGTGCTGGTTGATAAAGACCTGTATTTATGGGAAAGATGTTTGAAAAGGGTATTTTGTTCTTAAATGATATTGTAAATTGTAATGGTAGAGTTATGTCCTTCATGGAGTTATCAGAATTGTACGGGAAGGTCTGCTCAATCCAAGAGTCCAACCAATTGATTAGAGCATCACCCCAAAAATGGAGGAGGCGGGTGGCAGTGGGAGGAGGTAGGGAACTGGTCTGTCTGCCCAATATAAAGGATCACAACTGGAGTAGGAATAAAAATAGCATAAATAGGAAAGTATACCAGTTTCATTTGGAGGACCAGGATGTTGACAACTGTGCCATACAGATTGCAAAATAGTTGGGAAGAGATGTACCGATTCCATGATACAGGGTGTATGAGTTGATATATAAAACAACTCAAGATTCAAGACTTTGTGTTTTTCAGCTAAAATTAATATATAGAATTCTTGCCACCAACAAAATGTTGAATATTTGGGGCATAAAATCATCGAAGCTCTTTTTTGTTGTTGTGAGGATACAGAATCAATAGACCATTTATTTTGGTATTGCCCTCAGGTAGCCGGTTTCTGGTCTCAGGTTCAGGAACGGCTGAAAATGCATAGCATTGATCTAAAATTGACCCTAGAAATAGTCATGTTAGGAGATCTGGAGAGACCGGGTCAGTCAATTACTAATATACCAATACTGATAGTAAAAGTATTTATCTTCAACACGCAATCTGTAGATTCTATTCGATTAGATAGATTGAAATTGTACGTTGAACATCATAGCATAGTTGAAAGATATGTGTTGCGTAGAACCACAAAGTGGGTTGGCAGCAGAGATAGATGGGATGGGCTGAGGGAAGCTGAGGGTTGGGATGTGGAATTGGAGACAAGTGGGAGTGGAGTTGCTGTGTGAGAGAGAGAATGATGGTCAACAGATAAAGGGGTGAAAAAAGTCCAAATAAAACATAATAAAAGTACATTTGAATGACACTAAGTGGCAGTGTTTTTACAACTAATGCCGGTTTGCCTGAGGCTGAAGCCGTGCAGGTGTTTGTAGTCATGCATATACACACACACACACACACACACTCACATTCAAATAAACATATACAAGAACACACATGTAATAGTGCCAGACATGCACACAAAACACATAAAGTAGGCATTGCTGTTATGATTTCAGTTGTCCTAGATGACCTTTTTTGGGTGTGTTTTTTTGCATTGTTTGTTGTTTTCCTCTGTCTTTTCCTTTTTTTCTCTTTAGTTCATTCTCTTGGTTGTTAGTGCATTGGGGGGGTTCTTGGGGGTGTGGAATGGAATTAATTGTGTTTTTATGTTTTTTTCTTCCCGGGGGGACTGTGGGAGGGGTCTCCCGGGGGGACTGTGGGAGGGGTCTCCCGGGGGGGACTGTGGGAGGGGTCTCGAATGGTTGAGGGACAGTTTCACAAGATTGTGATCATGAAAAAGGAAACTATGACATATTTTATATCACTATCATGCACACGCACCCTCACACATAAGGATGGCTCTGTTGTGGAAAGACTGATACATGTTTGATAGTGGTAGTAGACACCCTCACACATAAGGATGGCTCTGCTGCAGAAAGACTGATACATGTTTGATAGTGGTAGTAGACACACTCACACATAAGGATGGCTCTGCTGCAGAAAGACTGATACATGTTTGATAGTGGTAGTAGACACACTCACACATAAGGATGTCTCTGTTGCAGAAAGACTGATACATGTTTGATAGTGGTAGTAGACACACTCACACATAAGGATGGCTCTGTTGCAGAAAGACTGGTACATGTTTGATAGTGGTAGTAGACACACTCACACATAAGGATGACTCTGCTGCAGAAAGACTGATACATGTTTGATAGTGGTAGTAGACACACTCACACATAAGGATGGCTCTGCTGCAGAAAGACTGACACATGTTTGATAGTGGTAGTAGACACACTCACACATAAGGATGGCTCTGTTGCAGAAAGACTGATACATGTTTGATAGTAGTAGTAGACACACTCACACATAAGGATGGCTCTGCTGCAGAAAGACTGATACATGTTTGATAGTGGTAGTAGACACACTCACACATAAGGATGTCTCTGTTGCAGAAAGACTGATACATGTTTGATAGTGGTAGTAGACACCCTCACACATAAGGATGGCTCTGCTGCAGAAAGACTGATACATGTTTGATAGTGGTAGTAGACACACTCACACATAAGGATGGCTCTGCTGCAGAAAGACTGATACATGTTTGATAGTGGTAGTAGACACACTCACACATAAGGATGGCTCTGCTGCAGAAAGACTGATACATGTTTGATAGTGGTAGTAGACACACTCACACATAAGGATGACTCTGCTGCAGAAAGACTGATACATGTTTGATAGTGGTAGTAGACACACTCACATAAGGATGGCTCTGTTGCAGAAAGACTGGTACATGTTTGATAGTGGTAGTAGACACACTCACACATAAGGATGGCTCTGCTGCAGAAAGACTGGTACATGTTTGATAGTGGTAGTAGACACCCTCACATAAGGATGGCTCTGTTGCAGAAAGACTGGTACATGTTTGATAGTGGTAGTAGACACCCTCACACATAAGGATGGCTCTGTTGCAGAAAGACTGATACATGTTTGATAGTGGTAGTAGACACACTCACACATAAGGATGACTCTGTTGCAGAAAGACTGATACATGTTTGATAGTGGTAGTAGACACACTCACATAAGGATGGCTCTGTTGCAGAAAGACTGGTACATGTTTGATAGTGGTAGTAGACACCCTCACACATAAGGATGGCTCTGTTGCAGAAAGACTGGTACATGTTTGATAGTGGTAGTAGACACCCTCACACATAAGGATGGCTCTGTTGCAGAAAGACTGATACATGTTTGATAGTGGTAGTAGACACACTCACACATAAGGATGACTCTGTTGCAGAAAGACTGGTACATGTTTGATAGTGGTAGTAGACACACTCACATAAGGATGGCTCTGTTGCAGAAAGACTGGTACATGTTTGATAGTGGTAGTAGACACCCTCACATAAGGATGGCTCTGCTGCAGAAAGACTGGTACATGTTTGATAGTGGTAGTAGACACACTCACATAAGGATGGCTCTGTTGCAGAAAGACTGATACATGTTTGATAGTGGTAGTAGACACACTCACACATAAGGATGGATCTGCTGCAGAAAGACTGATACATGTTTGATAGTGGTAGTAGACACCCTCACACATAAGGATGACTCTGTTGCAGAAAGACTGATACATGTTTGATAGTGTCTTGATGCTGTATTGTTTGTCCTTCATGTTCTAATAGTTTGTTACCCCTTCCTTTAATAAATAATCCAATTTAAAAAGCCTACAGGGAGAGGTGCAAATAGGTACAGAAAATACACACAGTTGCCAAAGCTACAATAAGAGGAAAAATGAGATCTGAAAATAACTCGGTAAGACACTGAAGTGAGAGAGTGGTGGTGGATCCTTCCTCTCTTTCCTTCCTCCAATGACTCCACAAAACAGTCTTTTTTTCTGCAACGGTCTTCGTTTTGTGACAAAACTGCCACGACCACCGCCTACAGGGGAGACTGAATTAATAACATGAATAGCCTAGTAGAAGTGGAGAGTACACCTCCCTTCACTAATTGCTGACTGCCAAGGAGAGGTGAACCCCCCACACCCCCCCCACCCCCTAACAGCCACTGATTACCAAAAAAAAAGTCACAAATTGCCCTGACCCTTGATCCTGGTTGATGTGTCAACAACTATCTGAAAATGATGAGCAGTCAGCATTTCACCCACCAAGTAGGACACTGGGAAGACAGACAGCACTTAAAGTAGATGGCCCTAGCTAGAGGTACAGTACCAGACCACAACAGATAAAGATAAACATGTAGATTAGCTAAATGTGGAAGAATCGGAAATGTTTTTATTTTCACCTTTATTTAACCAGGTAGGCCAGTTGAGAACAAGTTCTCATTTACAACTGAGACCTGGCCAAGATAAAGCAGAGCAGTGCGACACAAACAACAACACGGTTAGACATGGAATAAACAAACGTACAGTCAATAACACAATAGAGAAAGTCAATATACAGTGTGTGCAAATGAGGTAAGATTAGGGAGGTAAGGCAATAAGTAGGCCATAGTGGCGAAGTAATTACAATTTAGCAATTAACAATGGAGTGAGATGTGCAGAAGATGAATGTGCAAGTAGAGATACAGGCGTGCAAAGGAGAAAAAAACAAAAAAACAAAAAAACAATATGGGGATGATGTAGTTGGATGGGCTATTTACAGATGGGCTATGTACAGGTGCAATGATCTGTGAGCTGCTCTGACAGCTGATGCTTAAAGTGAGTGAGGGAGATAGAAGTCTCCAGCTTCAGTGATATTTGCAATTCCTTCCTGTCATTGGCAGCAGAGAACTGGAAGGAAAGGCGGCCAAAGGGGGAATTGGCTTTGGGGGTGACCAGTGAAAAATACCTGCTGGAGCGCGTGCTACGGGTGGGTGCTGCTATGGTGACCAGTGAGCTAAGATATGGCGGGGCTTTACCTAGCAAAGATTTATAGATGACCTGAAGCCAGTGGGTTTGGCGATGAATATGAAGTGAGTGCCAGCCAACAAGAGCATACAGGTCGCAGTGGTGGGTAGTATATGGGGCTTTGGTGACAAAACAGATGGCACTGTGATAGACTGCATCCAATTTGCTGAGTAGAGTGTTAGAGGCTATTTTGTAAATGACATTGCCGAAGTCAAATACAATGTACCCACGTTCAAAATAAATAAAAAATGCAGGTATTTCTGAACAGGCATGTTGTAGTTTGATATGTGTGAGAGTTTCTGAGGAGCCCATGAACACAGCAGCATTATGTTGTAGCTTATAGTAGCCACAGTCTCCTCCCCTGGCTCACACAGCTCAATGTTACACAGTCCTATTTCACACCTGTAATAGAATGCAACGATTTATGGCTAAGGCAGACATTCAGTCCATACACTATAATATACAGAATTGGGTGTGTTATTAATTCAGTAATATCCAGCGGACACACGAAGGAGTAGCCTAGCTCGCACCATGGTTAAAGCAGCATTATATAGGAGGTTCTGGCTCCCTTGAGTCCACACATACACACTATGCTGTTCCTTCATGAGATACGAGAGGTGAGGAAGGAGAGAGTAGGAAAAAAGTAAATGAGGATAGAACTGAGAAATTAGGATAGAAAAAAAGAAGAGAGGAGTGAGAAGAGGATAGGATAGGAGAGGAGGAGAAGAGAGGATAAGAACAGATAGGAGAGGAGGAGAAGAGAGGACAGGAACAGATAGGAGAGGAGGAGAAGAGAGGACAGGAACAGATAGGAGAGGAGGAGAAGAGAGGATAGGAACAGATAGGAGAGGAGAAGAGAGGACAGGAACAGATAGGAGAGGAGGAGAAGAGAGGATAAGAACAGATAGGAGAGGAGGAGAAGAGAGGACAGGAACAGATAGGAGAGGAGGAGAAGAGAGGACAGGAACAGATAGGAGAGGAGGAGAAGAGAGGATAGGAACAGATAGGAGAGGAGGAGAAGAGAGGATAGGAACAGATAGGAGAGGAGGAGAAGAGAGGATAGGAACAGATAGGAGAGGAGGAGAAGAGAGGATAGGAACAGATAGGAGAGGAGGAGAAGAGAGGATAGGAACAGATAGGAGAGGAGGAGAAGAGAGAATAGGAACAGATAGGAGAGGAGGAGAAGAGGGGATAGGAACAGATAGGAGAGGAGGAGAATATAAAAAAGGAGGGAAGATGGTAGATCATTAATTATAATACTAATCTGCCAAAACCAGCCCCTCCCCCTTTCACAGCAGTGTGTTGTGGGTAACAGAGCAATGATACGCTACAGCTCAAATTCTCTGATGCCTAGACAGACACACACATTCCTCACTACATGTATTCACATGGCTTTTGATTTGATTTGTTAGGATCCCCATCAGCGACCGCTAGTCTTATCGGGGTCCGACACATAACGGAAAATACATTACCGACAAAAGACTACAATTTACAAAACATTTTTTTAAACATTAACATGTAGTGTGCATCTATCAGTTACATGTCAGCACATACACACAACACGTAGGTCACATGGGGGAGAGGCATTGTGCCTTGATATGTGGCTTTATTTGTTTTTTTTTAAACCAGGTTTGCTGTTCACTTGCGCTATAAGAGATGGAAGGGAGTTCCATGCACTCATGGCTCTGTATAATACTGCACGTTTCCTTGCATTTGTTTTGGACCTGGGGACTGTGAAAAGACCCCTGCTGGCATGTCTGGTTGGGTAAGTGTGTGTGTGTCAGTACGGTGAGTAAATTGACTATGCAAACAATTTGGAATTTCCAACACGTTTCTTTCGTCAATTCTTAGCAAACAGAGACTGGCATACATTGTATAAATATTAGCCCTCTGATTACAATGAAGAGCAAGACATGCAACTCTGTTCTGGACCAGCTGCAGCTTAACTAGATCTTTCTTTGCAGCACTTGACCATATGACTGCACAATAATCAAGATAAGATCAAACTAGAGCCTGAAGGACTTGCTTTGTGAAGTGTAGTGTCAAAAAAAAGAATCCCTTCGGAAAGTATTCAGACCCCTTGACTTTTTCCATTTTATTACAGCCTTATTCTGAAATTGACAAAATCGTTTTTTCTCAATCTACACAAACCCACATGATGGCTAAGCAAAAACAGGTTTATAACAAGTTTTGCAAATGTATATAAAAAAACTGAAATATCACATTTCCATAAGTACTCAGACCCTTTACACAGTACTTTGTTGAAGCACCTTTGGTAGAGATTACAGCCTCGAGTCTTCTTGGGTATGGCGCTACAAGCTTGGCACACCTTTATTTAGGGAGTTTCTCCCATTCTTCTCTGCAAATCCTCTCAAGCCCTGTCAGGTTGGATAGGGAGCGTCGCTGCACAGCTATTTTCAGGTCTCTTCAGAGATATTCGATGGGGTTCAAGTCCGGGCTCTGGCTGGGCTACTCAAGGACATTCAGAGACTGTCCTAAAGCCACTCTTGCGTTGTCTTGGCGTTGTGCTTAGGGTCATTGTCCTATTGGAAGGAGAACCTTAGCCTCAGTCTGAGGTCCGGAGCAGGATTTCATAAAGGATCTCTGTACCTTGCTCCAATCATCTTTCCCTCGATCCTGACTAGTCTCCCAGCCCCTGCAAAACATCCCCACAGCATGATGCTGCCACCACCATGCTCCACCATAGCGATGGTGACTGGTTCCAACAGCCCGCTTGGAGTTTGCCAATCTTGGTTTCAACAGACCAGACAATCTTGTTTCTCATGGTCTGAGAGTCCTTTCGGTGCCTTTTGGCAAACTCCAAGTGGGCTGTCATGTGCCTTTTACTGAGGAGTGGCTTCCGTCTGGCCACTCTACCATAAAGGCCTGATTGGTGAAGTGCTGCAGAGATGGTTGTCCTTCTGGAAGGTTCTCAAATCTCCACAGAGGAAATCTAGAGCTCTGTCATAGTGATCCTCGGGTTCTTGGTCACCTCCCTGACCAAGGCCCTTCCTTCTCCCCTGATTGCTCAGTTTGGCCAGGGGGCCAGCTCTAGGAAGAGTCTTGGTAGTTCCAAACTTCTTCCATTTAAGAACGATGGAGGCAACCGTGTTCTTGGAACCTTAAATGCTGCAGACATTTTTTGGTACCCTTCCCCAGATCTGTGCCTCGGAGCTCTATGGACAATTCCTTAGACCTCATGGCTTGGTTTTTGCTCTGACATGCACTGTCAACTGTGGGACCTTATATAGACAGGTATGTGCCTTTCCAAATCAGGTCCAATCAATTGAATTGACCATAGGTGGACTCTAATCAAGTTGTAGAAACATCTCAAGGATGATCAATGGAAACAGGATGCACTGGAGCTCAAGTTTGAGGCGCATAGCAAAGGGTCTGAATACTTATGTAAATACGTTTAGTTTTTTGTTATTTGCAAAATTTCTAAAAACCTGTTTGCCATATCGTGGATTCAGAGCAGAGGTTAAAAAGCAATAACACAAGTTCTCAACAACAAGTTATGATCAATAATATTAAAGGCTGCACTGAAATATAACAGTACAGCTCCCACAATGTTCTTATTATCAATTTCTTTCAACCAAGTCATTTGTGTCAGTGCAGTACATGTTGAGTGTCCTTCTCTATAAGCATGCTGAAAGTATGTTGTGAATTTGATTACAGAGAAATAGCATTGTATTTGGTCAACAAAAAAAATCAACAGTTTGCTAAGAGCTGACAGCTGACAGTCTTCTGTTAGAACCAGTAAAGGGCGCTTTACCACTTTACCAAGATATGACAGATAGGAGTGTCTATTAAGTCAGCTACCAGCCTCAGAAGCTTTCCATCTAAGTTGTCAATTGTCATTATTGATCAATATATAATTTTCCCACCTCTCATATGGAATCATGTAGTAACAAAAAAGTGTTAAACAAATCAAAATATATTTGCCTTGATGACAGCTTTGCACTCTCTTGGCATTCTCTCAACCAGCTTCGCCTGGAAAGCTTTTCCAACAGTCTTGAAGGAGTTCCCTCATATGCTGAGCACTTGTTCGCTGCTTTTCCTTCACTCTGCAGTCCAACTCAACCCAACCATCTCAATGGGTTGAGGTCGGGTGATTGTGGCAGCAAGGTCATCTGATGCAGCACTCCATCACTCTGCTTCTTGGTCAAATAGCCATTACACAGCTTGGAGGTGTGTTGAGTCATTGTCCTGTTGAAAAACAAATGATAGTGGGACTAAGCGCAAACCAGATGGGATGGAGTATCGCTGCAGAATGCTGTGGTAGCCATGCTGGTTAAGTGTGCCTTGAATTCTAAATAAATCACAGACAGTGTCACCAGCAAAGCACCCCCACACCATCACCTCCATGCTTCATAGTGTGAACCACACATGTGGAAATCATCCGTTCACCTACTCTGTCTTTTACAAGGACACGCCGGTTGGTACCAACAATCTCCAATTTGGACTCATCAGACCAAAGGACTGATTTCCACCGGTCTAATGTCCATTGCTCGTGTTCCTTGGCCCAAGCAAGTCTCTTCTCCTTTAGTAGTAGGTGTTTTTTGCAATTGAACCATAAAGGCCTGATTCACACGGTGAACAGTTGATGTTGAGATGTGTCTGTGACTTAAATGCTGTGAAGCATTTATTTGGCTGCAATTTCTGAGGCTGGTAACTCTAATGAACTTATACTATGCAGCAGAGGTAACTCTGGGTCTTCCTTGCCTGTGGCGGTCCTCATGTGAGCCAGTTTCATCATGGTGCTTGGTGGTTTTTACAACTGCACTTGAACAAACTTTCAAAGTTCTTGAAATCCTCCGGATTGACTGATCTTCAGGTCTTAAAGTACTGATGGACTGTCGTTTCTCTTTGCTTATTTGAGCTGTTCTTGCCATAATATGGACTTGGTCTTTTACCAAATAGGGCTATCTTCTGTATACCACCCCTACCTTGTCAAAACACAACTGATTGGCTCAAACACATTAACCTGTTGCGACTCTAGGGGCAGTATTTTCATTTTTGGAGGAAAAAAAGTTCCTGTTTTAATTAGAATATGCATATAATTGACAGCTTAGGATAGAAAACACTAATGTTTCCAAAACTGTAAAGATATTGTCTGTGAGTATAACAGAAGTGATGTTGCAGGCGAAAGCCTGAGAAAAATCCAAGTGCCCCATATTTTGAAAGCGCTGCGTTCCAATGAGTCCCTATTGAGCTGTGAATGTGCTATCAACCAGCTTACGCTTTCTACGTATTCCCCAAGGTGTCTACAGCATTGTGGCGTAGATTTACGCATTTATGTTGAAGAATAGCCGTAGGCGGCTACATTGCGTAAGTGGTCACCTGATGGCTCCCAGGGTGACTCTCACGTAAAATACAGAGGTAGCCATTACTCCAATCGGTCCTACTGAAAAACTAATTGTCCCGACGGATATATTATCGAATAGATATTTGAAAAACACCTTGAGGATTGATTATAAACAACGTTTGCCATGTTTCTGTCGATATTATGGAGCTAATTTGGAATAGTTTTAGCCGTTTTCGTGACTGCAATTTCTGGGCGATTTCTCAGCCAAACGTGAAGAACAAACAGAGCTACTTCGCCTACAAAAACAATATTTTGGGAAAAAATGAACTTTGGCTATCTACCTGGGAGTCTTGTGAGTCAAAACAACCGAAGTTCATCAAAGGTAAACGATTTAATTTGATTGCTTTTCTGATTTTCGTGACAAGGTTGCCTGCTGCTAGCAAGGCATAATGCTATGCTAGGCTATCGATAAACTTACACAAATGCTTGTCTAGCTTTGGCTGTAAAGCATATTTTGAAAATCTGAGATGACAGGGTGATTAACAAAAGGCTAAGCTGTGTTCCAATATATTTCACTTGTGATTTTCATGAATAGGAAGATTTTCCAGGAAGATTTATGTCCGTTGTGTTATGCTAATTAGTGTCAGTCGATGATTACGCTCCCGGACCTGGGATGGGGAGTCACAAGAAGTTTTAAGAAGGAAAGAAATTCCACAAATTAATTTAACATGGCACACCTGTTAATTGAAATGCATTCCAGGTGACTACCTCATGAAGATGGTTGAGAGAATGCCAAGAGATGATGCAAAGCTGTCATCAAGGCAAAGAGTGACTACTCTGAAGAACTCAAACATAAAATATATTTTTGATTTGTTTAACACTTCTTTGGTTACTACATGATTCCATATGTGTTATTTCATAGTGTTGAGGTCTTCACTATTATTTTACAAATGCAGACAATAGTAAAAATAAAATAAAAACCCTGGAATGAGTAGGTGTGTCCAAACTTTTGACTGGTACTGTAGATCACTGCATCCAATTAAAAGGTATATAGCTTAAGAACAAAGTTATTCAGTGTGATGAATGTGATGAATACATCTTGTTCCTGTAGTGTTTGTAAACACCCAGGTAGGTTGATTAATAACCTGAACCAGATTACCAAAGCCTCATATAATACCCACCGCTGTGACCTGTATGCTCTCGTTGGCTGGCCTCGCTTCATATTTGTCGCCAAACCCACTGGCTCCAGGTCATCTACAAGTCTCTGTTAGGTAAAGCCCCGCCTGATCTCAGCTCTCTGGTCACCATAGCAGCACCCACCCATAGCGCACGCTCCAGCAGGTATATCTCACTGGTCATCCCCAAAGCCAAATCCTCCTTTGGCCGGTTTTCCTTCCAGTTCTCTGCTGCCAATGACTGGAACAAATTGCAAATATCACTGAAGCTGGAGACTTATATCTCCCTCACTAACTTCAAGCATCAGCTGTCAGAGCAGCTTGCCGATCATTGCACCTGTAGACAGCCCATCTGTAAATAGCACACCCGTCTACCTCATCCCCATATTGTTATTTATTTTTTGCTCCTTTGCACCCCTGTATCTCTACTTGCAGATTCATCTTCTGCACATCTCACCCCAGTGTTAATGCTAAATTGTAATTATTTTGCCACTGCGGCCTATTTATTGCCTTACCTCCCTAATCTTACCTCATTTGCACACATCATATATAGACTTTTCTACTGTATTGTTGACTGTATGTTTGTTAATTCCATGTGTAACTCTGTATTGTTTGTGTCACACTGCTTTGCTTTATCTTGGCCAGGTTGCAGTTGTAAATGAGAACTTGTTCTCAATTGGCCTACCCGGTTAAATAAAGGTGTTCTCAACTAGCCTACCTGGTTAAATAAAGGTGTTCTCATCTAGCCTACCTGGTTAAATAAAGGTGTTCTCAACTGGCCTACCCGGTTAAATAAAGGTGTTCTCAACTGGCCTACCTGGTTAAATAAAGGTGTTCTCAACTGGCCTACCTGGTTAAATAAAGGTGTTCTCAACTGGCCTACCTGGTTAAATAAAGGTGTTCTCAACTGGCCTACCTGGTTAAATAAAGGTGTTCTCAACTAGCCTACCTGGTTAAATAAAGGTGAAATACATTTAAAAATACAAAATGACAGGGACTGGTTCCCAGAGAGAAGCTTCCTCTTGAGAGGACAGCTTGATGAAAACCAGTCAATATTCAGGTCCCCAAGAAAGTAGACCTCTCTGTTTACATCACATACACTATCAAGCATTTCACACACATTATTTAGATACTGACTGTTAGCACTTGGTATATAGCAACACCCCAAAAGAAAAGGCTTTAGATGAGGCAGCTGAACCTGCAACCACAACACTTCAATAACACTTGACATGAGATCTTCTCTAAGCATTACAGGGATATGGCTCTGAATATATACATCAACACCTTCCCCATAAGCATGTCTGTCTCTTCTATAGATGTTATATCCTTGTATTGCTACTGCTGTATCAAAGGAATTGAGTCTCAAATGGATAATATATTAATGTTAGCAAGTTATTGACTTCATGAACCTTATTTCTAAGACTACCTATATTAATATGGGCTATTTTCATCCCTTTCCTGTGTAGCTGATCAGAGATGGACATAATATGGAAAGGGATGGTGCTGAAAGAGTCTGTATCCCTCTCTACTCTCCTCTATTCCACAGTCTCTCCCCCTCATCCCTCTCTCACTGAATCTGTGCCTCCATCCCTCCAGAGAGGGAGAGAGAGAGGTAGAGATATTTACACAGAGCAATAGCGAGAGGAAGAGAAAGAGCAGGGGGGAGAGTGATAGAAGTAGAGAGCGACAGATATAGAAAGTGGGAGTTCAGGAGATAGGAGGAGAGGCTCTATGTCGTTCACTGGGTTACATGCCGACCGTTGTGTGCGCGCGCGTCTCTGTGTAAAATGGTTCCCAGTCCAGGGGGAGGTGAAGCAGCATAACAATAAGGCATGTTGACGGGAAGTTCAAGGGGGAAGCAATAAAACATTGCATGGCCAGATGTAATCTGGCCCTGCTTATTGCACCACAGCAGAGCACAGACACACCTCAGAGTCCGACGTTTGTCCATAAACATCACAATTCGAAAGTTAAGTTTAGGCATTCATTCTGAACAGTTAAGGTTTGGGATAGTGTTAAAAAATATATATACACTGCTCAAAAAAATAAAGGGAACACTAAAATAACACATCCTAGATCTGAATGAATGAAATATTCTTATTAAATACTTTTTTCTTTACATAGTTGAATGTGCTGACAACAAAATCACACAAAAATTATCAATGGAAATCAAATGTATCAACCCATGGAGGTCTGGATTTGGAGTCACACTCCAAATTAAAGTGGAAAACCACACTACAGGCTGAACCAACTTTGATGTAATGTCCTTAAAACAAGTCAAAATGAGGCTCAGTAGTGTGTGCGGCCTCCACGTGCCTGTATGACCTCCCTACGACGCCTGGGCATGCTCCTGTTGAGGTGGTGGATGGTCTCCTGAGGGCAGAACGTTCTCCACGGCGTCTCCAGACTCTGTCACATGTGCTCAGTGTGAACCTGCTTTCATCTGTGAAGAGCACAGGGCGCCAGTGGCGAATTTGCCAATCTTGGTGTTCTCTGGCAAATGCCAAATGTTCTGCATGGTGTTGGGCTGTAAGCACAACCCCAACCTGTAGACGTCGGGCACTCATACGACCCTCATGGAGTCTGTTTCTGACCGTTTGAGCAGACACATGCACATTTGTGGCCTGCTGGAGGTCTTTTTGCAGGGCTCTGGCTGTGCTCCTCCTGCTCCTCCTTGCACAAAGGCGGAGGTAGCGGTCCTGTTGCTGGGTTGTTGCCCTCCTACGGTCTCCTCCACGTCTCCTGATGTACTGGCCTGTCTCCTGGTAGCGCCTCCATGCTCTGGACACTACGCTGACAGACACAGCAAGCCTTCTTGCCACAGCTCGCATTGATGTGCCATCCTGGATGAGCTGCACTACCTGAGCCACTTGTGTGGGTTGTAGACTCAGTCTCATGCTACCACTAGAGTGAAAGCACCGCCAGCATTCAAAAGTGACCAAAACATCAGCCAGGAAGCATAGGAACTGAGAAGTGGTCTGTGGTCACCACCTGCAGAACCACTCCTTTATTGGGGGTGTCTTGCTAATTGCCTATAATTTCCACCGGTTGTCTATTCCATTTGCACAACAGCATGTGACATTTATTGTCAATCAGTGTTGCTTCCTAAGTGGACAGTTTGATTTCACAGAAGTGTGATTGACTTGGAGTTACATTGTGTTGTAAGCACTGGGATCGAACACACAACCCATCCCTGCTCCCAACACCCTAGCAAACCACAAGCCTACTTGATGGTAACAGGCTGGAATGGCATCGCATTTCTTGAGCGATCTGCCTGGACACACACCCACACACACTGCCATTGAAATCCTTGGGTGGACCGCGTACACGTTTTTTGGGGAAGCCCAGGTCCCCAATTGTTTTATTTGTATTATTACTTTTCACTACTTGGCCAAAAGTAAGCTTGTCAAACATCTCATTCCAAAATCATGGGCATTAATATGGAGTTGGTCCCCCCTCTGCTGCAATAACAGCCTCCACTCTTCTAGGAAGGCTTTCCACTAGAAGCTGGAACATTGCTGCGGGGACTTGCTTCCATTCAGCCACAAGAACATTATGAGGTCGGGACTGATGTGGGTCGATTAGGCCTGGCTCGCAGTCAGCATTCCAATTCATCCCAAAGGTGTTCGATGGGGTTGAGGTCAGGGCTCTGTGCAGGTCAGTCAAGTTCTTCCACACTGACCTCAACAAACCATTTCTGTATGGACCTCGCTTTGTGCACGGGGGGCATTGTCATGCTAAAAGGGCCTTCCCCAAACTGTTGACAAAGTTGGAAGCACAGAATTGTCAAGAATGTCATTGTCAAATCAAATTTTATTAGTCACCTGCGCCGAATACAACAGGTAGACCTTACAGTGAAATGCTTACTTACGAGCCCCTAACCAACAGTGCAGTTTCAAAAAATACAGATAAGAATAAGAGAAAAGTAACAAGTAATTAAAGAGCAGCAGTAAAAAAGAACAATATATACAGGGGGGTGCCAGTACAGAGTCAACATGCGGGGCACAGGTTAGTTGAGGTATTATGTACATGTAGGTATTGTTAATTAAAGTGACTATACACAGATGACAACAGAGAGTGGCAGTGGTGTGGAGAGGGGAGGGGGCAATAAAAATAGTCTGGGTAGCCATTTGACTAGATGTTCAGGAGTCTTATGGCTTGGGGGTAGAATCTGTTTAGAAGCCTCTTGGACCTCAACTTGGGGCTCCAGTACCGCTTGCCGTGTGGTAGTAGAGAGAACAATCTATGACTAGGGTGGCTGGAGTCTTTGACAATTTTTAGGGCCTTCCTCTGACACCGCCTGGTGTAGAGGTCCTGGATGGCAGGCAGCTTTGCCCCAGTGATGTACTGGGCCGTTCGCACTACCCTCTGTAGTGCCTTGTGGTCAGAAGCCGAGCAGCTGCTGCCATACCAGGCAGTGATGCAACTAGTCAGGATGCTCTCGATGGTGCAGCTGTAGAACCTTTTGAGGACCTGAGGACCCATGCCAAATGTTTTCAGATGTGTTGTTACCTACCCTTACCACCTGGGGGCGGGCCATCAGGAAGTCCAGGATCCAGTTGCAGAGGGAGATGTCTAGTCCCAGGGTCTTTAGCTTATTGTTGAGCTTTGTATGCTCTGTATGCTCTATCGTTAAGATTTCCCTTCACTGGAACTAAGGGGCCTAACCCAAACCATGAAAAACAGCCCCAGACATCTTCCATCAAAATGTACAGTTACCACGATGCAAATCGGGTAGGTAGCGTTCTCCTGGCAACCGCCAAATCCAGATGTGTCCGTCGGACTGAGTCCAATGGCGGCGAGCTTTACACCACTCCAGCCGACGCTTGCCATTGTGCAGGGTGATCTTATTCTTGTTTGCAGCTGTTCAGCCATGGAAACCCATTTCATGAAGCTCTCGACGAACAGTTCTTGTGCTGCTGTTGCTTCCAGAGGGGGGTGCAGAGCTGTTGGTCGGGGTAAGGGTAGCCAGGTGGAAAGCATGGTCAGCCGTAGAAAAATTGTAATTATCGATTATCGTAGGTTTATTGGTGGTGATAGTGTTTCTTAGCCTCAGTGCGGTGGGCAGCTGGGAGGTGGTGCTTTTATTCTCCATGGACTTTCGTGTCCCAAAACTTTCTGGAATTAGTGCTACAGGATGCAAATTCTGTTTGAAAAAGCTAGCCTTAGCTTTCCTAACTGACTAAACTGTGAGAACTAACAATCAATCAAATATAAAAACTAGACAGTCACAGAGAATTGAAAATTCACAAAATATTGAATTTAGCAGTTTTGATTTTGTTATTATGTTTGCGCAAAAGAACACCATTAGCCATGGAAAAATGTATAGAATTGCAGGAAATTAGCATTAAAACTGCAACATTTTCTCTCGACTCCATGGTAAAATGTGTAGAATTGCAGTTAATCAACCTTAGAACTGCTAATAAATCTCTCAGCTCCATGGAGAAATTTGTACAATTCCAGGAAATTGGCTTAAAAAGGCTAAACAAAAAATTATCTACACCACCATTATGGGGGCCTCTAAAATACAGCCACGCAGACTGGCCAACGTCAGCATGCGGAACTACTCAACCAAAGTCAATACTTTGTAGAGTCACCTTTTGCAGCAACTACAGCTGCAAGTCTCTTGGAGTATGTCTCTATAAGCTTGGCACATCTAGCCACTGGGATTGTTGCCCATTCTTCAAGGCAAAACTGCTCCATCTCCTTCAAGTTGGATGGGTTCCGCTGGTGTACTGCAATCTTTAAGTTATACCACAGATTCTCAATTGGACTGAGGTCTGGGCTTTGACTGGGCCATTCCAAGACATTTAAATGTTTCCCCTTAAACCACTCGAGTGTTGCTTTAGCAGTATGCTTAGGGTCATTGTCCTGCTGGAAGGTGAACCTACATCCCAGTCTCAAATCTCTGGAAAACTGAAACAGGTTTCCCTCAAGAATTTCCCTGTATTTAGCGCCATCCATTATTCCTTCAATTCTGACCAGTTTCTCAGTCCCTGCCGATGAAAAACATCCCCACAGCATGATGCTGCCACCACCATGCTTCACTGTGGGGATGCTATTCTCGGGGTGATGAGAGGTGTTGGGTTTGCGCCAGACATAGCATTTTCCTTGATGCAGCTCCTTCAGGGTTAACTTTGGTCTCTTTGTTGTCTCTGATTAATGCCCCCCCGTGCCTGGTCCGTGAGTTTTGGTGGGTGGCCCTCTCTTGGCAGGTTTGTTGTGGTGCCATATTCTTTAAATGTTTGAATAACGGATTTTTAAAAATGGTGTGCCGTGGGATGTTCAAAGTTTTGAATATTTTTGTATAGCCCAACCCTGATCTGTACTTCTCCACAACTTTGTCCCTGACCTGTTTGGAGAGCTCCTTGGTCTTCATGGTGCCGCTTGCTTGGTGGTGCCCCTTGCTTAGTGGTCTTGCAGACTCTGGGGCCTTTCAGAACAGGTGTATGTATACTGAGATCATTTGACAGATCATGTGACACTTAAAGTCCACCTGTGTGCAATCTTACTAATTATGTAACTTCTGAAGGTATGCGGTGGCACCAGAACTTATTTAGGGGCTTCATAACAAAGGGGGTGAATACATATGCACACACCACTTTTCTTTTTCTTTTCTTTTTTTAAACGTATTTTTTACATTTTCACTTCACCAATTTGGACTATTTTATGTATGTCCATTACATGAAATCCAAATTAAAATCCATTCAAATTACAGGTTGTAAAGCAACAAAATAGGAAAAACGCCAAGGGGGATGAATACTTTTGTAAGGCACTGAACATTACAATGATGAGGCTTAATTTTAATGGGCAGTAGGACATGGGTAAGGGAAGGTAGTATTATTAAGATGAAGAATGATTAACTAGTGCTCACACACACAAACACACCAAATAAGGCTCTCTGCAACTGAGTGGAATCTTAAAATGGGGCATTTTACAGCTAAAACCCACTAGCCGTTCACCAGAGCCTTCTACCACCCACCCCCCACACACACACACACACACACACACACCTTCAGCTCATATAAAGTGCCTATACACGGAACATTCCAAAAACATGGTACCTAATCATATCTTTAAAACATGTTTTCTTAGCCCTCCTTCCCTCTTGCCCCATCCACCTATGCATTATTCATCTACTCTACCCATTCCAGCAGGAGAGAGAGAAAAAGAGACAAATGGGGGAGAGACAGAAGAGAGAGTTAAAACAAGAGAGTGGGCTCATACCTGAGAACACAGTGCCCCCTGTTAGTGGCATAGAGAATGACAGGCTGCATTACAATACATGTGAAACCACAGAGATATAGGTTACTAGTACAAGGTCACCGTAACACTGATGTCATGCCTCTTCAACCTCAGGAGGCTAAAGAAATGTGGCTTGTCACCTAAAACCCTCACAGATTTTTACAGATGCACAATTAAAAGCATCCCGTCGGGCTGTATCACCGCCTGGTATGGCAACTGCACCGCACGCAACCGCTGGGGTCTCCAGAGGGTGGTGCAGTCTGCCCAACGCATTACCGGGGGCAAACTACCCACCCTCCTGGACACCTACAGCACCCAAAGTCACAGGAAGGCCAAAAAGATCATCAAGGACATCAACCACCCAAGCCATTGCCTGTTCACCCCGCTATCATCCAGAAGGCGACGTCAGTACAGGTGCATCAATGCTGGGACCGAGAGACTGAAAAACAGCTTCTATCTCAAGGCCATCAGACTGTTAAACAGCCATCACTAGCACATTAGAGGTTGCTGCCTATAGGTATAGACTAGAAATCACTGGCCACTTTAAGGAATGGAACACTAGTCACTTTAATAATGTTTACATCTGGCATTACTCAGCTCATATGTATATACTGTATTCTATACTATTCTACGTTATCTTAGTCACTTAATAATGTTTACATCTGGCATTACTCATCTCATATGTATATACTGTTCTCTATACTTCTCCAGTATCTTAGTCACTTAAAAATGTTTACATATCTTGCATTACTCATGTCATATGTATATACTCTATTCTATACTATTCTACTGTATCTTAGTCCGTTCCGCTCTGACATTGCTCATTCATATACATATATAGTCTTAATTCATTCCTACATAGATTTGTGTGTGTGTGTGTGCGCTAGGTCAGTGGGGCGAGAAGGAGAGGTTGATGGGACAGCGGAGGTGCATAATTTCCTCTCCCACAAGAAGTCACTGTGGAACAATGCACATCGCCTTGGTCCCGATGTGTGTGTGTGTGTGTGTGTGTGTGTGTGTGTGTGTGTATGTGCAAACTACTACCTACGGCCCTCAGCTCTCTGAACGTTTTCAGTGTCTCTTCATTGAGAGGATTTAATATCAGTGAATTATCATGGTCATAAGCCTAGCATTGGCTACAACTACATAATAATATGATGGTGTATTGCATTCATGTTACATTCAGCTACTATCAGGTGAAGTTTCCCTCCCTATACCGAGGTGCTACCTAGCACCTGGGATCAAATGACAGGGAGGCCAGGGAGCAGTGTTGCTCAGCCTGCGGTCCGGGGGCCACTACCGGTCCCTAGGATAATGCTAAGCGGTCCCTGAGATAGTCAGAAGTCTGACACTCGTTTAATTAGATCTATAGTGTTAGATGTAATATAAACCCAAGGAGGAAGGGCCATAGCTTGCCTGTTCCTTTCCCAAAAAAGACCATGGCAGTCCCTGGAATAAAAAAAGGTTAAGAAACACTGCCATTGAATACTGGACATACGATAATAAACTATGAGAATTAGTGGTAATTCCATGGAGCTGAAACAGTGTAGTATTCCATCCAATGGCCATCATTCCCAGGTGCTGTGGTTCTCTCCCACTGTCAACTCCACGTTCCCATAATGGGATTATCAGGAATACTGTGTGTGCTATGTGTCTATACCAGTATATGATTTTGGTGGTCTGCCGTATGGCCATTGACCTCAATGACCTCAAGGGTAATTATGAGTGTGTCTGCACTGGCCCTCCCTCAGGCAGCCACACCCACACACAATATTATTATTGAATGACCAAAGGCAATATTCAGCCTGGGGGAAGAGAGAGATGAAAGGAGGGAAAAGTGAAAGGGAGTGAGTGATGAGGAGGAGTGTCTCAGACCTGATGCCAACATATGTCACACGTATGTTCAAAGGGCAAAGTGCAAAGGGCCAGACACCACGCGCACATACACACACACACACCTGAGTGGGTGGTCTCTCTCCCAGACTCTCCAGCTCTCTTTTTCTCCCGGGGTAGATGGATACAGACCTGCCATTTTCTGTCTGCCACTTCATCGCTCTCTCCATCCATCTCTGGTTCACCCTCGCCAAGTATGAGATATCAGTTATTGACCAAAACCAAAATAAGTCTGAGCTGTATGTTCATCCAGTCAGCACCCCATTGCATAGGGTAATTTACTCAGTTATTCTTCAGAAACTAAAAGAAACCAAGCAAGTCAAACAAGAGCTGAAAGATTCCAACAGTAACAGAACCTTACAGAAGAATATATTCTATCTGTGCTCATGAATGCATGAGGAGTATTCTGTTTCAATAACTCTCACACACATACAATCTCTTTCTCTCCCGCTCCCTTTCTCCAGGGTGACAACCAACCCTCGCTCTGCAACTTTAATTAAACGAGTCGATACTCCTCTCTCCATCGCTCTTTTCCTCCCTCGGAATGTTAAAGGTCCCATCGGAGCATTACTGTTTAAAAATCAGGGTTTTCCAGTTCTCATCTCCACAGACACTTTTTCTATCCCACACTAATTGGGAATTCCTCCTCCACACCAGTCAAGGCCGAGGATAATTTTGACTTAATAACGAATAAATAAATACAATAACAGTGAAAACACACACAAAACACCCACTTATCCCAGAGTGTGTGCATGGGTTATCCCAGGGCCGGTGTGAATCCTGTTTGATATTGAACTATTCGTTCGGGGAAGAGACTACACTAAGTGGAGAAACAGCCCACTCACTCATTTGTAATGGAGATTATACCTTCCTTCCATGATGCCTAATCAGAACAGTTCTGTCCGCCTGTCGGTCTGTACCGCTCTCCCTTTTGCATTATGTACTATAGGATGTGGAGTTCCACAGAAGGACTCACTGTAGAGAGCGTCTTTGTCTCTCTCTGACACACGTGTTTATGTTTGCTATTTGAACAGTGATGGTTATCAGAACCAGGTCTTGGTGTGAGATGGTTTATAAAGACAGAGATGGGCCCAGGAGGCTAGCTAGCCATGTAATGTTAAACAGCTGTTGCTTTTTATAACAGTTCATCTCACACACAACCTAATAAAAACACACAAATGTACATTCACACAACAGTTGTTTGTGCGTCCCTGACAAGACCATCACCTTAACTAACCCCCTCTCTGGTTCCAATTCTAGTCTGGGATAACACACAAAATTCGAACAAATCACGCAACTGTAAATAAACAATTTAAACAAGACATTCATTTAAATGCGCTCGCTCACACACAACAAAAAAACAGATACATTACACACACACACACACACACCACACACACACATACACCTAGGCCTGACTAGAGAAGTACATGAGTGGAGAGCAGCTGCAAGTTGAAGACCTGGGAAGAGTGAGTTCCGGTTTCATGCTGAGAAACACAACGAGATCATCAGGAATACCAGGAACACACTTTAACTGTGTACAAAAACATACTCTTTACAAATCAGAGGGGCGTACTACGACACGGGATAGAGGAGTTTGACGAGCTAGCTTTGGTCAATTCTGAGTTCAACTCGGGAATAACCGTTGACACAAAAGTGGATCACCTTTTAGCCAGTGTCATGGCTGTCGTGTGAGGATCACATTGGGTCAAATCAGTTTGGCAATGGCTGACAGTAACCAGACCTTCTCTCACCCGCAGAGGGGAGGAGAGAACTGGTGTGTGGATTTTGACACCTCACCCGGTCGTAATTAAGCAGGAGAGGACTCGCTCTACGCTCAGATATTGCCTAAAGGAATGTCTTGTCTCCAGACTTTTGCCCACCCAAAACTATAATGTCCAAAAAAGTAGATGATGGAACAATAATTCTAACAAAGAATGTTCTGAATGGTCAGTGGGGAGTTATAGAAAACTGATGTCACATTGTTTTTAATTTTGTGATGTCATTAAAAACTGTATGGACAAAATACTAAAATGAAAAGGATACCCCCTTTACCTGTCAAGTTTCCATCCAATGCGTTGTGCATAGGATATGAAAAAATGAAGTATTTTTGTTATGATATTGTGATTTTAGGAGTCATAAGAGAACTTCCAATCATATCCTTTGCACATTAAGTAGCCACGCCCCGAGTGAGGTCAGAAAACGTGTTAGACGGAAGGAGACGTCCCTTTGGCCAGTGTGCATAAAAAGCCTTGGTAACAAAATTAACTTTAGACCAGAAAAGCATGGCGCAATAGCTACATGTCTGAAATGGTTGGAACTTTGAACCTCAACACAAGGTGAAGAAATAAACTCACCTTTCTTTAGAACAGGAAAGACGGGGAGCTGCAGCCCACGTCTGAAGTGGTCTAAATCCTGACTATCAACACGAGGAGGAAGAGGCGTAAAACTCCCCTCTCAGACAATCACTGGTACAGCTGATTAGCTGTCCTGAGTCAAATATCTCAAACTTTTCAAACCATCCCATCCTACTACGAGTCTCAAATCACCGCAGTACACTACTCTCCTCACCGCACTGGAACCACCATCACGACTGGCTTATCTTCAAATAAGCAGCTTCAGGAGCGAATGGAAGAGTGAACTCTGTAGTTATGTTCAGAACTACACAACGGACAAGAGCACCCACACGTAAATACATTTATGATTTCTTATTTCGAACGGGCGGCGGGTTCGTGTGCAAACTATATGAGTGTGAAAATAGTTACAGAATGTATCCACGATAAGTGTCTCTTTCTTACACCCCATGTCGTTGGGTAAAATGCCATATTGTGTCAGTCCGCTAGGGACCTTTGTCTCATTTAAAGGTTGTATGTTTATTCTGTGTTATTATTTAGTGAGCTAGTAAATAAATAATTAAAACCAATTGTTGCAGTACTGAATCATGAGCAAGGCTGTGGTTTTTGCAGAATCATGTGGCTATGACTGTCAGAATGAGGATTTGATAAGATTTATTAGATGACCGTTTATCGATGTAATAGTTATACCTTAGAGTTTAATTCAGATGGTGACTCTTTAAAACAACCTCTTCCATGGTGCCCCAAATCCTAATGAGTTAAGTGTTACATGATTAATTTAAATTGGATAACAATTAAACATTGTTCGTGGATTAAATAATGAATGAATATAAAGTCACGACACCTGGTAAATTTCTATGGTAGCGAAACCTTCGAACGTAACCTGCTCTGGAGCAGGCTAACTCCATTTTATCCTAAAAATAAGAGTCTGAGCCTTGAGTTGAGGACCAATCAAATCAGATTCCCTCCCTCTTGCAAAGAGTGCACCATAATTTCCTTCATTCTCCAGACCATTTGAGGAAGACGATTGATTAAACATTTTATTAATCAAATTACTGTGTTAGAATATGTTTATTAGGTATTTTTTAATCATACTTAGTGGGCAGTTTATTAGGTACATCACCCCGTTCATGAAAATGGTTAAAGCAGGCTGACAGGCATCAAGGCATTCAGTTACTGTTCGATTGAACGATAGAATTGGCAAAATGAGTGACCTAAGTGGCTTTGAGCGTGGTATGATAGTCGGTGCCAGGCGCGCCGGTTCCAGTATCTCAGAAACGGCAGGTCTCCTAGGCTTTTCAAGCACGACAGCATCTATGGTTTGCCGAGAATGGTGCGACAAACAAAAAACATCCAGTCAGCAGCAGTCCTGTGGGCGAAAACAGCTCATTGATGAGAGGTAAAAAAGGAGAATGGCAAGAATCGTGCAAGCTAACAGGCGGGCCACAAAAAGGCAAATAACGACGCAATAAAAACAGTGGTGTGCAGAACGGCATCTCGGAACACACAACTCCTGCTCGCGGACGGGCTACTGCAGCAGACGACCTCACCGGGTTCCACTCCTATCAGCTAAAAACAAGAAGCAGCTCCAGTGGGCAAGTGAATCAACAACACTGGACAATTGAGGAGTGGAAAAACATTGCCTGCTCCGACGAATCCCGATTCCAGTTGGGTCATGCTGATGGCAGAATCAGGATTTGAGCCCATGGCCCCATCCTGCCTGGTCTCAATGGTACAGGCTGGTGGTGGCAGTGGGGAATGGTTTCCTGTTACTCGTTAGACTCCTTGATACCAATTGAGCAATGTTTCCATGCCCCAAATAATTCAGTCTGTTCTGGAGGCAAAAGGGGTTCTGACCCGGTTCTAGATGTACCTAATAAACTGGCCACTGAGTGTACATAACATTAGGAACACCTTCCTAATAGCGTTTGTTACCCCCTTATGCTCTCAGAACAGCCTCAATTCGCATGACACTTTTTTAAAATTAAAGTGAAACACATCCCATTCATCTCTAAAGAGAGCCCTTTTTTCCAAGGGACTAGCTATGTGTGTGTGTGTTTGTGTGTATGTGTGTTATCCCAGGGGCAGTGTGAATCCTGTCTGAAATTAAAAATGTCATTCAGCAATTTTTGTCTGCCTGTCTGTCTGTCAGTCCAGCCGTCTGACGGTCTCATTGTCAGTCGGTCCATCCCAGTCTGTCCACCCCACCCCCTTCCTCTCTCCCCTTAACTCACCTTCTCTGTCCAGGAACTCTGGACTAAAGTTGGACTGATTTGCATTATGTAGATGTGGAGTTCCACAGAAGGATTCACTTTAGAGAGCATCTGTCTCTCTCTGACACACGAATGACGCACACACACACACACACCTGTATGTTATCAGAACCAGGTCTTGGTGTAAGATGGTTTATAAAGACAGAGATGGGCCCAGAAGGCTAGCTAGCCATGTAATGTAAAACAGCTGTTGCTTTTTATAACAGTTCATCTCACACACAAACGTATATTCGTGCGACACACACACACACACACCTGATTAAGAGACAGAAACAGCCTAGAGAAGTACATGAGTGGAAAGCAGCTGCAGGTTGAAGACCTGGGAGGAGTGAGGTCCGGTTTCATGCTGAGAAACACATTGAGATCATCGGGAATACCAGGAACAACACACTTTTACTGTCTACAAACACACACCATTTACACATCAGGCCTGCTGGGAATCTTTTAGACATATGTGAAGGTATGACCAGCCCACCAACAGCACAGAGAAACAGGCTGCAGTGAGAGAGACTGGGTACTATAGTGTGGGCCCTGCCTCTTCACTACTCCATCTTGTTTCACATCATTGGGAAAACACATCGTTCTATGTCTGTCTGTCTCACATGCATGCAAGCCACACACAAACACACAGCTGCAGTGATCTACCTTGGCCAGCAGGCTGAGGGGGTCCACAGCGGGTAGTTCCTGCATGATGTTGGGGACTTCCTGTTGGATGTAGAGCTGGAGCATGGAGCTCAGCTGAGACAGACCCTCCCTCCTCTCCTCTCCCATATCACACAGGTCTGTATAGGAGAAAGAGTGGTCAGTGGAGCCTCACGAGCACAGTGACACGGTCGGTCTTCGTTTTCACATTATTCATATTTCCTGGTAAGTAATCAACATGGAAGTGTGAAGAAAAAAAATTAATCTATGCTATATTTGTTGCCGAGAGGAAGACCGGTAACGATCCACACAGAGAGACACAGAGAAAGAGAGGTGCGCACAACATTGGCTATCCTATAAGTAACTACTACAAATGACACTTGATTTACAGAAATAAATATGACCTGATTCAGAATGGTGTCAACAGTATATCATGAAAAGATCAATGTATTGGGCAGATCAATATTTTGTGCTATAGTAATGTGTTTTACTAAATGTTTATACTTATGCAGGCCTTATCATGAAAAGAATGAAGTAATGTAAAATAAATACAATCAATCACCACATCAGAAACGATCAAAATGTCTGTTGTCTATTCTCTATGGTCCAACTCCAGTCCTCCAGTACCCCCAACAGCACACATTTTTATTGTAGCCCCTGGACAAGCACACCTGATTCAACTTGTACACTAATCATCAAGCCCTCAATGAGTTGAATCAGGTGAGTTTGTCAGAGGCTACAACAAAATGAGTGCTGTTGGGGGTTCTCAAGGAGCAGAGTTGGGAAACACCGGTCTAACAGGTTTCTGTTTAATGACGTTTAAGTCCCTGCTACAGTGTTGTTTGTGGAGGGTAAATGAATATACGTGGCTCACCAGTCTACTGTAAACTCTACAGTCTGGGATAAAACAATTCAACGCTCATATATTTTGGAGCACTTGAAAACATATAATACACAAAGAATATATGATATACACATGAGACGATCAACAACCCAAACTGACGAGCTGCAGTTCGCTAATCACAGCTTAATACACAGAACACACATAAATCAGGCCTATATGAAATGTACTTCAGCTATGGATATCACATGAGATTCTACATAGAAGACAAGATGCACGACACAAATGACACTAGGAACTTCTCATAAACTTGAACTCTAAAATAGAAATGGAGGATACGTCATACGATACGTTCCATGACTCCTCAGATATGGTATTCTGTGCTGGGAAAAAAAATCTGGAATACTTAAGATCTCCTGAACATGAATAGTCACTCTCAGAGTTTTCGAAGCGACCATTGATTTCATATTGTACTGTGTTGCTCTGCCTGCTATCTATGTGGCTAGCTATACTCTGTTACGTCGGAGCAACTAACGTGGCTCCTGTTATATTTGTCATCCATCTTCTCATCTCAGATCTCATCTAGGTCTTCAATCAGGGCTGTGCATTTCATAACCAGGGCACAACCATTAGGATTTACCCAAACATTCTACGTACATTTCTTTCTCTTAGTCAACATTTTCTTGATGATGTGCATCCCCCTGGAGAGATATGTGATGAAAGCGCTGTGGTACCAGAGTAATCGCTCCATTAGGAAATCCAACTTACTCTCCATTGCTGCGTGGGTGCTCTCCGCCACCGTGACATTACTGAAAATGCTTAAAGTAAAGTAATCAGACCCCTTGACTTTTTCCATATTTAGTTACATTACAGCCATATCATCTACAACTGATTAAATTGTTTTTTTTTCACTCATCAATCTGCACACAATACACCATAATGTCAAAGCAAAAACAGCTTTGTAGAAATGTATTACAAATAAAAAACTGAAACATCACATTTCCATAAGTACTCAGACCATTTACTCTGTACTTTGTTGAAGCACCTTTGGCAGCGATTACGGCCTCGAGTCGTCTTGGGTATGACACTACGAGCTTGGCACACCTGTATTTGGTGGGTGTTTCTCCCATTCTTCTCTGCAGTTCCTCTCAAGCTCTGTCAGGTTGGATGGGGAGCATTGCTGCACAGCCATTTTCAGGTCTCTCCAGAGATGTTCGATCGAGTTCAAGTCTGGCTGTGTGCTTAGGGTTGTTGTCAACAGGTTGTTGTCCTGTAGTCTCCCAGTCCCTGCTGCTGAAAATCATCCCCACAGCATGATGCTGCCACCACCATGCTTCACGTGCCAGTTTTCCTCCAGACATGACGCTTGGCATTCAGGCCAAAGAGTTCAATCTTGGTTTCATCAGACCAGACAATATTGTTTCTCATGTACTGGTTCCTTTAGGTGCATTTTGGCAAACTCCAAGCGGGCTGTCATGTGCCTTTTACTGAGGAGTGGCTTCCGTCTGTCCACTCTACCATAAAGGCCTGATTGGTGGAGTGCTGCAGAGATGGTTGTCACCTCCCTGACCAAGGCCCTCTCTCCCGATTGGTAGTTTGGCCGGGCGGCCAGCTTAGGAAGTCTTGGTGGTTCCAAACTTCTTCCATTTAAGAATGATGGAGGCCACTGTGTTCTTGGGGTCCTTCAATGCTGCAGAAATGTTTTGTTACCCTTCCCCAGAACTGTGCCTCAACACAATCCTGTCTCAGAGCTCTACAGACAATTCCTTTGACCTCATGGCTTGGTTTTTGCTCTGACATGCACTGTAAGCACTTGAGCTCATTTTCGAGTCTCATCGCAAAGGGTCTGAATACTTATGTAAATAAGGTATTTGTTTGTATTTGTAATACATTTGCAAACATTTCTAAAAACCTGCTTTCGTTTTGTCATTATGGGGTATTGTGTGTAGATTGATGAGGAAAAACATGTATTTAATACATTTTAGAATAAGGCTGTAACGAAACTAAATGTGGAAAAGGGAAGGGGTGTGAATATCTTCCGAATGCACTGTAACTGCACTTGTGTTGACGGATGTGTAATTGTATCTGTTGCTTTTGAATTGCATTTGTTCTAATGTGTAATTGTAAATGTATAGTGTTGTATTGAGACTGACCATGTTGATGTATTGTTCCTAGGGCACCCTTGTAAAATGAGACCCTGATCTCAATGGGTTTTCCCTGGTTAAATAAATTGTGGGGAAACAAAATGAAAAATCTTCAAAAACCATAATCTAGTGGTGGTACCTATTATTTTCCTTCCCTTCCTAGAGGTTTCCATAGTAGGTACTTGGAGGGGTCTCTCTGCCGCCATCTTAGTTTCTGATCATGACAAGCGAAATAACCTGGGTCCATTAATACTGGTTACGGTCACCGACACCATACTGTTTCTACCATATACATTATCTGCATGCTAGTCGACCAACATAGTCAAAACAGAGACTTCGTGATCACCATTATAATGAGAAGAATGCTTTGGTCACATCTGAGCTGCCTTGTTGACCGCTTCCTGTATATTTCATGAGGAGTGATGCTCTGGTTATATTCCCATGTTGTGGGAAGCTGCTAGCTAGACTAAGAGACTGGAAGAGAGCCACAGGTTTTAGCCAGACAGATACAATTTCTCCTTCCGCCCCTACTACTGTCCACACTGTGTCTGACACTGTCCTCATCTTGTCTAATGTCCCCATTATGTCTGACACTGTCCTCATCATGTCTAAAGTCCCCATTATGTATTACACTGACCAAACTATGTCTGAAACTGTGTCTCAACTAGGTATGATGTCCCCAATATGTCTGACAATGTCCCTGTGTCTAATACTGTCCCCACTTTGTCACGTCTAACCAACACCTGGTCCTGTAGCTGACGTTGTGTACTTAATCTGAGACCTGGGGACAACATGTAAACACCACCTGCAGATGCACGGCCATGTCCCACCCTGGCCAGGCTAGAAAGGACTTCTCCTGCTGTCTGAGTTGATGTTTGTGTTTGAAAATGATAGATGAATGTAAAGAACTGTGGAGGAGATTGTGATTGACTCTGTATCTGTATCTTTCCATATGTATATATGTTGTTTTGTTAGAAGAGAAAGGCAAAACAAAGTATTGAATGTCACTTTTGTAGGGGAGGTGGGAGAGACTTACGTGACTCATGCTCCTCTAAAGAACACAGCCCTGGAGAAGTCTGCGATGGACTCAACTAAAGGAAGAGAAGAGGGAGAGAGAGGGGGAGGAGGGAGAGAGGTGTAGGAGGTAGAAGTGGTGGAAAAACAAAAGAGGAAAATGGTAAGAGAGGAAGAAGTGTAAAAGTAGACAAGATCAATTATTCATCACGAGAACCGTCTAAAAACGAAACAACCTTTCTCATCCACGTCTGTTAACCCTAGTAAAGGGTTGGGCTCAATTCCATCTTCATTTTCTGTGAGGATTTTTCAACTTCTGAAATGAGTTTCAAATCACTTCCTGAAATGACTGGATTGAAAAACAGATTGACCAGTCAATTCAGGACATTGAACCAATCGTTGAGCGAGTCAGGGGAGGCGTACCAATCTAAAGATGATCCTGGCTGCCAGACGGACAGAGTCAGTGGGGATTCTGGGATGGAGGCTGCGGAGACATTTACACTCCCTCTTATGGTCCGACCATGCCTGTTTCTGGAGAGAAAACACATCATTTAAAACATATTTTGTGTTCATATGGGTAGAAAATATATAGAAATAGGACCAGTACAAACTGAAAAGGCGTCGAGAGAATTGGAAAAAAAACTGAAGGGACTGAATTCTTGAAAATAAAAGTTAAGGCAACGTGAAGTGGAAGAGAGGGGGAAAATGGTGTGCACTTCACAAACACACACAGGCAGATGTACATGAGTGTGCATGTGTGTATGGCTGTGTGCGTGAATGCGTGTGCGAGTGGGTTGGGAAGTCAGAGGCGTTTGTTAGCGGGAAATCAGAGGTGAATGGTGACGTGTCATATCAGAGAGGAGCGGAGGAGGCTACACTAGGGTTAGGGGTTACCCTATCAGTATAAGATCACAGTTGGGGGGATAAAAAGCACATGTCAAATTTCGATAGGACCTCGTGTGCAATTGACCAATAAAGTGACCTTAAATGTAAAGGTTAGCGTCGATGTGAAAGAAAGATGGCTAAAAGGCTTGAGATCTGTGCATGTCAGATTCTAATTTACACAGAAGCAGTGTTCGCACTATACAAGACTTCTGTTGATTTCAATTTTGGTGCAACAGGGGCTGGATGTTGCTTTGCACCATGCCTGGAAATACTCTAGGGGAAACACTGCCCAGAAGGATGAGATAGATGAGCACACACACATTTGTCACAAACGCACACCTGTTGTGTAATGGAAACCAGTTTATATGGGGAGCAGCAGTGGACAGCATTGTGTCATTCATTTCATTAGGTGACATCATGTGCTGATGTAGGAATTAGGTCAGTCTCAGATGTTACACTGCACACACACACACATCCCTAGGTCTATTGTTCCCCTACAATAGAGTTATTTATTTCAAATCCATCTTCCCTTTCTTTAGGTACTTGAATGAGTGGAAACAGCAATGGACAAAATGAGAGAACTTCTAGTTGGGCTGCTTACCTGGCAGGTGACGTCACAATACCGCGCTACCTTACACTGAGAACATCTCAGGAGGGTTTCACGCCTAAAGAGACAGAGAGAGAGCGCAGGAGACAGAGAGAGTGAGCGCAGGAGACAGAGAGAGAGCGCAGGAGACAGAGAGAGAGCGCAGGAGACAGAGAGAGAGAGAGAGAGAGAGAGAGAGAGCGCAGGAGACAGAGAGAGAGAGAGAGCGCAGGAGACAGAGAGAGAGAGAGAGAGAGAGAGAGAGAGGAGACAGACAGAGAGAGAGAGAGAGAGAGAGCGCAGGAGACAGAGAGAGAGAGAGAGAGAGAGAGAGAGAGAGAGAGCAGGAGACAGAGAGAGAGAGAGAGAGAGAGAGAGAGAGAGAGAGAGAGAGAGCGCAGGAGACAGAGAGAGAGAGAGAGAGAGAGAGAGAGAGCGCAGGAGACAGAGAGAGAGAGAGAGAGAGAGAGAGCGCAGGAGACAGAGAGAGAGAGAGAGAGAGAGAGAGAGCGCGCAGAGAGAGAGAGAGAGAGAGAGAGAGAGAGAGAGAGAGCGCAGGAGACAGAGAGAGAGAGAGAGAGAGAGAGAGAGAGAGAGAGCGCAGGAGACAGAGAGAGAGAGAGAGAGAGAGAGAGAGAGAGAGCGCAGGAGACAGAGAGAGAGAGAGAGAGAGAGAGAGAGAGAGAGAGAGAGAGAGAGAGAGAGAGCGCAGGAGACAGAGAGAGACAGAGAGAGAGATACAGGGGAGGGGAGAGAGGTAGACCGAGAGAGAGAGAGAAACAACATTAACTCACAGTTGATTTGGGGAGTTTTTCCTCTGAGGCAGTGCCCCACATACAGTGTCTTCAGAAAGTATTCGTCACACCCCTTGACTTTCCACATTGTTGGGGTACAGCCTGAATTTTAAATTGAGATTTGTCGTCACTGGCATACACCATAATGTCAAAGTGGAATTGTTTGATATTATTACAAATTCATTAAAAAAATAAAAGTTTAAGTAACTATGCAAATGTTTACTCATGAACTTATTGAGGCTTTCCATAACAAATGGGTGAAATACTATTGACTCAAGACGTCAATAGTACTAAACCCCTTTGTTATGGCAAGCCTAAATAATGCCTTGCAAAGGCGACCTATTGAATATCTATACACCCAGTCACTACAAAGATAAAGGCATCCTTCCTAACTCAGTTGCCAGAGAGGAAGGAAACCACTCAAGGATTTCACAACGAGGTCAATGGTGATTTTAAAACAGTTTGCGTTTAATGGCTGTGATAAGAGATAACTGAGGATGGATCAAAAACATTGTAGTTACTCCACAATACTAACCTAAATGACAGAGTGAAAAGAAGAAATCCTGTACAGAATAAATAAATATTCCAAAACATGCATCCTGTTTCCATCAAGGCACGAAAGTAATACTGCAAAAAATGTGGCAAAGCAATTCACTTTTTGTTCTGAATAAAAAAAGTGTTATATTTGGGGCAAATCCAAGACTACATATTGCAGAGTACCACCATATTTATTGAGTACCTCCCTATTTTCAATCATAGTGGTGGCTGCATCATGTTATGTGTATGCTTGTAATCGTTGGGGAGTTTCTCAGGATAAAAACAAACAAAAAAGGAAATGGAATGGAGCTAAGCACAGGAAAAATCCTGGAGGAAAACCTGGGTCAGTCTGCTTTCCACCAGACACTGGGAAATTAATTCACCCTTCAGCAGGACAATAACCTAAAACATAAAGCCAAATCAACACTGGAGTTGCTTACCAAGAAGAGGGTGAATGTTCCTGAGTGGCCGAGTTACAGTTTTCAATCAAATCTGTTTGAAAATCTATGGCAATATCTGAAAGTGGCTGTCTGGCAATGATCAACAACCAATTTGACAGAGCTTGAAGAATTTTGAAAAGAATAATGGGCAAATCCAGGTGTGGAATCGAGAAATATTAGTGTTGTATTTTTCCTACATTTTTTTTAATACAAATGTTAGAATTTTTCTTCCACTTTGACATTAGTATTTTCTTTAGATTGATTTAATTGTCATGTTTTTTTGTCAACAATTTTAATTCCAACTTGTAAAACAACAAAATATGGAAAAGGTCAAGGGTTGTGAATACTTTCTGAAAGCACTGCATCTCAGATACCCAGATCATGAAATATGGCGTCTTCAAATTAAGAATCTGTGCCGTTGGGGGTAACTCGAGGACCGGAGTTGGGAAACACTGCCCTAAATGACACCCTACAACCTAGTCCTAGATAATACACTACCTTTGACCTGGGACACATTAGGGGTGGCAAGTGGCCACAGTAGTGCACCAAAGGTAATAGGGTAGCATTTGAGACACAGGTTTTGTTTCTGAACCTGAAGAGGATCCACTGAAACCAGTCACTGGTGTACAGTATGCCCCCAAGACATAATTTGAATGGCATGACTAACCACACTTTCATCAGCAGTATGTATCAAGCAGTAAGTGTGTGTGTGTGTGTGTGTGTGTCTACTTAACATATTTCTTCAAATCTCTCAATCTCCTGAACTGTGTGTGCACGATGTCTGACAACGGATAGACACGACCCCTGGGTATATCTGGTTAATAGCTTGCTCCAGTCAAATCAACATGACTCGCTCAATGTTCTGTGTTCAGCATTTCTACGTCGGTCTGTGCCTGAGGCTTGTGTGCCTGTGTGTGTGTGAGTACATGTTTTATTTTCTCCCTTTGTAAAGTAATTCCAACAGAAAGCTGCAGGTCCTACAATCCAAACATATGTAATCTAATCATGAAGTATTATGAGTGGTCCTTATGATTTTGCCACTGACGCATGAGAATGTGACATTAAGGACGTAATCTTAGCTCACATTACTAGGCTGCACACACACACTGCTGGCAGCGGCCTGCTTCCTCTCAGCATGAAAGACATTGAGTGTTTCCTATCCATTCATTTGTCAGAATGGTTAAAATACTTTGCAGTTGTTTTTGGCTCTCTGAGACGCAGCTAACACACTTACCCTCCCTATTCCCTAATAACCTCTTCCTAACACGCACACACACACACACACACAACTATATATGGGGGTCAGAACCACTTAAAATCTTCCAACAGGCATTTCCTGGGTCTGTTTCTATAACAGGCAGAGAGATAAGGGAAGTCAGAGGAGAGAATGATGAAAAACTACAGACTTGACTGTAAAAAACATTCAGTGGTCTGTGAAGTCTATAAGAGTGATTGAAGAGTGAGGAACAAAAAGACATGGCATATTTATGACATTGTGGCCTTACCCAGGCCTCCTTTTAGACTCCATAATGTTTCATCCGTAGGTGCTACAAAGTAAACATTGGTGTCATATGAAGCTTTACCACTTTCTCTGTGATACGAGTAGTATTTTAACTTGAATAACAATTTTCTTACATTTATTTGTGCATATAAAAAATAAACATGAATATTGAAAATAAAACAATGTAGATTTGGCAAATGTTTGTATATATTGTTGAATATAATATACTCTAGGGGAATATCACAGTTCCAGAGGGGGATCTCTGCCAGTTTTAAAGTTTAGGCCCATTTTAAACAGAGAAACAGGGCCACTGTTTCAGGGCCACGCACCTCTTCCCGCGGTTATACAGTATTTCCAGAACTGAAATGCCACAATTTTTTTGCATACAAATTTCAACAACATGTTCATTACTGTGGTTCCAAATGTTGAATAGGTTAAAAAAAAATATATATATATATATATATATATATACGGGGTGAATCATATATTCAAAAGATAAAAATCGCTTTAATTAAAAAGCACAAGTGTACATACCAGAATTAGGGGGCAAACAAACTACTCATCCAACACAGCACTGCGATTTGTATTGTCCAATCCCAGAACATATACAAGTCACGTGACCACTGGGTATTCTTGAAACATGGCGGTTGTTTCAAATTTCTAATTAGCTTGCTCAGTAACCGTACACAGTAGCATCAAAGATAGTGATAACTAAAGGTTTCCCCTTCTGTCTGTGCTAGCTTTGGTGAAGCCTAATGCCAGTAGTCTTCTCTAATAGGCGGAAAACAACCACTAGAAAGCTTGTGATGTTTATAAACATAATAAGGATACTTCTATTTATGAATCGAACACGCATACACACGACACTGCTGTGCTGCGGACTGCTCCTTTTATAGAGAATGCATTTCACACTTCTCTTAGTCCCGAAAATAAACCATGACATCTGTCAACGAACATATATATGACAGCACTCGCGATAGCACCGTCACAGACGCAAACTGAACTTGTCGTGTGCGTTAGAACAGACCCAGGATCTGTTTCTGTGGCGGCAGAAACACTTAGGCTCATGGTTAGTGTAGTTTTTGGTGCGAATTTGAAACCAGAAATTGACAGTAAAAACACGACTTCAACACAGAGGTTGAAAGAATCATAACCGATGGGCACTACATGAACATACGAATTGTTTTGCAATATTAGGAGAAAATAGAACGTCTACGTTGCACAGTAATATTGCTAATATTTAATATCACCACAGTTTATGAAGATTGAGAACAGTTACAGAACCACTCCTTTTTTATGTATTTTTTATTTCACCTTTATTTAACCAGGTAGGCTAGTTGAGAACACCTTTATTTAACCAGGTAGGCTAGTTGAGAACAAGTTCTCATTTACAACTGTGACCTGGCCAAGAAAAAGCATAGCAGTGTGAACAGACAACACAGAGTTACACATGGAGTAAACAATTAACAAGTCAATAACACAGTAGGAAAAAAAGAGAGTCTATATACATTGTGTGCAAAAGGCATGAGGAGGTAGGTGAATAATTACAATTTTGCAGATTAACACGGTCTGCTCTACTGACCTATCCAAATTCCTTGGAGCCCTATTGGCATAGTAGGCCATCTAACCAATCACAGCCCTCCTTTTACTTGTATCATTGTTTGTCCTGCAAATTTCCAGCAGAGGACAACCATTTTGAATCCATTTTCACATTCACTCTGTTGGTAATGCTTACAAATTGGATCATAACTCTAAAAGTAGCAGAGATCCCACTCTGGGACTTTGATATGCCCATAAAGAATATTATGTTAAACAAAAAATAGAAAAATATCAAAATCAAACATTTCCTATTTTTTAAATCATGCTTATATTTTTATATAAATAAATGAATGTAAGAAAATGGTTAGAAATCAAAATACGACTCATATCACAGAGAAAGTGGTAATACTTCATATGAGACCAATGTTTGCTTTGTAGCACCTACAAAGCAAAGTCTTAAAGGAGGCCTGGGTAAGGCCACAATGTCATGAATATGATGAACTATTTCTCAATGTTGCTTTTAGATAAAAATTTCACAAAGACGTCAACAATCTTTCCTACTAAGGACCATTTTAGAGATTAAATCTTGTGAAATACCCTCAAAATCATTGTATTTTTTTTGTCCTGGTGGTGGTTTTGTGAAGAATCAAGTCAAAGCTAGGAGCTGAAACATACACCAGAGACTTCTCCAGTATCCTGATCAGATACATAGTAAATCAAACTGAATGATAAAACCTACAGCCTTCCAGTTGTGTTTCAGATACAGCAGTGGGCTATCTCATGCCATGGCTTTGTTTATTATTCAGTTCACCCATGAACGCTTTCCCCAACACAACTTTTACAGGACTTGAACTACTTTTATCTCTATTTATCTTGGGCAGGATATAGGCTCTGTGTAATGACATCACTCAGAGCTTTTTCCCTTAACAGCTTGGACTGGACTTCCTCTGGATAAGGACCTGGCAAACACTGGGATTTATACCTTGTGTGTGTGTGTGTGTGTGTGTGTGTGTGTGTGTGTGTGTGCCTGCGTCCTTGGCCAGTACTGCTTCTGTTCAAAGATGACCAATAACATTATCGATGTAGAATGACAGAGAAATAGAGACAGAGCGAGAAGCATCAGTTAATGATATGCCGGACATGCAGATAGCTAATCGTTCTGAGATCCTATGGAGAGAAAGAGAGCCAGTCAGAGAAAGATGGACATCTACACTAACCATGGGGTTCTCTCAACACACACACACACGAGAACAAAGAGCCTTCATCTCAGTCCTGTAATTACTGGGTCTGGCTACAGGTTGTGGAATAAACCAGTGCACGCACACACAAGGAATGCTGGGATACATGTGGAACCATCAGATCAACAGTGAGTGTGAATAATCCAGTCTGCTCTACTGACCTCGTATGCTTTCACACATACCATGTAGACACCCCGACAGACTCACACACACTAATCTGTTGACCTCAGTCTACTTTCTCTGTAAATATCAGTATTACCGTACACAGATTGACTACTGCTGTTATTGGGTTAATTCATTGGCCTGGTCCTATTAAGACCTATTTTATTGAGTCGATTAGATCTGTGTTATGTTCTCTTTCTCCAGTCCAAGGCAAGGACTACTATAGATATGTCCATCTTCGGGGTCTGTACCCAAAATGTGCATCTTCTCCTCTCATCTAAATCTTAATTTTTCTCCCCCCCCCACATCTCATGACATTCAACTCTCTCTAGGTAATTTTGTTACCAAACTTCATATCTGCACTGTTCTTCAAGTAAATGTGTTTTTGCTAAATGTTCTGTGGAAATAGTTCAACTATATGCACAAGGACTACATTTACATTTAAAAAGCCCCTGCCTCTCTCTCTCTCTCTCCCTCTCTCTCTCTCTCCGTCTCTCTCTCTCTCTCTCTCCCTCTCTCTCCCCCCTCTCTCCCCTCTCTCTCCTCTCCCCCTCTCTCCCCTCTCTCCCTCTCTCCCCCCCTCTCTCCCCTCTCTCTCTCTCTCTCTCTCCCCCTCTCTCCCCCCCCTCCCTCTCTCTCTCTCTCTCCCTCTCTCCCCCCTCTCCCCTCTCTCTCTCTCTCTCTCCCCCTCTCTCTCTCTCTCTCTCTCCCCCTCTCTCCCCTCTCTCTCTCTCTCTCTCCCCCTCTCTCTCCCCCCTCTCTGTCTCTCTCTGTCTCTCTCTCTCTCTCTCTGTCTCTCTCTCTCTCTCCCCCTCTCTCTCTCTCTCCCCCCCCTCTCTCTCTCTGTCTCTCTCTCTGTCTCCCTCTCTGTCTCTCTCTCCCTCTCTTGTCTGAGCGGATTTTATTTGACTTAGCAGGTGATGACGTTCCGCTTGAGAGAATCCGTATCCTGGCACCTAATCAATATTCATGACTATGTTAAAGTGAGTTTATTAAGAAATGTTGACAAGCAATATAGAATTAAAGTACCTTTCTCTCTCTCTCTCGCTCTCTTTCTCTTACTCTCATCAGATGGAATACTGGTACTGTACATGATGAATGAAGATGGAAGTGTCCTTTGATGGAAGTGTGTGCATGGTAATTCATTTCCTCAGTAAACTGTATAGCGATGGTTCAGTGTTAGGTAGTAATTAGCGGGGCCCTTTTCCACGGGCTGCCCATTGTGCCTGAGTGATTTTCTCATTTCCAGGCCTCTGATCTGACAAGTCTGTGTGTGCATTTGTGTGCGTGCGCAAGGTTTACGATGGTATATAGCAGGTTGTAATGCCTGGAGCATTCTAATGTAAGCTGCTGTGTGACCAAAGCCCACATTTGATCTTCTGACCAGGGATACGGCAGGATAGAAGAGGCCGTCTTGGGAAAAGAGACGCTTTGGACGGTAGGCTTGAGCGATGTACAGTTGATATCGTTTACCGGGGTATTGTGAAATAGCGATAGATGAAGACTCGGAGGCTGCAGGGGTACATGCTACTCCACTGCTTATAAATTCAATCTAAGATGTGTCCAATAAATGGAATCCAGATCAGGGTTCCAGCTATACATTTGGTTTGCTAACTTGCTATTTAAAAAGTGTCCAGATCAAGCTTCTTGGTTACAGCAGAGACATTCAATCCCCTCCTGGATCAAGATCCCGGTTGACTAAAATGTTTTGTGTATAAAAAAAAAATTAAATAGTCCCCCCCTTCTCAAATAGGGTCCCTTGCGTGCACTTCCGGTAATACCGTACAGAAACGGTATGATGGTATGAAAATGTGGACAAAGACCAACCCTACTTGACACACAAATGATTATTATTAAGGCCACAACAAATAATGTATTGTCAATCCTTCTATACCACGAAAACTCTAGGTTTGATGGCGACAGAAGATAAACTTTTCAAACACAGTGAAACAGGTACTTGCCTAAATAAACGCACATTTTTGTTTTCCATTTCGCTATAGCGGACAAGACCGTGGTGTCCGAGTGATAATGTCACTATGATGCTAATCAAGATGACTAGATTCTAAAATAAAAATCACATGACCTATTTGAACGTCTCAAACTTTACCACGGCATCGATGACACACACACACACACACACACACACACCTACTTACTAGAGCTGACCCCATTTGTCGATTGTTTGGTTGACCAAGATCTTTTTAAATCGAGTAATCACAAATCTACACTACTGTTAAAAAGTTGTGGTCACTTAGAAATGTCCTTGTTTTCCATGAAAACATACATGAAATGAGTTGCAAAATGAATAGGAAATATAGTGAAGACATTGACAAGGTTTTAAATAATGATTTTTAATTTAAATAATAATTGTGTCCTTTGCCTTCGTCAAAGAATCCTCCATTTGCAGAAATGACAGCCTTGGAGATCTTTGGCATTCTAGTTGTCAATTTGTTGAGGTAATCTGAAGAGATTTCACGCCATGCTTCCTGAAGCACCTCCCACAAGTTGGATTGGCTTGATGGGCATTTCTTACGGACCATACGATGAAGCTGCTCCCACAACAGCTCAATAGCGTTGAGATCCGGTGACTGTGCGGGCCACTTCATTATAGACAGAATACCAGCTGACTGCTTCTTCCCTAAATAGTTATTGCGTAGTTTGGAGCTGTGCTTTTGGTCGTTGTCCTGTTGTAGGAGGGAATTGGCTCCAATTAAGCGCTGTCCACAGGGTATGGCATGGCGTTGCAAAATGGAGTTATAGCGTTCCATCAAGATCTCTTTTACCCTGTACAAATCTCCCACTTTACCACCATCAAATCACCCCCCAGAACATCACATTGCCTCCACCATGCTTGACAGATGGTATCAAGCACTCCTCCAGCATCTTTTCATATTTTCTGCGTCTCACGAATGTTCTTCTTTGTGATCCGAACACCTCAAACTTAGATTAGTCTGTCCACAAGACTTTTTTTCCAATCTTTCTCTGTCCAGGGTCTGTGTTCTTTTGCCCATCTTAATCTTTTCTTTTTATTGGCCAGTCTGAGATATGGCTTTTTCTTTGCAACTCTGCCTAGAAGGCCAGTATCCCGGAGTCACCTCTTCACTGTTGACATTGAGACTGGTGTTTTGCGGGTACTATTTAATGAAGCTGCCGGTTGAGGACGTTTGAGGCATCTGTTTCTCAAACTAGACACTCTAATGTACTTGTCCTCTTGCTCAGTTGTGCACTGGGGCCTCCCACTTCTCTTTCTATTCTGGTTAGAGCCAGTTTGCGCTGTTCTGTGAAGGGAGTAGTACACAGCGTTGTACGAGATCTTCAGTTTCTTGGCAATTTCTCACATTTCTCGCCTTCATTTCTCAGAACAAGAAAAGACTGACGAGTTTCAGAAGAAAGTTCTTTGTTTCTGGCCATTTTGAGCCTGTAATCGAACCCACAAATGCTGATGCCCCAGATACTCAACTAGTCTAAAGAAGGCCAGTTTTATTGCTTCTTTAATCAGAACAACAGTTTTCAGCTGTGCTAACATAACCCTTTCGCAATTTTCTAATGATCAATTAGCATTTTAAAAACGATAAAATTGGATTAGCTAACACAACGTGCTATTGGAACACAGGAGTGACACGTAACCCAAACCGGCTGCATGCGTGCTGTTGCTACCTAATTTGTCCTGGGATATAAACATTGAGTTGTTGTTTTACCTGAAATGCACAAGGTCTTCTACTCCGACAATTAATCCACACATAAAACGGTCTACCAAATCGTTTCTAGTCATCTCACCTCCTTCCAGGCTTTTCATCTTTGAACTTTTATGGTGATTGGCATCTAAACCTTCATAGTATTACTACACCAACCGGCAACACAGTTCGTCTTTCAATCACCTGCTTCTATAAACCAATGAGGTGATGGGAGAGGCGGGACTTGCAGCGCGATCTGCGTCAGAAATAGGAATGACTTCTATTTTATCCCTTGACAATGCAGACGCTCGTTGACATGCGAGAGCAGTGTGGGTGCAATAATTGAATAACATAAATTCATAAACTTATTTTGCAACGCTCATGAGCGGTGTGGTCAGCCTGTGACAGTTGCTGATAACGGGCATCTGTACGCCTATGTCAATATTCCATAAAATTCTGCCATTTCCAGCTACAATAGTCATTTACAACATTAACGTCTACAATGTATTTCTGATCAATTTGATATTCATTCTAAAATGGACAATGTTGGGGTGATTTTCTTTCAAAAAACAAGGACATATCTTTGTGACCCCAAACTTTTGAACGGTAGTGTATTTGTTACTTTAAAGCACGAGACACCTGTCTGACTCACGCCTTGTAGACTATGTTGATTTCTGGCTCGTATTTAGTAGTTGTGTTTTCATTTTTAATAGCAGTGCTTAAAGCACCAGACAAGCTTAGTAGCCTACATATAATTGATTTTATTCAAACATAGGGTGTGTCTATATGGAGAAAAAAAACATGTTTCAAAATTTCTAAACAATCAATGGGTCGAAAGAACAGACAACTCTCGGTCAGATTATTTTTTGGAATGGGGAAAGCCCTACTACTTACACACACGGATCGACCCAGGCTGTAAAAGAGAGCTGTTGCGCTAAATGCTATGGTGCTGAGCTCATGGTTTCGTGTGAATGGGTGTGGGTTGTTTAGGATGTTTTAACTCTCTAATTTGACTCATTTAAAAGTCAAACCTAATAGCCATTGTAATGGTGGTGACTAATTCATCTGGTGGTCTCTTTGAACAGTGTGTGTGTGTGTGTGTGTGTGTTTTTCAGTGTTTTCCATAAGCAACAACAGACTCATTGTCAGCCGGCTACTTTCCCACTTCATTAACTAGGCTTCTTTTCAATTAAAAGTTTTAATTCGCAAGTCAGAAAGGTCTGTATATCCTTCTCCCGCTAGAACAAACGATAGGCTCTACGCATCTTCTAGTGACCTATTGATAGGACAGGCGCGCTGTGGTCGGCTGCGGTCAAATTTCTTTTCACGGATGAGGGAGAGCATGAGGAGTTTCATGTGAGTGAATTAGCACGTCCCATGTAAATGGTAACGATGAGTTGAAATCCACTTAAATTTGTCTTGTGGCACATTCATTTCATTTTCTTCTGCGTGTTTCATAGGCCTATATAGCCAGCCACGGAGTCGGGGCACATTGGCTATTTATTGTTGAACTGACTGAAAAAGGTCTACCTGCTATATCCCTTTGCTATTCATACAACGTAGTCATACAGCCATGGTATAGCTCCTGATAATATAGGCCTAGACATTATCCAAAACAACAACTAGCACCACACTGTATTCATACATTTGCAGTCATTCTAATTGCAAAGGCATGTCTTTCTACTCAAAACCACAACTCATTTGACCGATCTGAGAGGTGACGTTGCTAAAGTATTCAATAACTTAGCTATGTATTTCGGATGGAATGAAGGCATTAGATTTTACCTGGAGGGAGACAGAGACAGAGAGAGAGAGAGAGAGAAAAGAGGATGGAGAGGAACGCTGACAAGCCTGTCAACAAATCCCCCTGTTCTCATCTCGACTTTGCGTTGGAGATTTTCTGTGAACATTGCATCTTTCCCCTCTTATCTAAAGTAGGTATTTGTATGCTTCAGGACAGACTGCATACAGTCAGCTCTTTTCCTCATCTCGGAGGATTATTAAATCGGTCTGTGTGGCGCGCGTGTGAAGAATAATTTGCTCTAGTAAACTATTCCTGAGCGATTCCACACCTGCGTAGCCAAAAACCATATCACATTGTTCTGGCAATTATTATCAATATGACCCAAAGTTAGAAATTAGACCCACATTAAACCAACACCTACTGCCAGAGTCAACGCCTGGCCTAATCGCGTGCATGTAATTAGGCCAGGCGTTGTCTCTGCCAGGAGATGTTGCTGTGGGTCTAAATTCTAACATTAGGTCATATTGATAATAATCACACACAAGTAACCACTGATAACACAGCTAAACAATCCCTTTGAACTGTCAGACATACCAATCACTATGATCATAAACACACACACCCACTTTCTCTCCTTCTATCCCCCCTCCCTCTTCTCTCCTGTGACTGGAGGAACTGCAAATGATTTGTTTGTTTGTTGACCTGTGGCTAGCAAGACAATGCTGTGTGGAGTGTGTGTGTGTGTGTGTGTGTGTGTCAACTGCACCCCTAGCGATTAGCTCTCATTAAAAACAAACAGCAGAGAGAGAGATCAGCCAGGCAGCAATTACCTCCAGCTTTGATGTGGCTTTAATTCCTTTAAAAACGCCCCTCTGGCTAGTTTAAATCCCAGACACACGCTTGCACATAGGCCTTTACTTAGGAAGATAAGAGTCTCGGGGGGTTTACTGGTCACGCAAGCTGACACCATCCTCACACTCACACACTATAACTCCACGACTACAGATCCTTTTGGGACAGTAATGGAGAACATGTTGGACAGAGGAGGGGTTGGGTGTTGGGGTGTCTGAAACATAGTGTAAAGTACTTCAGATAGGCCTAACCTAGTAAATAGAAATACCTGGTACAAAACAGGGGGGGTCAAGCAGCACTGGTGTATAGTAGGCTATGTAGATCACTGTGTGTAGAAGCTAAGAGAGACAGACAGGTAGTAGGTTTATCGGAGTGCATAGTGTGCGACAAGAGCTTGAGCATATGGGTCATTCCACATCAAAAAGCACAATAAAAGAGGATTTACACCCACCATCTCAGATTGTTCCGAAATTGTTTCTGTTAGTAAAAACAGATAAAATTAGCATTAGAGCAACATTATTTTGGTTGTAATATGATTTGATCTCTAAGAAATTAAGCTAATTGAATGCACCCAAATTGCCAATTTTAAATTTATAGGATTTATATAATATAGTAACTAACATCCGATTTGGACCAAACTTTTTCAAACAATGAGTAAGACATGAGGAATCCAATGAAATAGTCAAAAGCCACACCCAAACCCCTAGGCCAATCCCACCCCAACAAGTATATAAACTCTGCAAAAACAGAAACAGAAACAGCAACAACATCTGCTCGAGTTGTCCATCAGTGTGCAGGCTGTCCGCAATAGGCTGAGAGAGGCTAGACTGAGGGCTTGTAGGCCTGTTGTAAGGCAGGTCCTCACCAGACATCACCGGCAACAACATCGCTTATGGGCACAAACACACCGTCGCTGGACCAGACAGGACTGGCAAAAAGTGCTCTTCACTGACGGGTCGCGGTTTTGTCTAACCAGGGGTGATGGTCGGATTCGCGTTTGTCATCGAAGGAATGAGCGTTACACTGAGGCCTGTACTCTGGAGCGGGATTGATTTGGAGGTGGAGGGTCCATCATGGTCTGGGGCGGTGTGTCACAGCATCATTGGATTGAGCTTGTTGTCATTGCAGGCAATCTCAACGCTGTTCGTTACAGGGAAGACATCCTCCACCCTCATGTGGTACCCTTCCTGCAGGCTCATCCTGACTTAGGTGTCTGGTTAGACTGTAAACTCTCCTTCCAGACCCATATCAAACATCTCCAATCCAAAGTTAAATCTAGAATTGGCTTCCTATTTCGCAACAAAGCATCCTTCACTCATGCTGCCAAACATACCCTTGTAAAACTGACCATCCTACCAATCCTCGACTTTGGCGATGTCATTTACAAAATAGCCTCCAATACCCTACTCAACAAATTGGATGCAGTCTATCACAGTGCAATCCGTTTTGTCACCAAAGCCCCATATACTACCCACCATTGCGACCTGTACGCTCTCGTTGGCTGGCCCTCGCTTCATACTCGTCGCCAAATCCACTGGCTCCATGTCATCTACAAGACCCTGCTAGGTAAAGTCCCCCTTATCTCAGCTCGCTGGTCACCATAGCATCTCCCACCTGTAGCACACGCTCCAGCAGGTAGATCTCTCTAGTCACCCCCAAAACCAATTCTTTCTTTGGCCGCCTCTCCTTCCAGTTCTCTGCTGCCAATGACTGGAACGAACTACAAAAATCTCTGAAACTGGAAACACTTATCTCCCTCACTAGCTTTAAGCACCAACTGTCAGAGCAGCTCACAGATTACTGCACCTGTACATAGCCCACCTATAATTTAGCCCAAACAACTACCTCTTTCCCAACTGTATTTCATTTTAATTTATTTATTTATTTTGCTCCTTTGCACCCGATTATTTTTATTTCTACTTTGCACATTCTTCCATTGCAAAACTACCATTCCAGTGTTTTACTTGCTATATTGTATTTACTTTGCCACCATGGCCTTTTTTGCCTTTACCTCCCTTCTCACCTCATTTGCTCACATTGTATATAGACTTGTTTATACTGTATTATTGACTGTATGTTTGTTTTACTCCATGTGTAACTCTGTGTCGTTGTATCTGTCGAACTGCTTTGCTTTATCTTGGCCAGGTCGCAATTGTAAATGAGAACTTGTTCTCAACTTGCCTACCTGGTTAAATAAAGGTAAAATTAAATTAAAATAAATAAACAAACATGACCCTCCAGCATGACAATGCCACCAGCCATACTGCTCGTTCTGTACGTGATTTCCTGAAAGACAGAAATGTCAGTGTTCTGCCATGGCCAGCGAAGAGCCCGGATCGCAATCCCATTGAGCAAGTCTGGGACCTGTTGGATCGGAGGGTGAGGGCTAGGGCTATTCCTCCCCAGAAATGTCCGGGAACTTGCAGGTGCCTTGGTAGAAAAGTGGGGTAACATCTCACAGCAACAACTGGCAAATCTGGTGCAGTCCATGAGGAGATGCACTGCAGTACTTAATGCAGCTGGTGGCCACACCAGACACTGACTGTTACTTTTGATTTTGACCCCCCCCCCCTTTGTTCAGGGACACATTATTCCATTTCTGTTAGTCACATGTCTGTGGAACTTGTTCAGTTTATGTCTCAGTTGTTGAATCTTATCTTCATACAAATATTTACACATGTTAAGTTTGCTGAAAATAAACACAGTTTTTTGCTGAGTTTAGTATCAGTTGCCTGTTTGACAAGTAATATGGCGCTGCGGCTTAGGGTATTGTTTCTTCATTCTATGTAATGAATTCCCAGTGAATTTAGTTATGTTATTTTCCCATATTCAGAGAAATTAGCCATTGAAGTTTAGGTTTATGTCCCACCCACATATTACATATTACCAGGTTCTGACAACTATAAATCACCGTTTCAGGTGATTTCTTTTTTAAATTATCACCCCCCTTTTCCTTCCTATAATTCACACCCACGTCCGCCCGCTTACAGAGAGAAGGTACGTATCTCAGTGAAAATGTTGAATATGAGATCTGTCAACATAAAGGGTGAAAGCTCTTAAAAGGCCAGAGATGTCCAATAAAATATGACTGAACCAAACACGTAGGCAGGAAAATATTTCAATGAAAATACCTATAGACTTTTCTACACTAAGGGGGATGAATATTATGGGTATATATATTATATATATATATATATATATATATATATATATATATGGGTTTTCCTGTTTGTTCATCTCTATGCCATCTGGACACACACTCTCTCTCTTTTGGACTAGCAGTATCTAATAGATGGAGCAGACAGAATGGAGGTGGGGGGTGATGATGTCATGATGAGCAGAGGGGTCAGGGGTCGGCTTAGACAAGCTTTTGTTTTGGTTCTCAAACATTTCCGCCTGCATTCCGTTGTGGATGTGAGCATAATAACCACTTTGCTCTCAGGTCAGTGGCTCATCATTTCAGACACACACTTGCTGTGAGTGAGTGAGTGAGTGAGTGAGTGTGTAACTGAATGCTGGGGTAAAGTCATTTCTTAAAGTGAGGTGTTCAGTGTTAAGCAGCTAACAACATCAATAAGACCCCATAAACATGTCAATAACACACACACATTGCCTGAGCAATGTTGCAAATGGAGAAGCTGCAGCCCCACTTACAAAGTATTATGATCCATTGGATAATTTGTCCTTTTTAATGATTCGAAATATTTTGATCTCATCAGACCAAAGGACTGATTTCCACTGGTCTAATGTCCATTGCTCATGTTTCGTGGCCCAAGCAAGTCTCTTCTTATTGGTGTCCTTTAGAAGTGGTTTCTTTGCAGCAATTCGACCATGAAGGCCTGATTCACGCAGTCTCCTCTGACCAGTTGATGTTGAGATGTGTCTGTTACTTGATCTCTGAAGCATTTATTTAGGCTGCCATTTCTGAGGTTGATAACTCTAATGAACTTATCATCTGCAGCAGAGGTCTCTGGGTCTTCCTTTCCTGTGGCGGTCCTCATGAAAGCCAGTTTCATCATAGCCCTTGATGGTTTTTGCAACTGCACTTAAAGAAACTTTCAAAGGTCTTGAAATGTTCCAGATTAATTGACCTTCATGTCTTAAAGTAATGATGGACTGTTGTTTCTCTTTGTTTTTGCCATAATATGGACTTGGTTTTTACCAAATAGGGCTATCTTCTAAAATATATTTGTATATCTTCACTATTATTCAACAATGTAGAAAATAGTAAAAAAAAAAAAAACCCTGGAATGAGTTTGTCTCCAAACTTTTGACTGGTACTGTATATGACATAATAATTAACAGATTGCATTTTTACAACCCCTCTTCCGTAACCTCAAGATAAAGGATTTTGCCCACTGGAAAGTTTTGCTTCTCTCCTGCACGCCACAGCTTTAGTTCTGTGCAGTTAGAAAGACATAGTTGCACCACTGATGTACAAATGAAAAGGCTTATCCATTTTGTTGTGCTGTTAAAATGTGTATCATGTCCGATGTCAGGGAGTTGTTTCATATTATTTGAGCTGTGAGTCATTTCACTTTTCCTTTAAAAAAACATGTTGATGAGCACAGGCACTGTAACAGTAGGCCTAATGTATTATTTGCAAGATCCCCCAGCTGAGCAGTGAAATTCAACCACATATTCAACCACAAAGACCACGGAGGTTTTCCAATGGTCCGCAAATTAAGGGCACCTATTGGTAGATGGGTAAAAAAATAAAAGACACTAAATATCCCTTTGAGCATAGTGTAGTTATTAATTACACTTTGGATGGTGTATCAACACACCCAGTCACTACAAAAATACAGCCTTCCTAACTCAGTTGCCAGAGAGGATAGAAACCACTCAGGGATTTAACCATGAGGCCAATGGTGACTTTAAAACAATTACAGAGTTTAATGGCTGTGATAGGAGAAAACTGAGGATGGATCAACCACATTGTAGTTACTCCACAATAGTAACCTAATTGACAGAGTGAAAAGAAGGAAGCTTGTACAGAATATAAATATTCCAAAACACGCATCCTGTTTGCAATATGTCACTAAAGTAAAACTGCAAAAAAACAGCAAAGAAATTAACTTTATGTCCTGAATAGAAAGTGTTATGTTTGGGGCAAAACCAACACAACACATTACTGAGTACCACTCTTCATGTTTTCAAGCATGGTGGTAGGTGCATCATGTTATGGGTATGCTCGTCATCGGCAAGGACTAGGAAAAGGAAAAGAAATGGAATAGCGCCGATCACAGGCAAAATCCTAGAGGAAAACTTGGTTCAGTCTTCTTTCCCAACAGACACTGGGAGACAAATTCACCTTTCAACAGGACAATAATCTAAAACACAAAGCCAAATAGACACCGGAATTGCTTACCAAGATGACATTGAATGTTCCTGAGTGCTCATCTCATAGCCTACTGCTACAATAGATTCCGATACACAAAGATTGTATAGAGCTGAAGTAAATGGAAAAGCAACACTGCCATCTAGCGTCCAGTTTGAGTACATCAGCAAAGCTCACGTGTATCAACGTTTTTGTACTGTTGTAGTTGATTCTACACTCCGTTTCGTTGGAAATTAATAATAAGAGCAGTTTATGGCTGTGTTAGTGAGCTAAAAAAAAGGCATTTAGCTAGCTATCTGTTAGTTATATAGCAGTATCTGACAACAACCCGACCAACAAGGGTCCAGAAAGCAATAACGACGAAATTGTACGTAGGCACAGGTAGAAGGTCAGTTAAAGTACGCAAAAACGTACTTTAGATAAGTCTCAAATCAGAACGAAAAGGTCAACAGCGCTTACCGTGAGAAGCAGCTGTGACAGAAGTATTTGGCGCATGTGTTGGACACGCAGTATGCTAGAGGTTCCGCCGTATACAGGAGTTCACCTGCGTGTATTTCGTGTGTTGCTCGTAAACCATTCCCTTTCCCTGCCGAGGCAAAACGTTCGAACTTTGACGCCATCCCGATCTCGCACGCATGTGGAACTGGGGAAATTGTGTTTACATCCGCAATGGCCGTCAGACCAAAGATGGTGGATAAATTAAGATGTCTTACTCATGCCGTTTACCATTGAAAAATGGTCTTAGTTCCGGTCTGCTTAGAAGCTGGGTGTTTTCGCCTGTTTGACTGTAAATGAAAAATACATATATATATATATATATATATATATATACATACACACACACACACATTTCTCGTATCACTTTCACCAAACTGAGACCAATAATTGGTTTCGCCTAAAACGTTATTTGTCTGCGCAACTGCGGTGCAGCTGTTCAAGGCTGCCTCTAGTGGCTGTCCCCTAAAAGAGTGTCGTTCAGAAAGAAGTGTTTTGTGTCTGGGTTTATCAGACTATTGTGAATGATTAACAACTTAACAGCTGTATGACTGACTTAATGGAACTTTATAACAGTATACAATTGTCAGACCAGTCCCCACAATAAGGTTTATTATTATCAGAGAGAAACAGGTGTTTAAAAGTACCCACCACACAGTAATCCCTCCAGACTGTAAAGACAGATCTAAACCACGATGACAAACATGAAAAAATGAATCTACGATACCCACAACAAGCCAAAACTAGAGAAACAACAGAAAAAGACATGCACATAAAGATTAGATTTGATCGTTTGTTTTCTCTCCCCCCACATTGTGCAGATATATAAATACTTCAGATTCCAAAAGTAAGATAGTCATCTGAACCAGCCAGAGGACGAGTGAAAATAACATTTAAATTAAAACAAGGCTGCATCTCAATAGTCTACTGTGGCTTCCTGTCCTCGTCTCCACTCCATCTGCACACCTATGAACTAAACAAGGCTGCATCTCAATAGTCTACAGTAGCTTCCTGTTCTCGTCCCCCCCTCCATCTGCACACCTATGAACTAAACAAGGCTGCATCTCAATAGTCTACAGTGGCTTCCTGTCCTCGTCTCCACTCCATCTGCACACCTATGAACTAAACAAGGCTGCATCTCAATAGTCTACAGTGGCTTCCTGTCCTCGTCTCCACTCCATCTGCACACCTATGAAAGTACAAGAGACTAAAGTCAATCTCCTGGCATTCTTCCAAGCTAATTAATGAATCTACAGTTTATTGTGCATTTTACAACAGATCTGAATATGATTATATTTTGCTGTTGGTTTCACCGGTCTTGTGTTTTCAGATCAGAGTAAACGAGGTGAGGGAGGAGGGTCAACGGGGAGTGGGAGGAGAGTAGACGAGGAGAGGGAGTAGACGAGGAGAGGGAGGAGAGTAGACAAGGAGAGGGAGGAGAGTAGACAAGGAGAAGGAGGAGAGTAGACAAGGAGAAGGAGGAGGGTCAACGGGGAGTGGGAGGAGAGTAGACGAGGAGAGGGAGGAGAGTAGACGATGAGAGGGAGGAGAGTAGACGATGAGAGGAAGGAGAGTAGGTGAGAAACGGGAGGAGTGGAAGGAGAGTAGACAAGGAGAGGAAGGCACTTGACATTTGGGATGTAGCCTGAGAGTCACTTCCCAGCCTGCGCCATCAAATCATCCACGTCTACAGAACTTTTCCTAACGAAACTAAAGACACGCTGACTTTGTGCATTTCCACCAACTGTCACAAAAAAATATGTAACAGCTCATTGATTAAATAGACTAGAAGTCCAAAATAGAAGAAAAAAAGCACAAATAAAAAATGTACATGTAAAAAAAAAATCAATTGAGTCCTTTGATCGCAGGAGGTGATGAACTGTAGTAAGACTGATCATGACAATCCCACGATGATGCCCATAATTATTTGACAATAAAGATAAATATATAGACATGCCTGAGCAGCCCTCCGGAGTGGTGCAGTGGTCTAAGGCACTGCAGTGCTAGCTGTGCCTCTAGAGATTCTGGGTTCGAGTCCAGGCTCTGTCGCAGCCGGCGCACAATTGCCTCAGCGTCGTCCGGGTTAGGGGAGGGTTTGGCCGGCAGGGATGTCCTTGTCCCATCGCGCACTAGCGACTCCCGTGGCAGGCCGGGTGTAGTGCACGCTGACACAGTCGGCAGGTGCACTGTGTTTCCTCCGACACATTGGTGCGGCTGGCCTCCGGGTTAAGCGGGCATTGGTTGGATCGTGTTTCAGAGGACTCTCGGTCTTCGCCTCTCCTGAGCGTACGGGAGTTGCAGCGATGAAACAAGACTGTAACTACCAATTGGAAACCACGAAATTGGGGAGAAAAAGGGTTTCTTTTTTTTTTAAGAACGAAATAACTAAAATAACATTCTTTAACGCACATGATTACAGACATGTATTGCTTTCTTGTCCGTGTTGCATATATCTCTGTCTGACACACACTAAAGGTCATCAAGGGGTCAACGCTACAATCAGGCTGAACTATCTGTACCCCAAAACAGCCCAATAAACAGAAGGGGTAGCAGATTCCCCTATCCACTGGATACAGGGTCAGATATTTCATCCCCCTCCTGGTTGAGGATGCGGTTAAGATATGATCTTAGATCTGTGATTCGGGGAAACTTCTATCCTCAGCCCAAAGAAACACCCTACAACATAAAAATAGTCAATAGTGAGGAACCTAAAGGAAAGTCACATCTGTTTCATTACAACAAAACATTCATTATTAGAAGATTATTTTAAAGACATTATTTAATGTTTCTGACCACAGCAGAATTGTTCATATTTTTGAGGTGTAGATGAGATTAAAAATGGCGGCAGTAAACAAAGAGCTGTGCCGGTTTCTGAAATGGCTACACAAGCACTTCCTGTCTGCGCAGGTGAGCAGTTCTGTCCATGCCTGAAGGACCCAGAGGACAGGTCCATGTAGTAGTGAGCAGGTTCAAGGTCAGTGGTAATGAATATTATTCATTCCGCTGGGCTGACTTCGAGTCAGTCCATGTCCAGTAGTGTACATTTGACGTCTATGGGTAGTCCAGTATACTACAGGTCCTAGGTCAGTCCTACTAGTTCTACCAGGCAGCACTGCAGATGTTTTAGGGAACTTTTAGTGTGGATGCAGCCTACCAGTACCACACAGACACACACATCGTTCAATCACTCTCTCCCGCCACACAAACACACTAACTGGCCAGCCAGTAAAGACAGAAAGACTGACAGAGAGAGAGAGAGAGAAAGAGAGAGAGATTAAAACAGGGCAGGAGATAAAGAGAGGCGAGTATCCACTCTGCAAAACGAGGGAGTTTTCCTCCTCTGTCCCCTCTTCTCCCCCTCTCCTTTCCTTCCTCCCCTCCCCCTATTTCTCTTCTCCTCCCCCTCTCTTCTCCTCTCCTCTCCTCTTGGGGGTCAGCTAAGACGCGGGGGTTAGCCAGTTTTGGAGCTGATCCATCCCACGATGCAGCTGTGCGAGGTAGAAGTCAGCGTTACGGGAGAAGTCGGTGCAGACAGTGGACTGGGCGTCGCCCAGGGCACAGTAGAGGGCGGTGCCTCCCAGGCTGATCACCACGGTGACCAGGCAAAGCAGGAAGAGGAGCAGGCAGGAGTCTCCGCCCACCTCGTCTGCAGGAGGGAAAGGAAACACGTTTAGATGTTTATTCTATTTTATCTGACCTTCATTGAAATGTTTCTTGTCTGGAGAAGAGAGAGGGGAGAGGGGAGAGGAGGAGAGGGGAGAGGAGAGAGGGAGAGGGGAGAGGGGAGAGGGGGAGAGGGAGAGGACAGAGGACAGAGGACAGAGGACAGAGGGGAGAGGGGAGAGGGGAGAGGGGAGAGGGGAGAGGGGAGAGGGGAGAAGGGAGAGGGGAGAGGGAGAGGACAGAGGACAGAGGGGAGAGGACAGAGGGGAGAGGACAGAGGGGAGAGGACAGAGGGGAGAGGACAGAGGGGAGAGGACAGAGGGGAGAGGACAGAGGGGAGAGGACAGAGGGGAGAGGGGAGAGGGGAGAGGACAGAGGGAAGAAGGGAGAGGGGGAGGGGAGAAGAGAGGGGCGAGGGGAGAGGACAGAGGGGCGAGGGGAGAGGACAGAGGGGAGAGGGGAGAGGACAGAGGGGAGAGGGGAGAGGACAGAGGGGAGAGGACAGAGGACAGAGGACAGAGGACAGAGGGGAGAGGGGAGAGGGGAGAGGACAGAGGGAAGAGGACAGAGGGAAGAGGACAGAGGGAAGAAGAGGACAGAGAGGAGAAGGGAGAGGACAGAGGGGAGAAGGGAGAGGACAGAGGGGAGAAGGGAGAGGACAGAGGGGAGAAGGGAGAGGACAGGGGGAAGAGGACAGAGGGAAGAAGGGAGAGGGGAAGAAGGACAGAGGGGAGAGGACAGAGGGGAGAGGACAGAGGGAAGAAGGGAGAGGACAGAGGGAAGAAGGGAGAGGACAGAGGGAAGAAGGGAGAGGACAGAGGGAAGAAGGGAGAGGACAGAGGGGAGAAGGGAGAGGACAGAGGACAGAGGGGAGAGGACAGAGGGTGACATGGTAAGAATGCAGACAGACACACATAGCAGTATAATACTGTATGTGCACAAACATACACATGCAATTGATCATAACCATTGTGTTGGGTATACATATACTCACTCACACACACACACACACACACTTACCGTGGTCAAAGCCGTCGTCAGGTACTTTGAAACGGACCCTGCGTTTAGCAGGGTGTTTGAGTGGGGCCGAGAAGGGAGCCACACACACATCCTCCACACACACACTCCTCCTCTTTAGGATGGACACAAGGCCAGGGACAGGGGTCATCTGGAGGTCAGCGGGACATGGTCAAAAGGTCAGGGCCAGGTCAACTGATTAACATGCACATACTGTACACAATAGACACATACACATTACATATATATCAATACACACACATACAGTACACCATGCAGTACACACACACACACACACAGGCAGTAATAGACATAGTATCCCCACTAGGTGTCAGCGTACACTGCCCTCTCATGTCAACCTCAAACCTCTGAGAAACTGGGTGTTTGAGTTGTAAGCCGACTGCAGACGAGGCCGACTGCAGACGAGGCCGACTGCAGACGAGGCCGACTGCAGACGAGGCCGACTGCAGACGAGGCCGACTGCAGACGAGGCCGACTGCAGACGAGGCCGACTGCAGACGAGGCCGACTGCAGACGAGGCCGACTGCAGACGAGGCCGACTGCAGACGAGGCCGACTGCAGACGAGGCCGACTGCAGACGAGGCCGACTGCAGACGAGGCCGACTGCAGACGAAGCCGACGAAGCCGACTGCAGACGAAGCCGACGAAGCCGACTGCAGACGAAGCCGACTGCAGACGAAGCCGACTGCAGACGAAGCCGACTGCAGACGAAAGTCGGCGAGTGAAGTCGACGGAGGCGCATATGTGACAGCCGAAAGTCGGACTCTGTAGTGGTTTTCCAACAGTAAGTCTCAGATCAACATGGCAGTGTCAACATAGCTGCTATTGTTCATAAAAGATTTTCTGAATAAATGTAGAAATACAATTTTCTATACCCCTATATCACACACTCACAAACTGAAAACATTAAGTGTGAACAATTAATTGGTTAGAGAGAGGTCTCATATCACTTTCATTTGTAGCTTTGGAATTGAGAAACAACTACAGCGACTTGAAGGCGACTTCATCAAAAAAACTGCATGACCTTTGATCTCATGGTTCGTGTAAAGTTCACGCAGTCGACGTGTACGCGCAAGTCAGACAATTATTATCCTCATAACACACTTTGAAGGGCAGATTACCAACGATGGTCACCGACTAGACAAAGTAGATCCGCTTGACCACGCCCTATGTCTTATGTGCTGGTGACCGCTGGTGTCATCTTATCAAGTGACATCGGCTGATGCCATCATATCATCTCATCCAGTGACGTCACCTGGTGACATCACCTCCTTTCTGAACAATCAGCTAGAGAGGCTCAGGTTCACAACATTCGCTTGATCGGTTTCACCCTTCAGTCACACTCTTGTCAGGCCTGACAGAAGAGAGAGGGAGAGAGGTGAAAACAGTAGGTAAAAATGTATGCACGCATGACCGTAAGTCGCTTTGGATAAAAGCGTCTGCTAAATGGCATATAAATATGAGAGAGAGAGAGAAGAAGAGAACGATAAAAAGCCCCTCCAGTTTTAATGAGGTTATTATTGTAGCTGTTCAGAGATCAACTCTACTCTCACCTAAACCATTATGTACAGAGATCAACTCTACTCTCACCTAAACCATAATGTACAGAGATCAACTCTACTCTCACCTAAACCATAATGTACAGAGATCAACTCTACTCTCACCTAAACCATTATGTACAGAGATCAACTCTACTCTCACCTAAACCATAATGTACAGAGATCAACTCTACTCTCACCTAAACCATAATGTACAGAGATCAACTCTACTCTCACCTAAACCATAATGTACAGAGATCAACTCTACTCTCACCTAAACCATAATGTACAGAGATCAACTCTACTCTCACCTAAACCATTATGTACAGAGATCAACTCTACTCTCACCTAAACCATTATGTACAGAGATCAACTCTACTCTCACCTAAACCATTATGTACAGAGATCAACTCTACTCTCACCTAAACCATAATGTACAGAGATCAACTCTACTCTCACCTAAACCATAATGTACAGAGATCAACTCTACTCTCACCTAAACCATTATGTACAGAGCTCTTCAGTCGTTTGTCATAGTGGCCCAGACCTGACTGGTGGGCATCCCATTCCAATACGGCCACTGCATCGCCAAAGAGGTTTAAATGGCCAAAGTAGCCTTGTGAATCGCGTGCACCCACCCCCTCCTTACCCTCAGTGTGACTCGACGATGTAGGCTTGTGAATCGCGTGCACCCACCCCCTCCTTACCCTCAGTGTGACTCGACGATGTAGGCTTGTGAATCGCGTGCACCCACCCCCTCCTTACCCTCAGTGTGACTCGACGATGTAGGCTTGTGAATCGCGTGCACCCACCCCCTCCTTACCCTCAGTGTGACTCGACGATGTAGGCTTGTGAATCGCGTGCACCCACCCCCTCCTTACCCTCAGTGTGACTCGACGATGTAGGCTTGTGAATCGCGTGCACCCACCCCCTCCTTACCCTCAGTGTGACTCGACGACGGCCTCGTTCCTCTCCCTCGCCAGAAACATACGCAATCTATTACACACCTACACTGAAACACGCACACCTCTCTCTCCCCACACACACCCAGCTCCATATTTGGCATCCAAGGGCTAATTATGACCTAACATTGTCTGCTTGCTAATTACTGACGCTTACACAAATGTAGGCTTGTAAATGTAGGCTTATAAATGTAGGCTTGTAAATGTAGGCTTGTAAATATAGGCTTATAAATGTAGGCTTATAAATGTAGACTTATGTGCATGTGAAAATCATAAGGTGTCAGAATCTGCAAAGGCCAGCAGCAGTTGGCAGCGGGAAGGGGGGAAGCAGGTTTGACTCTTCTGGTTATATTGATCTCTGGCTCCCTATTTGGTCATTTGTGTGTCTTCAGTTTTATTTCAGGGCTTAAAGCATCAGATAAAGTAGCCTACATATAGTTGATTTGATTCAAACATAGGGTATATCTAAATATGGGGACAGCCCTAATTTGTTTATAGTTTTTGGTTTATTATTATTTTTATTTTATTTAACCTTTTATTTAACTGGGCAAGTCAGTTAAGAACAAATTCTTATTTACAATGAAGGCCTACCCCGGGCCAAACCCGGACGACGCTGGGCCAATTGTGCACCGCCCTACGGGACTCCCAATCAAGGTATGCTTATAGCTCCCGATATGCGCCCCATTCTCTGTGGTTGAGAACAGGGTGTTTCAGCACTTTGTGAAAGTGCTTGAGCCACGTTAAGAAATTCCCTCTTCCACCGATTTCAGGAAACGGGTAGAACCCGCTCTATATAAGCAAAACAAAAGCAGAAGTTTTCAATTAATTGGCCAATGCACCTTGTGTTGCGCTTACTTAACAGTGACAGCCCATCCCATTTTCCCAGAGTGAGAGATGTCCCGTGCCATTGACACACTCATGGTGCGTTCGTAACCAAGCGAGAAGTGTGAATTTACCACATACGACTGGGAGAGATCCACTCGTACGGCCCCTTAAACTGGTAATTACTAGTAGGAAACTCGTCTATCATCCTTGAGCGCCGATGTTGATTACTGAGGTCACCTACGAAGAAAATGGTTTCTATAACAGCACTTTCATCAGTTAAATGTAACAAAACAGTACTTATAATAAGCAATATATTAAAGTGCTTTTTGAACTCTAGAATGTGTTTACAAGGTTGACAGCTGGTTGGCCATTAGCTAATCAGTGTTTCTCAACAATTGAAATCACATAAATGTATCCAACTGGTATTTATGACTTCACAACTGGTAAATTCCAACCTCCCAGATGGTTACAATCGCAGCATCAGAGTAGAAACTTGAAAGGCCCAACATAAATATCCAATCACAACAGGCAATGCAAGGAACATTGTGAATGCTGAACATTCTGAATGGCATTTCATTTTCCAGCTATACCGAAACCGAACTGTGACTGCAATATGCACCGAACTGCAATATGTACCAAAACTGTGCAATTACATCTCTCTGTAAGTGTCAACGTGTCTTTGTGTGTGTGTCATAAAACTTCAGTCCACACACAGTCTCTCCCACTCACCTCCTCCACTGTAATGCGTTTGGCCAGGTCGTCCAGAGAAGCCACCCGGTCTCTGATAGTCTCCACCATGTCCACTCCAAACATATCATACTCCTCCTCACGCAGCTGGGCCTCCTCGCGCAGCTGGGCCTCCTCGCGCAGCTGGGCCTCCTCGCGCAGCTGGGCCTCCTCGCGCAGCTGGGCCTCCTCGCGCAGCTGGGCCTCCTCGCGCAGCTGGGCCTCCTCGCGCAGCTGGGCCTCCTCGCGCAGCTGGGCCTCCTCGCGCAGCTGGGCCTCCTCCAGTGTGAGCTGCTCCTTCACTGCTAAGGCTGAGATCTCCTCTAGAGGAGCTTTTAAACAATCAACACCATCTCTCTTCTCCTCTTTCTCCTCTTCCTCTAATGCCAAGGCCTCCTCTGCCTCTTCCACCTCCTCCTGTTTTTCCTCTCCTCCCTGCTGCTCCTCATGCTTGGGTTGGCTCATTTCCCCATCCGTAGGGCGGTCCGGCGTAGTGCAACCCTCCTGAGTGGTGTGTTCCATCTCACTCTCCGTCTGCTGACCCGTTCCCTCGCTCCGAGAGTCTGTGAATTCAGCCCTCCCAATCCCCTGGGAGTCTCTGCAGTCCTGTGCCACACCCAGAGCTGCACAGTCATTGGAGCGGAGGCTGTCCTTCAGGGCTCCGGCTGATTTGATTGGGTTGATGCTCTGGGAGAGGGTGGAGTCTGTTCCTCTCTGGTCCTCCTCCATCCCCAACAAACACTCAAATAACCGAACTAGGAGAGCAAGAGACAGAGACACAGAGAGAGAGGAAGACAGAGACACAGAGAGGAAGACAGAGACACAAAAAGAGAGCGAGAGAGAGAGACATACAGAGGGAAGAAATGTTACAATAACACTACAACAGCCCTTGACCCCCCCCCACTGTCTAATCTACATTAAAAAGAGGGAATCACTGTTCCTCAATATCCTCAAAAACACCTCCCAGATCTCCTAACTCAATTATTCACAACACTCTCCTCTTTACCCTTTAGCTGCTGTTTTATAGGGAACTTGATGTCCCCGGAACACATATCCTGTCTACTCTCTCATCCACTACAGAGACACATGCACACATCACTGTTAAACACAAACGGAAACAGACTGAGGACAAGGTGTCCCTCGGGTCCAAATATTTATTCAATGTGAGATTATTTATCAGATAAGTGTAATTTAACAGGGGAGACAGAGTTGTCCTCTCCTCTCAGAGACAGAGTTGTACTCTCCTCACAGAGACAGAGTTGTCCTCTCCTCTCAGAGACAGAGTTGTCCTCTCCTCTCAGAGAAAGAGTTGTCCTCTCCTCTCAGAGACAGAGTTGTCCTCTCCTCTCAGAGACAGAGTTGTCCTCTCCTCTCAGAGACAGAGTTGTCCTCTCCTCTCAGAGACAGAGTTGTCCTCTCCTCACAGAGACAGAGTTGTCCTCTCCTCTCAGAGACAGAGTTGTACTCTCCTCACAGAGACAGAGTTGTCCTCTCCTCAGAGACAGAGTTGTACTCTCCTCTCAGAGACAGAGTTGTCCTCTCCTCTCAGAGACAGAGTTGTCCTCTCCTCACAGAGACAGAGTTGTCCTCTCCTCTCAGAGACAGAGTTGTACTCTCCTCTCAGAGACAGAGTTGTCCTCTCCTCACAGAGACAGAGTTGTACTCTCCTCTCAGAGACAGAGTTGTACTCTCCTCTCAGAGACAGAGTTGTACTCTCCTCTCAGAGAAAGAGTTGTACTCTCCTCTCAGAGACAGAGTTGTCCTCTCCTCACAGAGACAGAGTTGTCCTCTCCTCACAGAGACAGAGTTGTCCTCTCCTCACAGAGACAGAGTTGTACTCTCCTCTCAGAGACAGAGTTGTCCTCTCAGAGACAGAGTTGTCCTCTCAGAGACAGAGTTGTCCTCTCCTCTCAGAGACAGAGTTGTCCTCTCCTCTCAGAGACAGAGTTGTCCTCTCCTCTCAGAGACAGAGTTGTCCTCTCCTCTCAGAGACAGAGTTGTCCTCTCCTCTCAGAGACAGAGTTGTCCTCTCCTCTCAGAGACAGAGTTGTCCTCTCCTCACAGAGACAGAGTTGTACTCTCCTCGCAGAGACAGAGTTGTACTCTCCTCACAGAGACAGAGTTGTCCTCTCCTCACAGAGACAGAGTTGTCCTCTCCTCACAGAGACAGAGTTGTCCTCTCCTCACAGAGACAGAGTTGTCCTCTCCTCACAGAGACAGAGTTGTCCTCTCCTCTCAGAGACAGAGTTGTCCTCTCCTCACAGAGACAGATTGTACTCTCCTCTCAGAGACAGAGTTGTCCTCTCCTCACAGAGACAGAGTTGTCCTCTCCTCAGAGTTGTCCTCTCCTCACAGAGACAGAGTTGTCCTCTCCTCTCAGAGACAGAGTTGTCCTCTCCTCACAGAGACAGAGTTGTACTCTCCTCACAGAGACAGCGTTGTCCTCTCCTCACAGAGACAAAGTTGTCCTCTCCTCTCAGAGACAGAGTTGTCCTCTCCTCTCAGAGACAGAGTTGTCCTCTCCTCTCAGAGACAGAGTTGTCCTCTCCTCACAGAGTTGTACTCTCCACAGAGACAGAGTTGTCCTCTCCTCACAGAGACAGAGTTGTACTCTCCTCTCAGAGACAGAGTTGTCCTCTCCTCTCAGAGACAGAGTTGTACTCTCCTCTCAGAGACAGAGTTGTCCTCTCCTCACAGAGACAGAGTTGTCCTCTCCTCACAGAGACAGAGTTGTCCTCTCCTCACAGAGACAGAGTTGTCCTCTCCTCACAGAGTTGTCCTCTCCTCACAGAGACAGAGTTGTCCTCTCCTCACAGAGACAGAGTTGTACTCTCCTCACAGAGACAGAGTTGTACTCTCCTCACAGAGACAGCGTTGTACTCTCCTCACAGAGACAGAGTTGTCCTCTCCTCTCAGAGACAGAGTTGTCCTCTCCTCTCAGAGACAGAGTTGTCCTCTCCTCTCAGAGACAGAGTTGTCCTCTCCTCACAGAGACAGAGTTGTACTCTCCTCTCAGAGACAGAGTTGTACTCTCCTCTCAGAGACAGAGTTGTCCTCTCCTCTCAGAGACAGAGTTGTCCTCTCCTCTCAGAGACAGAGTTGTCCTCTCCTCACAGAGACAGAGTTGTCCTCTCCTCACAGAGACAGAGTTGCCCTCTCCTCACAGAGACAGAGTTGCACTCTCCTCACAGAGACAGAGTTGTACTCTCCTCACAGAGACAGAGTTGTACTCTCCTCACAGAGACAGAGTTGTACTCTCCTCACAGAGACAGAGTTGTCCTCTCCTCACAGAGACAGAGTTGTCCTCTCCTCACAGAGACAGAGTTGTCCTCTCCTCACAGAGACAGAGTTGTCCTCTCCTCACAGAGACAGAGTTGTCCTCTCCTCTCAGAGACAGAGTTGTCCTCTCCTCACAGAGACAGAGTTGTCCTCTCCTCACAGAGACAGAGTTGTACTCTCCTCTCAGAGACAGAGTTGTCCTCTCCTCACAGAGACAGAGTTGTCCTCTCCTCACAGAGTTGTCCTCTCCTCACAGAGACAGAGTTGTCCTCTCCTCTCAGAGACAGAGTTGTCCTCTCCTCACAGAGACAGAGTTGTCCTCTCCTCACAGAGACAGAGTTGTCCTCTCCTCACAGAGACAGAGTTGTCCTCTCCTCTCAGAGACAGAGTTGTCCTCTCCTCTCAGAGACAGAGTTGTCCTCTCCTCTCAGAGACAGAGTTGTCCTCTCCTCTCAGAGACAGAGTTGTCCTCTCCTCTCAGAGACAGAGTTGTCCTCTCCTCACAGAGTTGTACTCTCCACAGAGACAGAGTTGTCCTCTCCTCACAGAGACAGAGTTGTCCTCTCCTCTCAGAGACAGAGTTGTCCTCTCCTCTCAGAGACAGAGTTGTCCTCTCCTCACAGAGACAGAGTTGTCCTCTCCTCACAGAGACAGAGTTGTCCTCTCCTCACAGAGACAGAGTTGTCCTCTCCTCTCAGACAGACAGAGTTGTCCTCTCCTCACAGAGACAGAGTTGTACTCTCCTCTCAGAGACAGAGTTGTCCTCTCCTCTCAGAGACAGAGTTGTACTCTCCTCTCAGAGACAGAGTTGTCCTCTCCTCACAGAGACAGAGTTGTCCTCTCCTCTCAGAGACAGAGTTGTCCTCTCCTCACAGAGACAGAGTTGTCCTCTCCTCACAGAGACAGAGTTGTCCTCTCCTCACAGAGACAGAGTTGTCCTCTCCTCACAGAGACAGAGTTGTCCTCTCCTCACAGAGACAGAGTTGTCCTCTCCTCACAGAGACAGCGTTGTCCTCTCCTCTCAGAGACAGAGTTGTCCTCTCAGAGACAGAGTTGTCCTCTCAGAGACAGAGTTGTCCTCTCCTCTCAGAGACAGAGTTGTCCTCTCCTCACAGAGACAGAGTTGTACTCTCCTCACTGAGACAGAGTTGTACTCTCCTCACAGAGACAGAGTTGTACTCTCCTCACAGAGACAGAGTTGTCCTCTCCTCACAGAGACAGAGTTGTCCTCTCCTCTCAGAGACAGAGTTGTCCTCTCCTCACAGAGACAGAGTTGTACTCTCCTCACAGAGACAGCGTTGTACTCTCCTCACAGAGACAGAGTTGTCCTCTCCTCACAGAGTTGTACTCTCCACAGAGACAGAGTTGTCCTCTCCTCACAGAGACAGAGTTGTACTCTCCTCTCAGAGACAGAGTTGTACTCTCCTCACTGAGACAGAGTTGTACTCTCCTCACAGAGACAGAGTTGTACTCTCCTCACAGAGACAGAGTTGTCCTCTCCTCACAGAGACAGAGTTGTCCTCTCCTCACAGAGACAGAGTTGTCCTCTCCTCACAGAGACAGAGTTGTCCTCTCCTCACAGAGACAGAGTTGTCCTCTCCTCACAGAGACAGAGTTGTCCTCTCCTCACAGAGACAGAGTTGTCCTCTCCTCACAGAGACAGAGTTGTCCTCTCCTCACAGAGACAGAGTTGTCCTCTCCTCACAGAGACAGAGTTGTCCTCTCCTCACAGAGACAGAGTTGTCCTCTCCTCACAGAGACAGAGTTGTCCTCTCCTCACAGAGACAGAGTTGTCCTCTCCTCTCAGAGACAGAGTTGTCCTCTCCTCTCAGAGACAGAGTTGTCCTCTCCTCACAGAGTTGTACTCTCCACAGAGACAGAGTTGTCCTCTCCTCTCAGAGACAGAGTTGTACTCTCCTCACAGAGACAGAGTTGTCCTCTCCTCTCAGAGACAGAGTTGTCCTCTCCTCACAGAGACAGAGTTGTCCTCTCCTCACAGAGTTGTCCTCTCCTCACAGAGACAGAGTTGTACTCTCCTCTCAGAGACAGAGTTGTACTCTCCTCTCAGAGACAGAGTTGTACTCTCCTCTCAGAGACAGAGTTGTACTCTCCTCAGAGACAGAGTTGTACTCTCCTCTCAGAGACAGAGTTGTCCTCTCCTCTCAGAGACAGAGTTGTCCTCTCCTCTCAGAGACAGAGTTGTACTCTCCTCACAGAGACAGAGTTGTACTCTCCTCACAGAGACAGCGTTGTCCTCTCCTCACAGAGACAGAGTTGTCCTCTCCTCTCTGAGACAGAGTTGTCCTCTCCTCTCAGAGACAGAGTTGTCCTCTCCTCTCAGAGACAGAGTTGTCCTCTCCTCTCAGAGACAGAGTTGTCCTCTCCTCTCAGAGACAGAGTTGTCCTCTCCTCACAGAGTTGTACTCCTCACAGAGACAGAGTTGTCCTCTCCTCACAGAGACAGAGTTGTCCTCTCCTCTCAGAGACAGAGTTGTCCTCTCCTCTCAGAGACAGAGTTGTACTCTCCTCTCAGAGACAGAGTTGTCCTCTCCTCACAGAGACAGAGTTGTCCTCTCCTCACAGAGACAGAGTTGTCCTCTCCTCACAGAGACAGAGTTGTCCTCTCCTCACAGAGACAGAGTTGTCCTCTCCTCACAGAGACAGAGTTGTCCTCTCCTCACAGAGTTGTCCTCTCCTCACAGAGACAGAGTTGTACTCTCCTCTCAGAGACAGAGTTGTACTCTCCTCTCAGAGACAGAGTTGTCCTCTCCTCTCAGAGACAGAGTTGTCCTCTCCTCTCAGAGACAGAGTTGTCCTCTCCTCACAGAGACAGAGTTGTCCTCTCCTCACAGAGACAGAGTTGTCCTCTCCTCTCAGAGACAGAGTTGTCCTCTCCTCTCAGAGACAGAGTTGTCCTCTCCTCTCAGAGACAGAGTTGTCCTCTCCTCTCAGAGACAGAGTTGTCCTCTCCTCACAGAGACAGAGTTGTACTCTCCTCACAGAGACAGAGTTGTACTCTCCTCACAGAGACAGAGTTGTACTCTCCTCACAGAGACAGAGTTGTCCTCTCCTCTCAGAGACAGCGTTGTCCTCTCCTCACAGAGACAGCGTTGTCCTCTCCTCACAGAGACAGAGATGTCCTCTCCTCTCAGAGACAGAGTTGTCCTCTCCTCTCAGAGACAGAGTTGCCCTCTCCTCTCAGAGACAGAGTTGTACTCTCCTCTCAGAGACAGAGTTGTCCTCTCCTCACAGAGACAGAGTTGTACTCTCCTCACAGAGACAGAGTTGTACTCTCCTCACCTGACAGAGTTGTACTCTCCTCTCAGAGACAGAGTTGTCCTCTCCTCTCAGAGACAGAGTTGTCCTCTCCTCACAGAGACAGAGTTGTACTCTCCTCACAGAGACAGAGTTGTACTCTCCTCACAGAGACAGAGTTGTCCTCTCCTCACAGAGACAGAGTTGTACTCTCCTCACAGAGACAGAGTTGTACTCTCCTCACAGAGACAGAGTTGTCCTCTCCTCACAGAGACAGAGTTGTCCTCTCCTCACAGAGACAGAGTTGTCCTCTCCTCACAGAGACAGAGTTGTCCTCTCCTCACAGAGACAGAGTTGTCCTCTCCTCACAGAGACAGCGTTGTCCTCTCCTCTCAGAGACAGCGTTGTCCTCTCCTCTCAGAGACAGAGTTGTACTCTCCTCACAGAGACAGAGTTGTACTCTCCTCACAGAGACAGAGTTGTACTCTCCTCACAGAGACAGAGTTGTACTCTCCTCACAGAGACAGAGTTGTACTCTCCTCACAGAGACAGAGTTGTCCTCTCCTCACAGAGACAGAGTTGTACTCTCCTCTCAGAGACAGAGTTGTACTCTCCTCTCAGAGACAGAGTTGTACTCTCCTCTCAGAGACAGAGTTGTACTCTCCTCTCAGAGACAGAGTTGTACTCTCCTCTCAGAGACAGAGTTGTACTCTCCTCACAGAGACAGAGTTGTCCTCTCCTCACAGAGACAGAGTTGTCTTCTCCTCACAGAGACAGAGTTGTACTCTCCTCTCAGAGACAGAGTTGTCCTCTCCTCTCAGAGACAGAGTTCTCCTCTCAGAGACAGAGTTGTCCTCTCAGAGACAGAGTTGTCCTCTCCTCACAGAGACAGAGTTGTCCTCTCCTCACAGAGACAGAGTTGTCCTCTCCTCACAGAGACAGAGTTGTCCTCTCCTCACAGAGACAGAGTTGTCCTCTCTCTCACAGAGACAGAGTTGTCCTCTCCTCACAGAGACAGAGTTGTCCTCTCCTCTCAGAGACAGAGTTGTCCTCTCCTCTCAGAGACAGAGTTGTACTCTCCTCACAGAGACAGAGTTGTCCTCTCCTCTCAGAGACAGCGTTGTCCTCTCCTCTCAGAGACAGCGTTGTCCTCTCCTCTCAGAGACAGAGTTGTACTCTCCTCTCAGAGACAGAGTTGTACTCTCCTCACAGAGACAGAGTTGTCCTCTCCTCTCAGAGACAGCGTTGTCCTCTCCTCTCAGAGACAGCGTTGTCCTCTCCTCTCAGAGACAGCGTTGTCCTCTCCTCTCAGTGACAGAGTTGTCCTCTCCTCACAGTGACAGAGTTGTCCTCTCCTCACAGAGACAGAGTTGTCCTCTCCTCTCAGAGACAGAGTTGTCCTCTCCTCTCAGAGACAGAGTTGTCCTCTCCTCTCAGAGACAGAGTTGTCCTCTCCTCTCAGAGACAGAGTTGTCCTCTCCTCTCAGAGACAGAGTTGTCCTCTCCTCTCAGAGACAGAGTTGTCCTCTCCTCTCAGAGACAGAGTTGTCCTCTCCTCTCAGAGACAGAGTTGTCCTCTCCTCTCAGAGACAGAGTTGTCCTCTCCTCTCAGAGACAGAGTTGTCCTCTCCTCTCAGAGACAGAGTTATACTCTCCTCGCGCCTCCGGAACACTGACACTGAGAGCGCCCTAACTTAACATACTGTCATCGCAGTGTGTGTGTGTGTGTAGTCACGCCTCGGTTGTGAAAGTGAAACCAGGCCATGGCAGAACACAGTGCCCTGTGTCTTTGTGCACAGGCAACACACACCTTGGTCTACGTGCGCGCGTGTGTGTGTGTGTATACAGTTAGGTAACACACACCCTTGGCTCCCCGGAGCTCTGCTTCAGTTCATCAATAACCCAAGTCCCAGACCAGGGGACCTCTCCTAACACACACAACGTGATGGAATGTATCTAAGGTGTTTCCAGGTAACAGGGTGGGGGAGGGAGGGAAGAGAGAGCAAGAGAGAGAGAGAGAGAGAGAGAGAGAGCGAGCAAGAGAGAGAGAGCGAGCTAGAGAGAGAGAGCGAGCTAGAGAGAGAGAGCGAGCTAGAGAGAGAGAGAGAGAGCGAGCTAGAGAGAGAGAGAGAGAGCAAGAGAGCGAGCTAAAGAGAGAGAGCAAGAGAGAGAGAGAGAGAGAGAGAGAGAGCGAGAGAGAGAGAGAGAGAGAGAGCGAGAGAGAGCTAGAGAGCGAGCTAGAGAGAGAGAGCGAGCTAGAGAGAGAAAGCGAGCTAGAGAGAGAAAGCGAGCTAGAGAGAGAGAGCGAGCTAGAGAGAGAGCGAGCTAGAGAGCGAGCAAGAGAGAGAGCGAGCTAGAGAGAGAGCGAGCTAGAGAGAGAGCGAGCTAGAGAGCGAGCAAGAGAGCGAGCTAGAGAGAGAGCGAGCTAGAGAGAGAGCGAGCTAGAGAGAGAGCGAGCTAGAGAGCGAGCTAGAGAGCGAGCTAGAGAGAGAGCGAGCTAGAGAGAGAGCGAGCTAGAGAGCGAGCAAGAGAGCGAGAGCGAGCTAGAGAGCGAGAGCGAGCTACAGAGAGAGAGCGAGCTAGAGAGCGAGCTAGAGAGCGAGCAAGAGAGCGAGAGCGAGCTAGAGAGAGAGAGCGAGCAGAGAGAGAGAGAGAGCGAGAGAGAGAGAGAGCGAGAGAGAGAGAGAGAGAGAGAGAGAGAGAGCGAGCTAGAGAGAGAGAGCGAGCTAGAGAGAGAGAGCGAGCTAGAGAGAGAGAGCGAGCTAGAGAGAGAGAGCGAGCTAGAGAGAGAGAGCGAGCTAGAGAGAGAGCGAGCTAGAGAGAGAGCGAGCTAGAGAGAGAGAGAGCGAGCTAGAGAGAGAGAGCGAGCTAGAGAGAGAGAGAGAGCTAGAGAGAGAGAGAGCGAGCTAGAGAGAGAGAGAGCGAGCTAGAGAGAGAGAGAGCGAGCTAGAGAGAGAGAGAGCGAGCTAGAGAGAGAGAGAGCGAGCTAGAGAGAGAGAGAGCTAGAGAGAGAGAGAGCGAGCGAGAGAGAGAGAGAGCGAGCTAGAGAGAGAGAGAGCGAGCTAGAGAGAGCGAGGGCAAGAGAAAGATAGAAAGAAAGAGATAGATAGATAGAGAGAGCAGAGGAGGGGAAGAGTTCTAAATGTCCTCTTTAATAAATGACAGGTCAGCTGCCTGTCTCCGGAAGCACTAGGCAGACCGGCTCATGTCTCAAAACATTGCAGAGCGACAGACATACAGTAATCCTGTACTGATAAACTCCTGCTTCCTCAACCACACACACACTTACCTGAGCGGCATGCAGGCAGTCTGTCCTCACCACGAACAGGACTCTCCAGCACAGAGTCCACAGTCTCACACACGCACAAACAGAGGGGAGAGCAGAGTGAATACAGCATCAACAAATGACCATTCAAACTAGCCGAGTTCTGAATACTGTGTAATGCTAGACAGAGGGTCTCGACAATGCCATCATGTCAATCAAGCACAGAGTATCTCTTACCTTCTCTTCTCCAGGACTGGGTCTGAGAGAGAGAGAGAGAGAGAGACACAGAGACAGAGAGAGAGAGAGAGAGACACAGAGACAGAGAGAGAGAGAGAGAGAGAGAGAGAGAGACAGAGAGATGGAGGGGGTGCAAAGGCAGTTAGTCACTTTCGTCCTCCGTGATTGAAGGAAGGTCTCTGCCTAGCTAAGGCTAAGATAGGTGGCCCTGCTCTCTCCCAGGGAATCTAATATTAGCGCCGCACATTTCCCTAGCTATTTCAGCATGTGTGTGTGCCGTGTGTGTGTGTGTGTGTCTGAAACTCTAGCACCGCTGTAGCTCAAATTACTGAAAGTGCAGCAACAGCAAAGGGCCATATGTTTAAACCATCACGCTGTATGTGTACACACACACACACACACACACACACACACACACACACACACACACACACACACACACACACACACACACACACACCACCTCGGAGACCAGCACAGGTGTGTCAATGTACATCACTGCACAGCTTCTCAAGGTTTCCCATTAATTAGAAAATGAGTTAAAAAGGTGGTCTTTCCTTGTTAAACTGCAACCTTTTCCTGTGCTGAGCTGTAAAGGACCACATCTAAAACACCCACTTCACAGACACACACACACACACACAACTAGACACACGCATACGCTCACACGGACACACAGGTGCAGCCTCACCGTTGGTGTGTCGTGCAGATGTGTGTGAGTATGTCCAGCTGCTGTGCAGTCAGGTCAGTCTCACTGTTCCTCTCCCCCCGACCGTCTGCCCTGCACCGCCTCTCTGGAACAGCAGAAGGGTCGAGGACACAAACACACCCAAAGAGAGAGGGGAGCGAGAGAAGGGTTGAGGGTGAGAGAAAGGGTGGGATGCATAATGAGACTTCCAATGGCTGAACAGAGAGAGCGAGACAGAGAGAGAGACAGAGCGAGAGAGAGAGAGAGAGCGAGACAGAGAGAGAGACAGAGCGAGAGAGAGAGCGAGAGAGAGACAGAGCGAGAGAGAGAGCAAGAGAGAGAGAGCGAGAGAGAGAGAGCGAGAGAGAGAGAGAGAGAGAGCGAGAGAGAGCGAGAGAGAGAGAGACAGAGAGAGAGAGACAGAGAGAGAGAGACAGAGAGAGAGAGACAGAGAGAGAGAGACAGAGAGACAGACAGAGAGAGAGAGACAGAGAGAGAGAGACAGAGAGAGAGAGACAGAGAGCGAGAGAGAGACAGACAGAGCGAGAGAGAGAGCGAGACAGAGCGAGAGAGAGAGCGAGAGAGAGAGCGAGAGAGAGAGCGAGAGAGAGAGCGAGAGAGAGAGAGCGAGAGAGAGACAGAGTGACAGAGTGACAGTGAGAGACAGAGCGAGAGAGAGAGAGAGAGAGAGACAGAGCGAGAGAGAGAGAGAGACAGAGCGAGAGAGCGAGAGAGAGAGACAGAGCGAGAGAGAGAGACAGAAAGAGTTACCCCACTGTTCCTGCAGTGCTGTCAGGTTGTTTAGTAGTCGCTGGTGGTAGAGTCTCTCTAGCTGAACACACCACACTGCTCGCTCATCTGGTCCACGCAGGGTTAAGAAAACACGCACACCCCCCTACATCCTTCAGTGATCCAGTCAGCGTTTGATTTGTTTAATTATTATTTTCTATTTCACTAGGCAAGTCAGTTAAGAACAAATTCTTATTTACAATGACGGCCTAGGAACAGTGTGTTAAACTGCCTGTTCAGGGGCAGAATGACAGTTTTTTAACCTTGTCAGCTCGGGGATTCGATCCAGCAACCTTTCGGTTACTAGTCCAACACTCCAACCACTAGGCTACCTGGCGCCCCTGACACAGTGAAAGCTGGGGAGAGGGGTGAACAGGAGTACTCTCTACTATTAAGGAGAAGTCCACACAGGGTTTAAAGCACCTACTGTCCTGTATAGGGACTGTAGCTGGCTCGGGATGGGTCCCACACAGAGCAGTGTACTGGAGAGATCCCACGTGTTACAGAGGGATTGTGTTAGCCACTGTCATCCATAAACATGAGTCCTCCTCTCTTTCAACAGGCACTGAGGCGCTCTGTATAAAGCCCACAGCTTTGCTGAAACAAGCCACACACACACACACACACACACACACACACACACACACGTCTGTAGTGGTCGTGGCTGAATGAAGACTAAAACAAAGAGGACAATGATAAGATCAAATCCAGCTGGAATGTCGTGGAATGTTTCAACTAGAACACAGTCTTCACCTGAGAGTTAGAATGAACCGGGAGAGCGCCGTAGTTTCACTGGAAAGACATGAGACATGAGCTGACTGATAAGGATACAATCTTCCTAGACTTAGCAGGACATAACACACCTGTTCAGTACCTCTCACACACACAAAGTAATAAGGATACAATCTTCCTGGAGGACAAAGGCCTCGGCTACCTGAAGAGATGGAGGCAGAGTGGAAAGGGTTAAAGGACAACATTCATTTACATTCTAGTCACCCAGAACAACTAAAGAGTGTATTCCACCAAGGAAGACAAATGCCACCATCAATAGTTAAAACATCTTACAGGCCTAATACTGAATGACACTTAAAACTACGTCTCGTATAACTTTGACCCCCAGACAGAACATGCCCAGGTAGCATGAGACGTTTACCTGAATCACAACACTGATACCCCAAAACCCCTACTTAAGAAGAGTGAAGAAGATAAACACACACACACACAGTGGAGAAGCAGGAGAAACACGGCTAGTCCCCGCGAGCACAGCGGAAAACACAGGAACTAAATGGAGAGTCTTTCAATTCCTCCTTGATCACAGCTGCATTTGTAGTTTCCAAAGTTCCCCCAGTAGCTGCATTTGTAGTTTCCAAAGTTCCCCCAGTAGCTAGCGGGGAGGTAAGACGAGCTCCACAACGGGCCTGACGCAGCAGCAGCCTGTTTAACAAACGGACTCTTGCGACTGTTTTTTTTTTTAATCGTTCTCCTGCTGACTGAAGAGGACAAAAACGGGACAGAGAGCGAGAGAGAGAGAGAGAGAGAGAGAGGAGAGGGAGGGAGGAACAGAGAGAGAGAGAACAGAGTGTGAAAGTTCGTCAGAGAGAGAGACAGAGAGAGAGGGAGACAGAGAGAGAGAGAGAGAGAGAGAGAGAGAGAGAGGGAGAGGGAGGAACAGAGAGAGAGAGAACAGAGTGTGTGAAAGTTCGTCAGAGAGAGACAGAGAGAAGGGGAGACAGAAAGAGAGAGAGAGAGAGAGAGAGAGAGAGAGAATAGGAGCGTTTGTAAGTGAAAGATAGAGCAGGAGAGCGGTAATAACCCACTGGCCTCTCTCGCATGCTCTTTCACACAGACTCTATCCCTCTCCCTCTCTCTCTCTCTCTCCATTGTTGCAAGCTCCCCTACATTTACATAAATATGAATTGCTCACTTCGCTTGCTTGTGGTGGGTGTTTAAGAGAGAGAGCGACAGGGAGGGAGAGAGAGAGAGGGAGAAATAGAGTGAATGAGGGAGGCAGTGAGAGAGAAAGGAAATAGGCTTTAACCATTCTGCTGCCTTGCTGTCCTGAGCCACTGGGCTATTTATAAGGCTTTCTCTAAACAGTTCAATTGTTTAAAATGTTTCACCACATTACAGCAGTGCAAATGTGCTCTTTTTACCCCTAAAAAACAGATGCTCTGACGGAGGTCGACTGACCGAAAGCATAGCATTTACAATTAAATAAATGAGCATCTGACTGGAAGTGTGCAGAGACTTCTTCATGTTGCCCCTAAGACAAGAGATAAGTAGACTTACTCATGTGCTAAATGTTTTTATAGGAAGTTTAACAGTATCAAATGTAATCTCTTCCTAGAGAGCTCCCCCTTAAAACTCAACCAGGGGAGACATAACAAACTCTCATTCTATCCTTACAAGGGCTGGCTCAGGTTGGTCAGAACTCCCGGGGTTGCTAAGCGCTATCTGGCTAGCGACCCATCAGATTAGGGAGGTGAACAGATGCGAGTTGGTTACTCTAGGGGTTTGTTGAGTGAGGTGAAACATTCAGAGTGTTTCAAAAAGAAAATTAATAGAGCTGACACGATTCCCTGTTCTACCCAACAGATAACCATGGCCCAATCCCACATGACCTCCTAGACAAGGGTTCCCCAACTGGAGTCCCGCGGTCCGAATTTGTCCTGCGGGTGATTTTATTCGCCCCCCCAAGTTTGTGTTTTGGGGACATAAAAGGCTAAAAACACCAGCAAATCAGCTCCAAGTGATTTGAATTTTGGAAATCTGTTCCAAAGTATTCCAACGTATAATAGAGAGAGATGTGATCGTATACCAGCGTGTCGCGACCCTGTTAAAGCCTAATTAAATGAATAAAAGGGCACTTGGTTGATAGAAGCGGGTTTGTCAGTAACCCCTGGTAGCTGCTAGATGAGGTTGTAATAAACAGAGTGGTTTCGGTTTTCCTCCTACACATGTGACTTTTGAACTGTTTCAGCTACAAAATATTATGACCTCGTCAATGAAAGCTACTACTCTCAGGAACACTTATGTGTCTTCTACACACAAGACCAGGCACCAAATCAGATTGGGGGGAGACATCAGTAGCTAGGTTTCCATCCAATTTGCAAATGATTTTCATGCAAATATTCTCAAATCTGCATAAAATAATATGCGAATTTTCCCACCAAAGATGTTTCCATCAAACTGACTTTTTACGGATAAAAGGCTATGCATGATGACGTAGGGCACACAAAAATGACCTTTACTGTTAAATTCCCATGCACCGAATGAAAAATAAAAGTTAAATGGATTTCCGTCGCGTTTTCAACTCTACTGATTGTTTTGTCACAAAACCTGTTGCGTTATGTAGCAAATCGGCCCACTCTGGTCTTGGCACATGCGCTCTAGCCAACCGGTGTGGGTAGGCTACCTACATTATATTTGTCAAACGGCAGCCAAGCATCAATCTTCACGTCACCAGAATAAGACGCTAAATATTTATTGGAAAGTAGCATCAAGCTCATCACCTTGCACATTAACCACCCTGTGAAGTTCATCATAACTTATTTCATCAGTCGCCTAATAAACTGCTTGATTTCCCGAGTCGTAGTGGGAGGACCACACAACATATCATCGCGTGACTCCAAGTTTACTTCAATATGATTGATGGTTATAATATCAATATTTGCACATAAAGGAGTTTCTATCGCTATTTCTCGCATAATTAATTTTACCAACACAAAATGGATCCCACCAATGTCGAACGGTCAATTTGTCTGTCGGCATTTATAAAATTTGTTCGGGCATTTCATGTCTCCATCAGTCCGGTCGTTGACTTTTTTTCATGTGTCGGGTAATTCATCCGCATTAAATGGTTGGATGGGAACATGGTTAGTGATGATGTTCTCTTCTACACAAAAGAGCATACAAAATGAAGGCCTGATGAGCTTCTGAACTTCCCAAAACCTTTCTGATGCATTTCAGTCACCTCAAACCATACTTCCTTCAGATTGAAATTCAAATCAGATTGATTGTCCAAAGGACTGCCAGACTGATTTGTAATAGCCCAATATTTATTTATTTATTATTACATCTCTTTCTTCACATGGTGGGGTTGCAAAAGTTTTCCATAAAATGGGGTTGCCGGCCATAACGGTTTGGGAGCCCCTGTTGTAAACAAACATAAGCAAGGTTTGAAATGATTAGGTTTTAGTCAAATATTATATCCGTTTGGGTTTATTGCGGCCAATTTGCGGTCTACAAATGATTTGTAATTATGTTCCAGCCCCCTGACCATCCACTTAAGAAAGAAAATCAGCCGGAGCTGAATCTAGTTGATGATCCCCGCCCTAGACCCCATGTGCTTGTGGAGGTCTGACAGGATTTGATTGGTATAAGCCAAGCCTTTCCCAAAGTCTAAAACAGTGGGTCTCCCTTCAGAGAACATCAAGGTAACCAAGCCCCCACCTCACTCACTGAATGATTTTTTTTTTTTTTTAAGGAGACATTCATTTCATTCTGTTGTAAAACAAATAGTTACAATGAAACTGTTAAAACAACCGTTTCACTTTTGGACACTGCTTCCTGATTGTAGGCATTAGTCTCCCACATGTGGGAATACATCATGCTCTGTACGACTAAAACAAGCAACTGACTTAGTAGAAGCATGTCATCCATAAAAGTGCTTTCAGAATATCCAGGTATCCATTTTTGTTTCTAATACAAAGTATGTCATTGCCCTTTTAAGACGCCGTTGCCCCTTTAAAAACTATGTTGCCCAGTTGCGCATCCTAAGCCATGTTAGAAAATCAGGTTGGAATTGCATTATTTATTTATTTTAACACCACAAGTGCCATTTTAAGAGTGTACCATCCCCATCCAACCTGACAGAGCTGGGGGGGGGGGGATCCGCAAAGAAGAACGGGAGAAACTCCCCAAATACAGGTGTGCCAAGCTTGTAGCGTCATACCCAAGACGACTCGAGTAATCCCTGCCAAAGGTGCTTCAACAAAGTACTGAGTAATACTTATGGAAATTTGATATTTCCGTTTGTTTTTTTATTTGCACAAATTTCTAAGCCTGCTTTTGCTTTGTCTTTATGCGGTGTGTGTAGAGTTACGAGTGAAACAATTGAATACATTTTAGAATAAGGCTGTAATGTAACAAAATGTGAAAAAAGTCAAGGGGTCTGAATTTTTTTCCAGAATGCACTGTAATATTGACACATTTTTAGAGAACCCTAATACAGTTTGATTTGGCTTTCCTTTTACGCGTCCTCTGAAACTCTCTGCCGCCCCTTTGGGGAGGTGCGCTTCACTTAGAAAGCCTGCAGGATGGTGAAACTTTCACCTAGCCTATCAGAGGGAAAGTTGGAGCTATTACCATATTGATTGCCCAGCAAAGCCTCTCAGATCTGTGCATAGGGTCCAGGGGTCCATTTGGGATTGGGACCTGTCTGTTCTGAACAATACATTTCTATCTGAATTTTGTGTAACGTTGCACCTTCCTGAACACGCCCCAGGATGTGTTTGAAGAAGGTAGGGAGTAGACAGAGAGGCTGAGGTGATGATCAGACATGACAACAGTGCCCCCTACTGTTGAAGATGGGAATAGACACTTTGCACTTCACTTCATGCAGAGTTCTGTGGTGAAGCTGTGTATCACAATGACAGGGATTCTATCACACTCAGTCACACCTGACAGCCCTGTGATGGCTGTGTGGCTGTGTGTGTGGCTGTGTGTGTGTGTGTGTGTGTGTGTGTGTGTGTGTGTGTGTGTGTGTGTGTGTGTGTTGTGTTCGTTCAGTCAGTCAGTCTGGTAAACAGAATCACAGCTCACCACACGTAGAGGGAACCACGCCTGGCTGTCAGAGGAACGTTCACTTGAGAACAGCACAGGCAGGTAGAAATACCATATATAGAATGGAGAGGGAGGGGCACACACCTGATGGAGGTACTGAGGCAGGTGGGAGTGATCTCCCCGTTCCCCTAACTCCTTTAAGGTGGCCAGGAGGGCAGGGCTAGGGATAGGCTCTGCAGTGGAGGTGGTAGGTCCTGTGGTAGAAATGGTGGGTCCTGTGGTGCAGGTGGGTCCTGTGGTGCAGGTGGTGGGGCCTGTGGTGCAGGTGGTGGGTCCTGTGGTGCAGGTGGGGCCTGTGGTGGGGCCTGGGGTGGAAATGGTAGGTCCTGTGGTGCAGGTGCGGCCTGTGGTGGAGGTGGTGGGGCCTGTGGTGGAAATTGTGGGTCCTGTGGTGCAGGTGGGGCCTGTGGTGGAGGTGGTAGGCCCGGTGGTGCAGGTGGGGCTTGTGGTGGAGGTGGTAGGTTCTGTGGTGCAGGTGGGACTTGTGGTGGAGGTGGTAGGTTCCGTGGTGCAGGTGGGGCCAGTGGTGGAGGTGGTAGGTCCTGTGGTGCAGGTGGGGCTTGAGGTGGTAGGTTCTGAACTGGAGATAGTGGGTCCTGTGGTAGAGGTGTGTGTCTCGCCCGCAGGGACACTGTAGCAGGGTTCGTCTGGACTTGTTGCTTGGGAGCTGATGGGATCTGTAGTCTCTGGAGACACAGTGGGCCGGAGCGCTACCGGACTGCCTACAGAGTGAGAGAGAGAAAAGAGAGAGCACTGCACATCAAACATCAACGTTAAACTGTTATAAAAGTCTGAAACCAGATAGAGTAGCAGTGAAAAGCGAGATTGAGCAAATCCTCTACCTACTTCAGCTTGGCATTAACGACTACACACACTCTCGCTAAGTACTTTCCCTTTGTGTTTCTGTGCTGTGGAAGCCATACGGCCCATTTGAGCAATTCCACGTCCTGACAATTCAATAAATCCTTTATGATCCCATGTTGGGAAATGCATTTGGTAGCTGGGAACATAACATTCATAGTATAATGCATCATTGAGCACTTGAACCGACACACACACACACACACACAAACAAGGTCTTGCTCAGAGAGTCTGTGTATTGGGACAGTTCACACACCATACACAAACAAGGTCTTGCCCAGAGAGTGTGTGTATTGGGACAGTTCAGACACCATACACAAATGAGGTCTTGCTCAGAGAGTGTGTGTATTGGGACAGTTCAGACACCATACACAAACAAGGTCTTGCTCAGAGAGTGTGTGTATTGGGACAGTTCAGACACCATACACAAACGAGGTCTTGCTCAGAGAGTGTGTGTATTGGGACAGTTCAGACACCATACACAAACGAGGTCTTGCTCAGAGAGTGTGTGTATTGGGACAGTTCACACACCATACACAAAAGACAATGAGATAGACAGAAAAAAATAGCTAAGCTTCAGATCCTCAAACTCATCTCAACCACTTTCTTTCCCCGCGGTCTTCCCTCCTCTCCTTTCTTCTCCCCGACTTTCTACTAATCTCTTCTATCTCTCCACCTCTTCTTTTCCTTCTGTTCCCCTCCTTGCTGTACCCTTTCTCCTTTACCTCTCCCCCTCTCCGACTGTAGCTGATGTGGTTGCTCGGACATCAACGGGTGTGATAAATTGGGTGAGACCCGGTCTGTATGCTACAAATCTGATCCGCTGAACAGTTAACAGGGTTAGCACGCACGCACACAAGTCCAGCCAATTGACTAACCCAGACCTTCAACTATGGCCACAAGCACACACAGTTTAATGAATAGAATTGACTGGTGCTCTGCCTCCTCCTGATCAATGGTACCCAACCAAATAAAACAGAAAATAAGTAAAGGTGATATATTTCTAGAAACCCCAAAATATATTTTTATATCTATAAACCAAGCTGTCTCAGTGTGTGTGTGTGTGTGTGTGTGTGTGTGTGTGTGTGTGTGTGTGTGTGTGTGTGTCACCTTACCTGTGTCTGAGAAGGAACAGTCAGTCATAGGAGTGTCGGGTGATTGGCCGTGAGTCACGCTGCTGTCCTCCTCCTCTTCTTCCACAATCACATCATCCTCATCCCCGTCTTCCTCTCCCTTCACCGTTCTACCTTCCTCCTCCTCTTCCTCCACATTGTTGTTTAAAGAGTTCTGTTGGATGAAGTCTCGTCCAACCCTCTGACCATCCTCTAGTTGAGTCTGCGTCCGGTTCTGGTTTTGGTTCTGATTTGGTTCCGAGGGGTCTGATTGGTTGCGGTGGAGGTCAACCCCACCCTCAGACAACACTGGCCCCTCCCTCTCACACTGACCTGGGAGCAGATAAAGAGAGATTAGACAAGAGCTTCTGTTGTTGTCATTATACACGGCAGGAGATTCTAATCTGCTCCGTAGGCGCTCATGACGACCTGAGAGAATTAAGGTATAAGCAATACGGGTTTAGCTCCATCTTACCATTCAGATATACTTTCACCATGGCTGAGTCCCAATTCTTCACCCTTCTTCCAGAATGTGCATTTGCACACGTTCATGCATGGGTTTTTACAATGGTAGAAACTCCGTCCGGTCAACACTAATCCCAAGCTTTTAAATCAATGACCGGCAGGAAGAATGTGGAGAATCGGGACGTAGCACATATTTCACCTCTCTCTCCCCCTGCCTCCACTAATAATAATAATAATAATAATAAATTGAATTTGTAACACGCTTTTCATTGAAAGCCAATCTCAATTTGCTACAGTGAGTGAATGAAAATAAGTCGTAGACAGAATAAGGGCACAACAAGACCGACACAAACGGTCTGACACAAAGAACACAACTGACACAAAGAACACAACTGACGCTACAAGGAACAAGGACAACAAGGCTATAACACAGCTATTACTAACAGAAGGCCTTCCTAAAGAGAAGGGGTGTAAGGCCCGTTTTAAAGGAGCCCAGAGTCTGTGGTGCCTTCAGGTGGTCTGGGATTGCATTGGGGGTGGGGGGTGTTAGGTGGGGGGTTGGGGGGTCGGGCAGAAAGCCAGATCTTCCATGGAGCGGAGCTTAGTCCTGGGGGTGTGGAAGAGCAGGGTATTGCTCAATCTGAGGATGCGGGCGGGGCTATGGGATACGAGAAGATATTTGAGGTATGGAGGGGCCATGGATGTACTGGAATGTCAGCAGGAGAATTTTGATTCAATTCTGAATGAGACGGGGATCCCTCTTCTATTACTTCCCAGTCACCCTCATCCAATGGTCTCCCCTACCTCTTCCCTTCCTCTCTCTCCTCCTTACCATCTTCCATGGGTCTTCTCCTCCGTGACCTCTCAGCATGAAGGTCAGCAACTCCCCCTGCCACGCTTACCAGACACAGCCCTCCTACTGACGAGAGAGAGAGAAAGAGAGAGAGAGAGAAAGAGAGTGTAAGGCAATAGAAAACAAGTCTAACGTCATTCCTACAAGTGTCAAACCATGAATATTTACACACACACAACACACACACATTCCCCTGTTTAGGCCTAAAAGTGCCTCCGTAGAGTAGTGTTGTCCTGGTTCTCTCCAGCAGAAGGCTAATTGCTCCTGTTAGCTCTTAGTGACTATTAGGTCAAAAAGAGAGCACTTATCCCTATGGTCCCCCTTCAGAGCACAGTAGGGTTAGGCCCATAGAAATAGACTTCATAGAATGGACGTTTCCCCTGAGAATTACAGTACATGGAACATGGAGAATTTAACAGAGCAGCAAGGCAGGTGTGGTGGTTTATGCAACGCCTACCTCTATATATTTGTGTGTGTTTGGGGGGGGGCATGTTGATGCCAGCTGAACTTGGCAACTGTTATTGTTAACCCCTACTTGCAATCTTGCTCTGCTACTCTTGCCCCCCCCCCTTTCTATCCAGACCTCGCCCTCTCCCTTTTCACTCTCTCCGTCTTCCTTTCCCCTCCCCGTCTCCTCTCTCCATCATCACATCTCTCTGTATCTTTGTCTTTGTTCTCTTCCAGGGTGTCCATAAATAATGAAGTACATAGACAGGGGGGATACACACACGGGTCTACCAGGCAGTAGCTTAGTCCATCTCACGTGAGAGAAGAATGGGTTAAAAAACAGCAACATACACAAACACATTTATCAATCCAGAGCCAACTCAACTGACAAAAACACACAAGTAACAACATGCACAGTCTAGCACTCACAATTAGGCAAATTCACACACAGGGAGTAAGTTCCAGAAAAACTAGCCTAACTGCACACAGCAACACACACACTATGCAGCAGAGAAATAGAGGGCTGTTCAGGTGACTCATCTGAATCTAATAAGAGCCCCTCCATGTCATCTCTACAGCTGCTACGTGTATCTGAGGGCCTACCTGGAGGATATTAGATAGTGACATATGTGTTCCTCTCATAGAATGGAACTACTACACTGTTCTCACCCAGGGGTCAGGGTCTTCCCTCTGACACATTCAATCACTTTGCTAATGTGACGTATGCACCTAGCTGCCAGATGAGGATGGTGACAAACATCATACACATCATACACATCAGAACCTCTCTGGGCACGACACTTAGCTACCAATCAGTCAGATAAGATTATAATAAACACATATTGGGAAAATTGGCGTTGCCGCTAAGGTTACAATACTGTTCCTGCAAATGCGAGCTAATGTTACGCCGATGCGATACGCTGGAGCTGCTTTTAGCTCGTGTGGTGTCAGTGATTCGTTTTCTTCACTGGCTTGTCAATGGGTTTGATTAACTGGCTAGCATAGCAAGTTAACAGCTAGCCTATCGTTACCTACCTACCGCTGTCTGTTTTGCTGCTTGAAGCTAACGCTACTGTGCCGACTGGCTAGCAAGGTCCTGTGTTTTGTCAAAATCGATATGTATTATGATTTTATTTCTTTAAATGATACCCGAATACATGCGTACTATGAATGTTTAACACACGGTTGGATCATGTTGATCTAGCTGTCACCTAGCTAATTTACACATCTGGCTGGCTGTCAAGCTAACGTTAGCGCTTTTTACATCTGGCTTTTTTGCGTCGCGCTGTGATGCAAAGTTGTCGCCTTCTAGTACACGGCAATAACTGGTGGTACTTACGATGTAATTAATTTCGTGTCTTGTATCCAGTACGCAGGGTGCTGAACCGAACATTGACCGACTGATGTTGCAGATTTCTCTTCCTGAGACCGATCCAAACAAAATGACGTAACTGTCGTACGGTAATGAGGAAACCTTCAAAATAAACGCCCGCATTTCAAAACCTTGCAATGTGGATAACGCGTTCAACTGATACAGAATTTGAATCAATTGTCACTTTTATTGTACTCTACAAGAATATGCAATAAGTAGTTTATGATAATGAATTTTAAAAATATGGTTGAATTATTTTTTTTTTTAAACCAATAATGAAAAAATACCCTGGTTGACACTGGTATGTTGAGAACATTGGAGAGAGAGAACTTTTCAACCCGTCTCAGCTAACGTTAAAGCGGGGTGGGAAATACTCAGTAGGGTCTCTACCAAATATGGTTAGTTTTGGAGGGGGACTGTGTCGCACGACCTGCTGCGGCACCTTCACTCTGTACCGCATAATGCAATACACTGTACGTGGGATACTTACCGTATTGTATTCCAACTATTTTCTTAAACCCACCCTGGTCGCAATCTCTCCAAAGGATCGCCTCTTGGATTTGGGTTTTGGACTGATTCGTGGATCATAGCCCATCTCTCCAAATTGTCATTTGTGAGAAAAAACATGTGGTTATTACTTGGACTTTGTCTTATTATAAACTTAAATGTTTAGCATTCCACTTCCAAACATAAAAAGCACTCTTAACCATGAAAATGCAGTAAATATGCAGCAGTACTCATTGGACCAGCACTCCATATATTATGTAAATAAGGTATTTCTGTTTTTATTATTTGTAATAAATTTGCAGAAATGTCTGAAAACCTGTTTTTTTTTTTTTCGCTTTGTCATTATGGGGTATTATGTGTAGATTGATAAGGAAAACATTTTTTAAATCCATTTTAGAATAAGGCTGTAACATAACAAAATGTGGGAAAAGTCAAGGGGTCTGAATACTTTCCGAATGCACTGTAATCTGTGCCCAGTAGTCCTTTTTTGGCATTTATCTCAGAATGACAGATTATTGAGCTCAATCTGTAGTTCAACCTCTCATTGCCAACTGTTGGAAGATCGATAAAGCGAGATGGGGATACAGGGTTTCGCATTACAGTGGTGATTTTTGACAAGAGAAACATAAAGTACATAAGTATTCAGACGCTTTGCCATGAGACTTGAAATTGAGATCAGGTGCATCCTATCACTCTTGACATGTTTCTACAACTTGGAGTAACTCTGTGATAAATTAAATTGATTGGACATGAGCAATTGGGGGAGAAAGACCTTGGTCAGGGAGGTGACCAAGAATCCTATGGTAACGCTGACAGAGCTCCAGAGTTCCTCTGTGGAAATGGGAGAACATTCCAGAAGGACCACCATCTCTGCAGCACTCCACTAATCATGCCTTTATGGTAGAGTAGCCAGACAGAAGCCAGTTCTCTTTAAAAGGCACAGGACAGCCCGCTTGGAGTTTGCCAAAAGGCATCTAAAGGACTTTCAGACCATGAGAAACAAGATTCTCTAGTCTGATGAAACAAAGATTGAACTCTTTGGCCTGAATGCCAAGCACCACGTTTGGAGGAAACCTGGAACCATCCCTACGGTGAAGCATGGTGGTGGCAGCATCATGCTGTGGGGATGTTTTTCAGCGGCAGGGACTGGGAGACTAGTCAGGATCGAGGGAAAGATGAATGGAGCAAAGTACAGAGAGATCTTTGATGAAAACCTGCTCCAGATTGCTCAGGACCTCAGACTGAGGCGAAGGTTCACCTTCCAACAGGACAACGACCCTAAGCACAACGCCAAGACAACGCAAGAGTGGCTTTAGGACAAGTCTCTGAATGTCATTGAGTGGCCCAGCCAGAGCCCAGACTTGAACCCGATCGAACATCTCTGGAGAGACCTGAAAATAGCTGTGCAGCGACGCTCCCCATCCAACCTGACAGAGCTTGTGAGGATCTGCAGAAAAGAATGTGAGAAACTCCCCAAATACAGGTGTGCCAAGCTTGTAGCGTCATACCCAAGAAGACTCAAGGCTGTAATCACTGCCTAAGGTGCTTCAACAAAGTACTGAGGAAAGGGTCATGAATACTTATGTAAATGTATATTTCATTTTTGTTACTTTCTTGTTACTTACAACCTCATGCTAATCACATTAGCCTACATTAGCTCAACCTTCCCGCAAGGGACCCTAAGAAAGACACAATTCTTCTGTACTCTGACAAATGCACAAAGACTGACTCATCTGTGTCGAAAACTCTTCCATCTCCACTTACTAAGGAGGATTATAAAATAGTAAGCAATGAGGACAAGTGGTTCAATGACCGAATAATTGCAGGGTACAATTATCTTTTGAAGTCACACCTTAGGTAAAAATGTGTGTTAATGTCACCTGTGTCTTTTGCGAGTCAGGAATTACAGAGTCTGCTTTGTGACAGCAAAGGGGTTATGCCAAATGTGCCTGTACAGGTGCACAATTGGTGGCGTGTTGATCATGTGATAGCGCCTGTGAAATTAAAGTCACATGGGACAGTTATAGCTGTGCAACATATACTGTAGTTAGTAGAACTAAATGCATTGCATTAAATCTTACACTTATCGATTCCTTATGCCAATATGAAATCAAATTAAAGGATAGACAACTTCCACTTCAGAAATACCTGGCATTGCAGTATCTGGCAAGATTTGTGGTGGATGTGACACTAAACTATGAATTTTCTCATCCATTTTAGAAAACAGTCAGACGGTAGTAGTTGTGGTGTTTATGTGTGCTTACTCTCTGAAGCAGCCTTCTTAGAGGGCCATGTGAAAACGCTTTGTAAAAATGGCATGCGAGAGTATGTTTCACTGTGTATCAGTTATCAGAGAGAAAATGACAAACACATGTAAAACTGAGCAGAAAATGCCTTTATTGACCTTTTGATAATCAGCAAGTCTCCGTATTATGTATCGTCTTCCAATCTCGTCTCTATTATTGGGTTTGAAAACATGCTTAATAGAACTCAACAGTATACTGCTAACCTTGATAGAAAAGCAACTCATAGAGGCCTATAACCTGCAATGAATGTCCTCCATTGTTGTTCTGAAAGCTTGATTATTAACTAGAAAATAAGCCTTGACAGTGTACTGCTAACCTTGATAGATAAGAAGCCGATATCCATTGCTGTTCAGAACGTGTGATTATACTGTGTCCTAATAGACTGGTTAATATCCATTACATTTAACTTGACAATAATTGAGATTTTTGTTTTGATCAACAACAAAAAAAAAAGTGTGTCTTTTGTGTTTCTATGTTGTTGTTGAGTGTGTGTTGATTTCAGCAACATGGATAGTACCAGTCCATTTACAGCTGTGTTGCTGGATATGTACGACATAGTCCTCCACCAAAACTACACATATTTGGTTAGTAGAGACCCTAATGAATATTTCCCACCCCACTTTAGCTGAGAAAGGTAAGCCCATATACATCCATTGTAAGGGAAAGGGAAATGGGGATACCTAGTCAGTTGTACAACTGAATGCCTTCAACTGAAATGTGTCTTCTGCATTTAACCCAACCCCTCTGAATCAGATGCGGGGGGGATGCCATAATCGACATCCACGTCTTCAGCGCCCGGGGAACAGCACAGTCTATTCCAGTGTATTGCATTAGGCGCTATAGAGGGGGCAGAGTGAAAAGCCAGCAGCAGGCCACATGACACAGTTCACCTCCAAAACGAAACATATTTTCTTAGTAGAGACCCTACTGAGTATTTCCCACCCCACTTTAGCTGTGACGGGTAGAAAAGTTCTCTCTACAAGCCAATAAGTATCCCATATACCTTGTATTGAATTGCAGTGATTGGAGTGGGTGGAGTAAGGAGTCACCAAAACTTTTTAGTTAAGATTCACTGTGCAAAAATCGCTCCAGCTTTTCCTGGTTGCTAAAATTCAAATAATTTGCCTAATTTCAGTTTATGTGACAAAATAAGCAAGTGTAGTGTGGAGAGTCATTGCACCATGTAAACCACTGTGAAATATATTTTCCATAACCAAAAATATTGTATTTTCAGCTGTTTGAAGTTGGTGTACTTAGAACCAACCGATCTACAGCTTCTCAGGCATGCTTTCAATGACAGATCAATAAATCCTATTTCTATGTGAATTTGTTCAGGTAGCCCAAAAAGTTGACATATTGCAGCTTTTAACCAGTTGCACAGCAGAAGATACCCATTTAAGTTTAGCAGACTATTGAATAAGTACGATAATATACCTAGCCTACACAATAGCTTTCAACATACCACTACTTGTGTAATGTTTAAAATAAATGCTGGTATAAATAATACAACATAAAAAATGTAATTCATCAAATTATCCATTCACTTCTTCAAAGGTGGTTGCAATGCTGTGAAAAACAGTTGTAATGCACAAGTGCAAAAAAGATAGATATTCACAAAGTTTAGCATGTCTTTGCAGGTGGAGTCTTATAAAGAAAATATTCTTGGATTGTACTGATAGCATAATATCCTGCTGCTAGGAGAACAGTTCAATTGTAAAAAAAAAAAATCTTTGGTAATACTGCCTGGGGATTCCCAATCAGACGCTTCCCTGTCTGTGCTGTCCAAACGAGTTTGGCATAGCTTTTTATAGGTGGTTTGGGGCCATCATGCAGTCATGGTGTGTAGGTACAAATAAGGTGAGGTCAAGCATCAGAGATGTGTGGGCATTTCACAGGTGAAATTTCATATTCATATTTTTTTGTGTTCTCCAGAGAAAAACACTTTCTTTACTGCATGAATAAATGGTTTCGGTCAATAGTTCCTTTTTCCTTGAAACATCAGTTGCACACCAAATCCCAGTCATGACTATAGCTCAGCATTCAACACCATAGTAACCTCCAAGCTTATCATTAAGCTCGAGGCCCTGGGTCTGAACCTCGCGCTGTGCAACTGGGTCCTGGACATCCTGACATGCCTCCCCCAGGTGGTGAAGGTAGAAAACAACACCTCCACTTCGCTGATCCTCAACACTGGGGCCCCACAAGGGTGTGTGCTCAGCCCACTCCTGTACTCCCTGTAAACTCATGACTGCGTGGTCAAGCACACCTCCAACTCAATCATCAAGTTTGCAGACGACACAACAGTAGTCAGCTTGATTACCAACAACGATGAGACAGCCTACAGGAAAGAGGTGAGTGCTCTGGGAGTGTGGTGCCAGGAAAATAACCTCTCACTCAATGTCAACAAAACAAAGGAGATGATCGTGGACTTGAGGAAACAGCAGAGGGAGCACCCCCCTTTCCACATCTAAAGGACCGCATTGGAGAAGGTGGAAAGCTTCAAGTTCCTCGGCGTACACATCACTGACAGTGCGGCGGGGTGGAATAGACCGCACTGGCCTGGCTACGGGGAGTATCCAGCCAGGTAGGGTTGGGCAGGCTCGGGGCTCGAGACCTCCAGTGCGTCTTCACGGTCCAGGCTATCCGGTGCCACCTCCACGCACCAGCCCTTCGGTGGCAGCCCCCCGCACCAGGCTGTCTCTCTGTCTCCTCCATACAGGTGCTCCCGCCTGTCCAGTGCTGCCAGAGTCTTCCTCCTGCCCAGCGCTGCCAGAGTCTCGTCTGTCCTGAGCTGCCAGAGTCGCCCGTCTGTCCTGAGCTGCCAGAGTCTCCCGTCTGTCCTGAGCTGACAGAATCTCCCGTCTGTCCTGAGCTGCCAGAGCCGCCCGTCTGTCCTGAGTCCTGTCCTGAGCTGCCAGAGCCGCCCGTCTGTCCTGAGCTGCCAGAGCCCGCAGCCAGGAGCTCTGTCCTGAGCTGCCAGAGCTGCCAGAGCCATCCGTCAGTGTCAGTCAGGAGCTGCCAGAGCTCAGCCAGGAGCTGCCAAAGCCGCCCGTCAGTCAGGAGCTGCCAGAGTCGTCCGTCAGTCAGGAGCCATCCATCAGCCAGGAGCTGCCAGAGCCGCCCGCCTGTCCTGAGCTGCCAGAGTCAGCCAGGAGCTGCCAGGGCCGTCCGTCAGTCAGGAGTCAGCCAGTAGCTGCCAGAGCCGCCAGTCAGCCAGGAGCTGCCAGAGCCGCCCGTCAGTCAGGAGCTGCCAGAGCCGCCCGCAGTCAGGAGCTGCCAGAGCCGTCCGTCAGTCAGGAGCCATCCATCAGCCAGGAGCTGCCAGAGTCAGCCAGGAGCTGCCAGAGCCGTCAGCCAGGAGCTGCCAGAGCCGCCCTCAGCCAGGAGCTGCCAGAGCCGCCCGTCAGCCAGGAGCTGCCAGAGCCGCCCGTCAGCCAGGAGCTGCCAGAGCCGCCCGTCAGCCAGGAGCTGCCAGAGCCGCCCGTCAGCCAGGAGCTGCCAGAGCCGCCCGTCAGCCAGTAGCTGCCAGAGCCGCCCGTCAGCCAGGAGCTGCCAGAGCCGCCCGTCAGCCAGTAGCTGCCAGAGCCGCCCGTCAGCCAGTAGCTGCCAGAGCCGCCCGTCAGCCAGGAGCCGCGTCAGCCAGTAGCTGCCAGAGCCGCCCGTCAGCCAGGAGCTGCCAGAGCCGCCCGTCAGCCAGGAGCTGCCAGAGCCGCCCGTCAGCCAGGAGCTGCCAGAGCCGCCCGTCAGCCAGGAGCTGCCAGAGCCGCCCGTCAGCCAGGAGCTGCCAGAGCCGCCCGTCAGCCAGGAGCTGCCAGAGTCAGCCAGGAGCTGCCAGAGCCGTCCGTCAGCCAGGAGCTGCCAGAGCCGTCCGTCAGTCAGGAGCCATCCATCAGCCAGGAGCTGCCAGAGCCGCCCGCCTGTCCTGAGCTGCCAGAGCCGCCCGTCAGCCAGGAGCTGCCAGAGCCGCCCGTCAGCCAGTAGCTGCCAGAGCCGCCCGTCAGCCAGTAGCTGCCAGAGCCGCCCGTCAGCCAGTAGCTGCCAGAGCCGCCCGTCAGCCAGTAGCTGCCAGAGCCGCCCGTCAGCCAGTAGGAGCTGCCAGAGCCGCCCGTCAGCCAGGAGCTGCCAGAGCCGCCCGTCAGCCAGGAGCTGCCAGAGCCGCCCGTCAGCCAGGAGCTGCCAGAGCCGCCCGTCAGCCAGGAGCTGCCAGAGCCGCCCGTCAGCCAGGAGCTGCCAGAGCCGCCCGTCAGCCAGGAGCTGCCAGAGCCGCCCGTCAGCCAGGAGCTGCCAGAGCCGCCCGTCAGCCAGGAGCTGCCAGAATCGCCCGTCTCGCCGGCGCTGCCGGAATCGCCCTTCATTCTGGAGCTGCCGGAGTCACCCGCCTGTCCGGTGCTTCCGGAATCTCCCGTTTGTCCGGTGCTGCCAGAATCTCCCGTCCATTTGGGACCCATTGCTAGGATCCCCAGTCCGAGGTCGGCGGTTATTTTGTATTTTGTAGTGTTCAGTTTTACATATTAAAAATGAACACTTACCACGCTGCAAATTGGTAAGATATCACTTACTCCTCGTTGGAAGAAGAAGACGAGCGTTACAGGTGGACCAACGGTACTGGACAGCAGGCAGGCTCAGGCAGACGGGTACAGGGTCAGGACAGGCAAAGGTCAAAAACCAGGAGGCCAAGAAAAAGAGAGGCTGGGAAAAGACAGACGCTGAGGGAACAAACGCTAGTAAGCTTGACAAACAAGACAAACTGGCACAGAAAACACTGGTATAAATACTCAGAGGATAAGTGGGGAAGATGGGCAACAACTGGAGGGGGTGGAGACAAGCACAAGGAAGGTGAAACAGATCAGGGCATGACAGCCGCTCTGTCATTGCTCATATGTTTATATATTCTTAATTCCATTATTTTACTTAGATTTGTGTGTATTGGGTATATGTTGAGAAATATTTAGATAGTACTTGTTAGATATTACTGCACTGTCAGAGCTAGAAACACAAGCATTTCGCTACACCCGCAATAACATCTGCTAAACACGTGTATGTGACCAATAACATTTGATTTGATGATTTGTAAGACACAATGCACAATATGAATAAAATAAAATGTGGAAAAATTGAAATGCAATATTGAGAACTTTTTCAATAATACACCCTTGTCAACATTGGCAAAATATTTATTTTGATACAATCACATTTCCTCCAATGCTTATGGAATGAAACAATTCAATATGGCAATTGAAATGCCCTTAGCACACACGAGAACAACACAATACTATCTTTATCCATTATCCACTATCTTTATCCATCGGAAACACTACAGGCAGATATGACGACCAGTGACCACAGAATGATACTGATCATGAGTGACTGAACCTGTCAGACATTGAGTACCTAGCATTCAGAAGAGGCTCAAATACCCACAAACTGTGTATGTTATTGAATGAACTGTCCGTACATGCAAACATGCTACATATGTACACTAAATTATACAAGCAGTAGGTACCATTCATCACACATTATTATGAACCAGTTAACTTCATGTGCTGCGTTAGCAAAAAACCTACAGTAAAAACCTGTGGATAACACAGTGTGACAAAATGTGATCGAACGGTTCGAACACATCTTGTCTCGTTACAACCTTGCTTTGCCAATAAAGTCACCTTTCTGCTGCTATCCATCATCAACCCTTTAGAAAATGGCCTATATGGTGTAGTCTCTGCTGCCTTTCACCGACCAACTTTTAGACACCTAGTGGCTTTTAAACAAGCATCTCTACACATAGCTCCTTTTAAAAAAGGTCCAATACCAAAAGTGTCACATCTCAACATCCGCCCAGGACAATCCTAAACCATGACATGAGGTGTGATTCACTAGTCCAACATCTCAGGGGTTTAGATTCCTCTAGAATCTGTAGCTTCAAGCAGCCTCTGTTTTTTCAGCCCAGTTCCCGGCTGCACTATCCCTCCAGTCCTGGTGGTGCCGCTGTGTGTCTAGAGCCAGCCCTCTTTCTGGGTGTTCTCCAGTATCTCCTCATACAACCAGCTCTGAATGAACTCCTGGAACCACTCCACCAGTTCAAACAGCTGCTTGTACTCCTCTGGGTAGACATGGCCTGTCAGTAACACCCTCCTGCATCCCCATCTCCTTCAGCAGTTTAGGACCACTGTCTGGACTCCACATACTGGGAGAGAGAGGGAGGGTAGGGGGAGAGAGAGGAACGGTAGGGGGAGAGAGAGGGAGGGTAGAGGAAGAGAGAGGGAGGGTAGGGGGAGGGTAGGGGGAGAGTGAGGAAAAGGGGAAACTTAATTATCAATGTGGACAAGAATTAAAATCTAATCAAATCAAAAGCTACTTGTCACATGCGCCAAATACAACTAGTATTTGTAGTGAAATGCTTACTTACAAGCCTTTAACCAACAATGCAGTTAAGAAAAATAAGTTAAGTAAAAAATAGAAAATAACTTTCTCTCCCCTCGTCCTCCATCTCCTGTCTCTTGATTGCCCCTCCTTCCTTCAAAAACATTCACTGAGCATTTGATGTTATGTGTTTTTATCTGAATCTGTGTTGTTTAACACTGTTCATTGTAAAACCAATAAGACATTGTCCACATGATCAACACAAACCCAGTAGCTGGAGCACAGTTGTGGAGCTATGGTTAGGAGTGGGACTAAATATGATTCTGGGTGCAATAGTTTTTGGTTAGACACCACTCAATGAGAACTTTTTTCATGAGTAGAGACTGTCTGCATCTTTGCTTAGTTTAGAAAAATAGTTATGACAGCTACAATTGATGGAGACCATGTCTATGCCATGTACTGTCAACCTAAACATGTCATGCTGCAGAAGCACATATCCTTGAAATATGACAATGTCCCGATTGTAACTAACATTCTAGCTGGCACACAAGCCCGACACCACGTGACTTCAGTTAGCTAAGGATCTATGACCAAAATCTATTCTCATTGTTAAATTCACTTTAGATCGCGACATGCAGCTGTGTGAATCATTTCCCTTAGCTAGCTGAGTTTAAATCGGATCAATGATTTAGCAAGCAAGCTATATCAAACAGATGTAGACAAAGCTGAGGACGGTAGTTAGCTAGTTAGTTACATTATCATTATATACCAGCCTAAACCTTTACTTTAGATAGCTAAACATGCCCAAACAGTTTGGAGATATCTGTATGTCTGGCTAGTTCGCTTGCATGACTTGTATGATTACGGAAACTGAACTGCAACACTATCTTTAGCAAGTAGCTAGCTTGCTAACTTTCGAGAAATCTGGCAAGCTGATCAGCCACATCAGCCACATCAATTATGATAAATCGCACGACGGTTGGCATCCAACAAACTTAAAAACCATTACGGGAAAGATCATACAAAATGAAACACTTCAACAAACAAAACCCATCCCACTTGTTCAACCACAGGCCACTCCAAAATACATCCCTACACAGGCTCAGGGGCTTCTGATGTCGGAACATTCTTGCAAGGCCTCGGCTGTGAAATCACAAAGACCCGAAAAACGTTCAGCTGCATTCACAATAATTCCAATTTTCTTACACTTCTACTCTAAACCTTCACTGGTCATGGTGGCTCTACTACCATTGTTTCTTCCCCGCCGCTCATTCCTTCCATTCTTCTCACCGCCTCCAGATGGGAGACATGCTGGACACTCCTTAACCTTGCCACCTCATTGTCCTTCACACTAATAGGGCATTCCATGAATTCAGGCGCATGTTCACGTCCACAGTTGCAACATTTCACTTCATCTGTCATATGATACTCTTTCCGTCTGCACACGCTTGACACATTACCAAATCTTTTACATTTATGACACTGAAGGGGTTTGTGCACAAAAGCTCTTACAGGGTATCTCATGAATCCTAACTTTATATGAGAAGGGAGAAACTCTTCATCAAAGAACAGTAGCATGGATGAAGTTCACCATCCACCATACAGGTCAGTCAACATGCACCAACCACTCCATCAATGTCTTTAGTAATATCCTCTGCCTTTATTTCTTCCACCACACTAGAAATAACCCCCTAGAGAGGTGCCCTGTTATGAAAATCAATACAGGAAACATTACACTCCGATATCTTAAAAGACGCTTCTTCTGTTCTTTGTTTAAATAAGACCACTATTTGTGACTAACACCGAATCAACACTTTACTCCGACACATTCCGTATTTTCCTTCATTACACGGATTTCCCAAGCAGCATTGATCCAAAACACTCACTCTGACCAAACACGGGTCTCGTGGTTTCCTATTTTCCACCACAGCTTTACTTCTCTTGTTTCCCTTATTCTTCATCACGGTAACTGACTCATTCTCACTTTCTGCACTATTAGCGTCACCCGAGTCACTAGCAGTTTCAAACAAAACTTCAGTTTCCACCAGAGCATGTGGGTGGAGTTGAGTGGTTGGAAATCCTGCTAATCCATAAGCGCTCCTACATGTCTTCTTCTTCGATGATGTTAAACAGCAGTTGGCATCCAATATGTTGCATTACTGCCACCTACTAGACTGGAGTACAACTCCAAAATAACACCACCCTACGCCACTATTTAAATCTATTTAGTTCTACATCATGCCAACAACCTGAAAAGATGGGACATCACCACTTAACACACCCTGTAACTCTCAGCAGAGAGTTACAGGGTGTCTCGCACACCCAAATACCTCTCTGCTGCTGCCACCAGAACCTCAATTTTCTGCGACTTACGTTCCATCCCTGCAGTACAGTTGATAACCATTGCTATAAATGCTAAAAATCCAACCTTTCTGAAACATATATCACTTGTTGGCCTATCCCTCTGTACTGGTACAGATCTACTACTCACACCACTCCTCTTCAGGATCCTTCTCCCTTGACCCATCTTCCTCTACTGTCTTCACTGCCTCAGCATATGACAACTTCTGCACTACTCTAACACGGAACCCAAACCAGCTGCGCGTGTGCGCCATCGTGTGCTATCGTGCATAAATGTATTTTGTCCCCCTACACCAAACGCGATCACGACATGCAGGTTAAAATATCAAAACAAACTCTGAACCAATGACATTAATTTGGGGACAGGTCGAAAAGCATTAAACATGTATGGCAATTTAGCTAGGTAGCTTGCACTTGCTAGCTAATTTGTCCTATTTAGCTAGCTTGCTGTTGCTAGCTAATTTGTCTTGGGATATAAACATTGAGTTGTTATTTTACCTGAAATGCACAAGGTCTTCTACTCCGACAATTAATCCACACATAAAACGGCCAACCAAATCGGTTGTAGTCATCTCTCCTCCTTCCAGGCTTTCTCATCTTTGAATTTATATGGTGATTGGCATCTACACTTTTACCACGACAACCGGAAAAACATTTAGACGTTCAATCACCCATGTGGGTATAACCAATGAGGAAATGGCACCTGGGTACCTGCTTCTATAAACCACTGAGGAGGTGGGAGAGGCAGGACTTTCAGTGCGATCTGCGTCAGAATTTGGAATGACTTCTACTTTAGCCCTTGGCATCGCAGACGCTCGTTGACGCACGTGGGGAGTGTGGGTGCAATAATTGAATAGCATGGTTTTCTAAATGTACGCTCGCGCACGCGATGTGTCCGGTCTGGTCAGCATGTAACCCTGGAAACCTTAACCTGCCTCTCTTGCACGGGACATTTCTGATCCCCAGTTCCATGGCACCCCTACAGTTAACACATACCATTTCTTTGTCTCATGCCCTTCTGCACACTATTCACACCTAGGAACCTCCCTCCTACACACTGCTGCCACATGTCCATAAGCTTGACACCTGTAACAACGTAATGTAATGTATTCGGTACAAAAGCTCATCCAGGATAATTTCAATTAAAACAATGCCCAATGGAGCCTTTTTGAATACAGCCAACAGCAATGAGACAACATTTTAGAAACAGAGTCTCCATTTGATCGGCCAGAAGGCACTTGTAAAAATCATTTAAAAGAATTTCAAGACTCTTGTTGTGGAAATTGCAAGATTATGTTATAATGCTTGTATTGCATTATAATGGTTTGTTTTATTCAACAGAATAGAGTGTTCTGTTAACTATTGTGTGTGTGTTCTACTGAGGAAGGCCTCTATGAGATAGCACTGACAGAGGATATTTCCGATGTCTTTTGGTGATAAAACCTAAAGAGCATTCCAGATAACATGAGGTAATGTTTCTGTTCTATACCGTACCAGGGTGAGACGGTTCCAGTTTGGAGTCGGAGGGACAGACACTGGTCTATACAATGAAAACTGTTGACACAGCAGATACTGTCTGCTATGTATTATAGATACCTTTCATACAAATCTTAACCTTGTGACCATTCTATGTATCTGTTGTTCGTCATGTATCTTTGCTATAAAAGATCTCAGTAGCCATTGTGTTGTCACTTTCAATGGTTCATTAGAACTGGTGCATCATTGAAAGTTATTGCTATTGCAAAGCTCTTATTATTAAAGATGTAGTTTAAGTATAACTCTGACTGGTGTGTGAAGTTTGTCTCTCTCCTCATTTGGTAATACAGAAATTAACCACCACACTGTTCATTGAAGAACACACCTGCACATCGCCACTTTAAGTGAGTATGTTCGAAATGGAGTTATCCCACGTGGACTACGTTGGAAAAAAAGAGCCTTCACTTGGCCAACGCACTGAAGAGTTTTATGAACGATGGTGCGCTATACCAAACATATGTTCATTAGACCTGACAACTTAGAAAGAATATTACCGAGATCGCAACCTCAGTTGAAAATTCACAGCAAGCTCTACGAGACAAGCTTAATGACCCTATCAAACTGGATGATCTCATTAAGAGTAACGCTGACCTTCAGACTAAGATTACGGCCGACCTGAAGGAGATGAAAATCAAGAAGTATAAACGCGATTTGGAAGAAAAGAACAACGGACTAATATACCTCTGGCGAGATCCTGAGCACAAGAAACCACAAAACCGGAAGAGACAAGCCGATGACAGACGCAGAGTTCCTCTGTCAGACCAACTATCCACAGACAGCGCTAACTCTGGCTCCTCTACCAATGGTGAGTTATTTCTACAACAGAGTGCGGGGACGCCGGGGACAACACCCCTAGCACATAATCCCCGGCGCATACGTCAGGGGAAGAAGAAATCCACTACCATCCCGCGACACCTAACAATTGAAATCCAGGACGGGCCCCCAGTCCAACAGGAGCTAAATGTCTTCAATTTATAAAGTAAGACCCTGACATCCGCTCACCTTAGCGTTCTCAATAAGGAGTTATCATTTGTACCCACTGCATACATTAATGACTTTGACGTCCAGATAGATCTATTCAAGTTTTTCCGGAATCTGCGAATGCGTGAGTTCTTTGATAAGAGTAAAATTTACTCCACTTGAAATACTATCCTCAGTGAGATGTATACATAGGTCTACCACACTAATCAATAGACTTACCTGTCGTACCATGAGTCAAGGGGGAGATGGAGCTATTAACCCAGCTGAGATTCCTGAGATCTCTGAGAGAACCACATTTAGAGCAAAAAGTTCATTCGTACCTCCCCCCAAACGCAATGCATCCATAGAAACCTTCTGTAGGATTGTTGAAAATGATGTAGGTGACCTACTGAACTACAAACATAAACACAAATCCTATGATAACCTGAGTAGAGATGAGAGAATGGTTCATAAGGACTTAAAGTCAGCTCCTTCGATTATCATAAAAAAATGTGACAAAGGAGGAGGAATTTAGATTCAAAACAAATGTGACTATGTGAATGAATGTCGCTGACAACTATCTAAAGGTGACTTCTATCACAAACTGAATTATGACCCTACCCTAGAATTCCAGCATAATATCTCATCCACAGTGGAAAGCTGTTTGGAATCAGGACAAATCACCCAAAAATAAGTGTGACATTTCCTAAGATACCAAATTTCTGTACAGTCACTAAATTACACAAACAAGTGTCTCCTCCCCCAGGTAGACCCATTGAAGCAGCAAAAGACTCTGTGACATCCAACATTTCTAAGTTTGTGGATTACCACATTAAACCGATGGTTGAGAATCTCCCATCTTATGTCAAAGACACTAGTCACATGATCTCATTGATAGAGGGCTTAGGAAGGATACCAGAGGGCACCCTGCTGGCCACTTTTGATGTGGAGAGCTTGTACACTAACATCCCACACACTGGAGGCTTGCAGGTGCTGCAACACTTCCTTCAGCAGAGAGACTCTACTGTTGCTCCATCCAATGATTGCATCTTACAACTTACTGAACTGCTATTATGCAATAACTATTTTGTCTTTGAGTCAGACTTTTGCCTTCAAATTTGGGGTGTAGCTATGGGCTCCCCCTTTTCCCCCAACTATGCAAACCTGTGTGTGGAACAATTTGAGGAAGCACTCCTTTACAAAACAGAGACACGTCCTCTACTTTCTAAAATCCTCCTATGGAAGAGATACATAGATGATGTCTTTGTGCTCTGGGAAGGAAGTCAGCAGGAACTAAATTCATTCCAAACTCTACTAAACGGGAGCTCTGAACACCTCAAATTTACCATGCAGACTGATGAAAGAAAAATCAAATACTAATGATGCATTACACACAGACTTATACACAAGGCCCACAGACCACAATACCTTGCTACAGTATGTGCATCCCCTTCCCCTCAAGAATGGTCTACCATATAGCCAGTTATGCAGGGTAAACAAATCTGTGGCCACCAGACAGATTTTGACAGCAAAGCTAAAGAAATAACAGAACATTTCAAAATGAGAGGCTACAAGGACTAAACTTTTGATGCTGCAATGATGAAAATACCTCAAAAACCAAGAGAGGAATTACTAAAAACTCAAAAAGCACTGGCATATTCTGAAATCAGACAAAACAAAATCGTACACGTCTTCAAGGAACCCCCACTGGTGGTCTATAAGCATGGTTGCAATATTGGAGATAGCTTGGTGAGATCTGACCTACCCCCTGAGCCCACTCAGACACTCTTGACACCCATTCCAAATGGGAACTACAAATGTGGCTCGTGCGCACAGTGCAATAGCACTATAAAAACATCCTTCTTCAGACACCCAGGCAGAAAAATCCCTGTTAGGGGTATCATCTCATGCAAGACCAAGGGAGTAATCTATCTCATCACCTGTTCATGTGGAAATTTGCACCATTCAGTAATATCACAATTTAACCAATTGTTTTTTATGTATTGAAACCAAATCATATGGATTTGAATGAAAAGTATTAAAATGAACATGAAAAGGTGAATGTCGGAAGCAAACACCACTTCAAATAGGCCACATGCCATATTAAACAGCATAACAAATTATAATTGAATAGAGACATTGTGATTTTATGATCGTAATCAGATCGAAATGATTATGTTATTGTCACTGAACTTATTATGTACTAATCAGATGTTAAAAATATTTTTGAATTTGTAGTGTAGGCCAATTAATTGTGCTAATTATTATATACTAATAATGTTCTGGCCCGCCAACTATTAGCTCAGTAAAAAAAAAATGGGGCTAGTTGACGAACCCTGGCCTATTGTATAGATATTAGAACAAAAATGAACTAAATACTTAAGAGATTATATGTGTTGTTTATAAATACTTAGCTACAATGACACACTTAGTTATCTACCCACCTCGTTCCTTTCTTTTAGTATTTGTATGTAGTAAGTACACCATCATGTTTTTGGGATGTGTTTTTTCAGATTCCACAATCATTCTTTAGTTGTAGACACTACATTACAAATGCCTGCCCAAACCATAATCCCACTGCCACCATGGGGCACTCTGTTCACAACGTTCAATGTTGACATCAGCAAACCATTCAGGGCAGGTCCACATTTTTAGCAAAAATAAATAAATAAAATAAATGTTATTTTGGGCTTGCCTGTTTTGCTTGTTATTTTGGCATTAATATGTGTCACATATCAGTTATAAACCATGTACATATATATATATATATATATATATATATATATATATATATATATATATATATATATATATATATATAAGTTAATACAAACATGGTCTATTTTTTGTTTTCTTGAGTAAGGCAGCTCCAAAATGCAGGTGTTGCAGCCTAGCTCAGTGCTTTCTGTGGTGCAAGCCAGCAGAAAATACGGAGTGTTGCACCGTGATTGGCTCAGTGTTCTGTCGCTCATGGGGACATTATGTCACCGCCAAGTCTAAGGGTAGAGCTAGAGAATTCTAGCCCCTTGGGTGCTGCCATGGAGTTACATTAGAAGTGCCCATCTAAGAAGACTCAAGGTCATTGGCTACAGATAAAATGATAAACATTCATTATTGGCTATGCTGTCAATGAAACATGATTTGTGCCACGCTCAAAACAGCTGTTAACTCGGAACTATAACATGTTTTAGATAAATGTTCTCATTGAATATTGTTAGAGCTTTCATTGTTTATATGCCCCCTTTATTTATCCTACGCTTCTGACTTGGTGTACAGGGAGAACACTGTAAGAACGGCCCATGTTCTGAATTCTGTCGATGGTACATTTCAAACGTGCTAAACAAAATAGTTATATTAACTACATCAATCCTAGCTCGCTCATTAATGTCTTAATTTCAATTACGGATTGCCTCTTATGCGCTTGTTGTCCGCTTATGTCATAGTTTGAACATCTCAATTGTCATTAGAAATCATATTTGTTTAAGCAAGTCAGACATGTCAGCTATGTTTTTTTAAAAGGCAGTAAATGAGGCTGAATTAACTGTTTCGCTGCCAGACAAGGCTCCTCTGATAGCCAGGTGTAGCAGTGGTAATATGTTGGACTTCTTTTGGGACAGCTTTATGTAGGCCCTAACAGTTTGTGGGCACCGTTTGTCACCGTTATAATGCAATCAATGTATTGTTTAGTGTTGTATTGTGTTGTGGCTTTGCTGGCATGCATCCCACTTATTTTGTTTGCCCCATCAAGATTTACATGCTAAACTCACCACTGCATAAACACGATCTGCGGTTGTGAGGCTGATTGGATGAAATGCCAAGTTCTCTAAAACGGAGTTGGAGGCGGCTTATGGTAGAGAAAAGAACATGCAATTCTCTGATAACAGCTCTGGTGAATATTCCTTCAATCAGCATGCCAACTGCACACTCTCTCAAAACTTGACACATCTGTGGCATTGTGTTGCATGACAAAACTGCACACTTTAGAGTGGCCTTAGCACAAGGTGCACCTATATAATGATCATGCTGTTTAATCAGTTTCTTGATATGCCACAACTGTCAGGTGCATGGATTATCTTGGCAAAGGAGAAATGCAATCTTACAGGGATGTAAACACATTTGTGCACAGAATTTGAGCAAAATAATCTTTTTGTGCATATGGAAGATTTCTGGGATCTTTTAATTCATGAAACATGGGACCAACAATTTGCATGTTGCGTTCATATTTTTGTTCAGTGTATATTATACCTAAACCTTACTTTAACCATTTTACATTTCAACTTCAATAGGGTAAGGACGTCCCAAGGATTCCGGATAACATTGACCATGAGCCAGGTGCCCTGCTCTGTCAGAGGTCTCAAAACAAAAGTGGCATAATTAAATAATTAAGCATAAAGTAGTATTCTGTTTTCCCATGCAAAAGTGGTTGCTTTTGATACAAACTCTTTATCTGCCTTCCCAATGAAAACGATTTATAAAATGCAAAGATTTATTTCATGGAAAAGAGATGTTGTATGTTTCCAGACGATGCATCGTGACGCCTTGTGACAAAAGGAGCAAGAGGCGCAGATGACTTTTCGATTCAGAAGGGCGCTCCTCCTTCCCCACTTTCACCCGATGACTTGACAGGCTTTTACCCGGTTCAACTCAGGCCAGTGTAAAATAACTCCCAGATTGATTGAGCATGCATTTCTTGACCATTGTTGATTTCGAAACTAGCGGTTTATGTAAATAGCTAGGTTTCCATCCAATTGACGCCAGATTTTCAAGCGAATATTCAAAAATCTGCATAAAAACAATATTCACATTTTCCCACCAGAGATTTTTCTATCAAATTGGCTTGTTGCATATAAAAGGATTTGCGTTATGAAGTAGTGCACATAAAATACTGTGTATATATATATATAGTACCAGTCAAAAGTTGGGACACACCTACTCATTCAAGGATTTTTCTTTATTTTTACTATTAGCTACATTGTAGAATAATAGTGAAGACATCAAAACTATTAAATAACGCATATGGAATCATGTAGCAACAAAAAAAAGGTTAAACAAATCAAAATAGATTTTAGATTCTTCCAAGTAGCTACCCTTTGCATTGATGACAGCTTTGCACATGCTTGGCATTCTCTCAACCAGCTTCACCTGGAATACTTTTCCAACAGTCTTGAAGGAGTTCCCATGTATGCTGAGCACTTGTTGGCTGCTTTTCCTTCACTCTGTGGTCCAACTCATCCCAAACCATCTCATTTGGGTTGAGGTCCGGTAATTGTGGAGGCCAGGTCATATGATGCAGCACTCAATTACTCTCCTTGGTCAAATAGCCCTTACACAGCCTGTAGGTGTGTTTTTGGTCTCAAATTTGGACTCATCAGACCAAAAGACATTTCCACTGGTCTAATGTCCATAGCTCATGTTTCTTGGCCCAAGCTAGTATCTTCTTATTATTGGTGTCCTTTAGTAGTGGTTTCTTTTTAGCAATGCAAGCACGAAGGTCTGATTCACACAGTCTCCTCTGAACAGTTGATGTTGAGATGTGTCTGTTACTTGAACTCTGTGAAGCATTTATTTGGGCTGCAGTCTGAGGTGTAGTCAACTCTAATGAACTTGTCCTCTGCAGCAGAGGTAACTCTGGGTCTTCCTTTCCTGTGGCGGTCCTCATCAGAGCCAGTTTCATCATAGAGCTTGATGGTTTTTGCGACTGCACATGAAGAAACTTTCAAAGTTCTTCAAATTTCCACATTGACTGACCTTTATGTCTTAAAGTAATGATGGACTGTCATTTCTCTTTGCTTATTTGAGCTGTTCTTGCCATAATATGGACTTGGTCTTTTACGAAATAGGGCTTCTTCTGTTTACCACTCCTAGCTTGTCACAACACAACTGATTGGCTCAAACGCATTTAGAAGGAAACTTCCACAAATGAACTTTTAACAAGGTACACCTGTTAATTGAAATGCATTGAAATGCTGGTTGAGAGAATGCCAAGAGTGTGCAAAGCTGTCGTCAAGGCAAAGGGTGGCTACTTTGAAGAATCTCAAATATTTGTTGAACACTTTTTTGGTTACAACATGATTCCATATATGTTATTTCATAGTTTTGATGTATTCACCTACAATGTAGGAAATAGTAACAAAAATAAAGAAAACCCTTGAATGAGTAGGTGGATCCAAACTTTTGACTGGTACTGTGTATATGTATATATATATTTTTTCCCCCAGATTTTTCAGGGGGTGCTACAGCACCCTCAGCACCCCTACTTCCCGCAGCTATGCTTACCTGCATGAAGGATGATTAGAAAAACTCATTTTTTGGCAAGCTCTGTTCCCTTTATTTTTAATTACCAACGCTGTGCTGCAGTGACTTCATTCACAAGGCAATGAATAATATTGTCAGTCATCAGACTATTGTGAATTTAATCTAGTCTTTAGGCGTCATCTATTATTATAGGCCTATGTGTAAAATTACAGTCGTTTTTATATAAGAAATAACATATTTTCCTAAAACTGCTTATAACACAGTTATCTATTAATCTCTCCTCATTCGTCTTTCAAATACCCATGTGGGGTTGTATGCTCCTGAAAACCAATGAGTAGATGTGAGAGGCGGGACTTACAGTGCGTCGAGCGTCTCAAATAGAACCAAGTTCTATTTTAGGGCTTGGTTACACAGATGCTCGTGCTCGAGCGGTGCGGGTGAAATGATTTCATAACATAAATGTCTACATTTATTTTGCAATGCCCGTGCAAGCAACGTGGCCGGTGTGGTTATGCACTACACTTTTCCGTGCGGTAACTATACCACACAGGTCAATATAGTCTACCAGTCTAACTGTCTATCCTGCCCTCTATCCACCATTCTTCACAGTGACAATAGTGGTAGGTGGATCATTTGTCCAGATCTGCAATATGCTAACTAGCAATCATACCACACATAAAATCATTCAAAGCTGCACCAATTTTCAATATAAACGGAGAGCCATTGGGCATCAGTGAAGCACCCCTACTGATCTTGTTTAGGGATAATACAATTATCCTACCTAGACTAGCCTACAACTCCACATTGCAATGAATAATTGCATTACTGTTTTTAAGAGTACAAAATTATACTCTAGGCTGTAAACTGCAGTGAAAATGTATTTTGAATAAGGATGCAAAAGCCCTATGATTTTAATATTTAATTTCATTCATTGCATTTGGATCAGTTGTAGGTCTACTCTGAACAGTTTATAAGGTATGAAAAGGCACAGTAGCATGCCAGTCTGGCTGCATTTTAAATTCTGATACTGAGATGTGCTTTCTGTTGCGGATCAGCATTCTCCCATGTCATCCCATAAGAATGTTCAGGAAAGCTTAAAATGCACTCTGCCTGCTCTCTGATCCAAGCGGCTGGCTATTCCTCGTGAACCTAGAACCCATAACTCTTCAATAGCCTATAGCCTAAATATTTGTTAATTTAACTTTTTTTAATGTATTACCTTTAATATATATTTTATATATACCTTGTATATGTGGCTTAAACACAACCAGTCACAATGTTTTTATCTGATTAGGCTACTTGCTCACTTTCATCCAAAATATAATTCCAGCATCCAAATTGTGCAGATTGTGGTGTTGAAAAAGCAAACCATGATGTTGAAGTGCCGAAGTCTGTTTAGTTAATTGGTTGTGGTGCATTGGCACAGAAACTTGGTGGACAATTCCTTGAATATATGTTATATAATTATAAATATAGCATCAAGATGTTGAAAATCTGATTTCCACCTAGCTGATCATTGTCTGCAGCCGGCTCTGATCATAGTGTAGGTCGAATGAAACAGGCAGGGAGAGCTGTTAGCTTGTCAGTCGACCCTGAACCTTCTGGTATGTAGACCTGCACGTCATCTTCTGTACCACAGAAGCAGCTGTCCCTCATTACTACACCTGCTTAATTACATGACTTTTTTTGAGCCGACTTCTCCGTCTGACAGAGGGCGCACCTGACTATCGCCCAGGAGGCAGCCTGGTTCCAAATGGAATGCATCCAACTTTCATCCGGAGCAAAACACGCCTACACGGGCGCCCGGCGGGATTAATCGAACTCCCGCGCTATCAAGCGATGATTCAAAATAAAGACAGATTGACAGCATAGACATCCAATTGTAAACCAAAACGTTTACAACCACACCTACTTTTCAGATATCAGCGTTTCAATTGGTTATGTCATTTAATATGTTAATGACATCAAATAACATGTTGATAACAAATACAAAAAGCTGTATTTAAACTAACGTCAATAAAACGCTTTGTTTGTGCATGCAGACCATTTTGCATCAGCGGTGTTTAGGTTTCATATCTTTATCAGTGCGGTCAAAGTCCGGCGACCGAGCATCATCATCAGACTACGGAAGTGACAGCTTTGCTATCTGTCATTTATATTAGCACGCTCCTTGCATTTCGCTCATTCCCATACACTCTCGCGTCGTTGCGTTTCCCTGCGTATAACTAGTTGTAACTATGGCGAAGGTGGATACCTCCTCTAGCAGACCCTATCACATTGTTATTTTTGGTGCTTCGGGTTTCACCGGGCAGTTTGTGGTTGAAGAGGTGGCCAGGACCGTATCGGAGGGGCCGAATGGGACGCTGAAATGGGCTGTGGCTGGGAGAAGCAGACAGAAACTGGACAAAGTTCTAGAGCAGGCCGCCGGAACCCTCGGTACGTATCAATCAAATGTATTTATAAAGCCCTTTTTATATCAGCAGATGTCACAATGTGCTATGCAGAAACCCAGCCTAAACCCAGTCAAACAGCAAGCAATGCAATTGTAGAAGCACGTTGGCTAGGAAACACTACCTAGAAAGGCAGGAACCTAAGAAACATGGATAGGAACCAGGCTCTGAGGGGTGGCCTGGGCTGGGTGTAGATTATAAGAGTACATGGCCATTTAAGGCCAGATTGTTCTTCAAAGTGTTCAAACGTTCATAGATGACCAGTAGGGTCAAATAATAATCACAGTGGTTGTGGGTGCAACAGGTCAGTACCTCAGGAGTAAATGTCATTTGGCTTTTCATAGGTCGAGATAGCAGGTGCGGTAGAGAGTGGACAAGGTAGCATGTCCGGTGAACAGGTCAGGGTTCCCTAGCCGCAGGCAGAACAGTTGAAACTGAAGCAGCAGCATGACCAGGTGGACTGGGGACAGCCAGGAGTCATCAGGCCAGGTAGTCCTGAGGCATGATCCTAGGGCTCTGGTCCTCTGGGAGGGGAGGGAGAAAGAATTAGAGGGAGCATACTTAAATTCACACAGGACACCAGATATGACAGGATAATTCCACAATATATAACAGACTGACCCTAGCCCCCCTGCACATAGACTATTGCAGCATAGATACTGGAGACTGAGACAGGTGTGTCGGGGGACACTGTGGCCCCGTCTGACGATACCCCCGGAAAGGGCCAACCAAGCAGGATATAACCCCACCCACATTGCCAAAGCACAGCCCTCACACCACTGGAGGGATATCAACAGACCACCAATTTACTACCCTGAGACAAGGCTGAGTATAGCCCACGAAGATCTCCTCCTCCGGCCCGAGGGGGGGAAGCAAAACTGGAAAAGAAAGGTCACGTCTGTGACTCATCCCACTTAACTGACGCACCCCTCCTAGGGACGGCATGGAAGAGCACTAGTAAGCCAGTGACTCAGCCCCTGTAATAGGGTCAGAGGCAGAGAATCCCAGTGGAGAGAAGGGAGCCAGCCAGACAGAGACAGCAAGGGGAGTTTGTCGTTCCTGTGCCTTTCCGTTCACCTTCGCACCCCTGGGCCAGACCACACTCAATCATAGGACCTATTGAAGAGATGAGTTTTCAGTAAGGACTTAAGAGACTGAGTCTGCGTCTCTCACAAGGATAGGCAGACCATTCCATAAAAATAGAGCTCTATAGGAGAAAGCCCTTCCTCCAACTGTTTGCTTAGAAATTCTAGGGACAATAAGGTCTTTAGAATTTATATCTTAATCAGTGCGCTCAAAGTCTGGCGACCGAGCATCATCATCAGACTGGCTTCATTGACATTGCCCTAAACTAGCTAATACAATTTATATTACACATTTTAATTTGGTCACGCTGGATGCTAACTAGAGAGTAATCCCAGTTAAATCAGGTCTAAAGTTTCCCGTAAATATGTTTACACTGTCCACGAGAGATTAACCAGTGATGACCTTTGGTCTAGTTAGTTGATTGACACCATTGTGCATTGTAATCGGATTTTCCAGGGGGATTCAAGGAAGCTTTCTTGACAGCTCGGTGTCATCGTGTCTACACTGAGTTTACTGTGTGTCATGCCAAACAGGACACTCACCTGGACTAATTTAAAACCTAGTCACTGTGTTGTATCAGTTATTGTACAACCAAGTGTTTTGACCAAGGATCTTCTGCACTTGCATTGCGCTTACTGCCCTAGGCTTGCAGAAAAAAAAGAAGTATACATCTCAATTGCACAGACATAAGGAATGTCTGTCAATAGTAGTTGTTGTGGTAGCTGGGAATATGTTGTCAGACCAGATATCTCACACTCTACAAAGTTGCAGCGCTCAATACATTCAGTATTCATTTTAAATTGGAGAGTGGTTGGCTTGCCAGAAAAGGGATAGCCTAGGTTCTCCTGGGGTTGGCATCAGGGAGAATGGAGCTGTGCTTTGTTCCTTCTGCCCTCCTGGCATAGCCCTCACCAACAGCTGTTTGAACATGCCCCTGCAGCGCAATAGGCTCTATACAAATCCACCCCCTGGCCTCTCAATGGTTACCCTGCCCAACAGTGACAGTCTACATGCTCCCCATCACATGGCCAGGTTGACATTTCAGACACAATTGTCATGGGTTAGGCGAAATCTTCTAAATATAATACATTTGCAGGTATGTTAGAGAGCTTGTTTGGGATATGCAAGAGACACGTAGTGTGCTTTGTCATATGTGTACAATATGACTTATTTGATAGCCATTCATCCTTTTATGGCCCATGTTTTGCCTCCATCATTGAGGTTTCAATAGGGCAGTGTTTTCCTATCTGTTATGGCTATGGCACAGAGTTCAACGTGTGCCTAACTTCCAACAGTCCATGTTTAGTCATGAGCTACAGGGGGTAATGTGCCATGTGCATTATAACATGTTAACTTATTCAGGGGGTTGATGCAAAGCATTGTGGGGCCGGGACGATAGCAGTATCGCTATACTCATTGGTGCTGTGGCAAGGAAACAAGACTTAAAGCGAAATATAACTTCTTTAGGAATGTTGGAAACCAACATTCTCTTGTAATACAGTACTTTACATGAAGCAGGTTTTTAAAGGACAAAGGAGTTTGGTCGGCTTCGTGTTCTCATTTCTGCCATGGAAAAGATATTGCGATATAGGCATTGTCCCGGCCCGACAAAGCAGGATAGAAAAGAGAACAAACGGTGTCTTGTTGATGCTCCTCAAATGTACTTTATTGAACCAGAATACAAATATAGCAGCTTTTAGTACTTAGATCTTTTATCTGGTCTACATTTGAAGGCAACAGTGACACGGAGGCTTGGGGAACACGGATAGCAATGTCTGTTTCCCCCCAAGCTAAAGGATAGGCTATGTGCACACAGATCACACACACAGGCTACACATGCAGAATTCAGTTCAGGGGTCTGACAAACTATTTGGTCACTGGGCTTTTTAAACCAGGTTGTTCATGTATCATCATAGTTAGTTAAAGATTCAGGTTGTATTAGTTGTATGTACAGGATACACATAGGATACACCGTCCAACGACATTCTGACTGGCAGGTTCCTTCTGGACAATGCAGCAACAGTAAGAAATAATACAAGATAAGAATAGGAACATGAAGCAAATGGCTCAGTAGAATAGAATAAACATTTTAGCATAAGTATTGTTAGGTTCTTATTTTTCAGAGTAAATAACTCACGGACGCTAGAGAAGCTTTAACCAAGTTTAATCCTTCCCAAAGGTTCTGTACAGCTGTTTTCAGACACCAAAAACATTTATCTCCATCACAGTTACATACATCCTACTTAAGACACGCCTTCTCTCCAATCCTTACATCTTATGGAGGAAGAGGGTAACAGGGATACCAAACCCTTATTACTCCCTTAAGGGAATCAGTCCTCACCCCCTGACCTCAGCCCCTCCTTCATCTAATCCACAGATGTCCATCTCTCTCCCCTGTATCAACACGGTGCTGTCCTCACCCCATGACCTCAGCCCCTCCTTCATCTAATCCACAGATGTCAATCTGTCTCCCCTGTATCAACACAGTGCTGTCCTCACCCCATGACCTCAGCCCCTCCTTCATCTAATCCACAGATGTCAATCTGTCTCCCCTGTATCATCACGGTGCTCTGCTCCTGTCCCCCAACACATTCCATAGGTCCAGTCTCTTTCTCCTTTGATTCTATGCCTCTTTCCGATAATTTATTTAATATCTCAATGTTCAAAATGTCAAATCCAACAGTATAATACAGGAAGCCACAATTAATTTTTATTTGCATGTTTTGGGGAAGCATTTAGCAATCAATCATAAGAGTCTGGTAGCAGCAATTGTATGCGTGCATGTGTGCTAAGGTGTGGAGAGTCAGAGCAGGTGCTCAGTCCAGTGAACGTGTTCAGCAATCTGATTGCTTGTAGATAGTAACTGTCTCTGAGCCTGTTGGTATCAGTCCTCATGCTCTGATACAGTCTGCCTGACGGTAAGGGAGTAAACAGCTTGTGGCTGGGGTGTGTGGGGTCCTTGATGATGCTGCAGGCCTTCCGCAGGCACCGTTTCCAGTAGATGTCCTGGATGGGTGGGAGCACATTCCCACTGATGTACTGGGCCATCTTCACCACCCGCTGGAGGGCCTTGCGGTCGTGGATGAAGCTGTTCCCGTACCAGGCCATGTCGATGGTGCAGTGGTAGTATTTGGAGAGGACCCGGGGTGGCAATGCTGAATTTCTTCAGCCGCCTTAAGAAGTAGAGACACTGTTGTGCCCAGTGGTGGTGGTGTTGGTCCTTGACAAGTCCTCCAGTGATTTAGTTAAACACATAATGTGGTGTATTGGTAAGTAGATGTTTATAATATAAAGGTGAAATGACTGAGTTCTCTGCTATGTTATTAGGTAAACCGGAGCTGAGGACTGCAGTGGAGGTCATCGTGGCTGATGTGGGAGAGCCTGACTCTCTGGCTGCCATGTGCAAACAGGCTGTCATTGTTCTCGACTGTGTGGGGCCAGTAAGTACTGACTGTGGAGATGCAACACACACACACACATTTTAAATACTGTAGACACACACTGTGTAAGCACTTCAATGTCATAAGTAAGCAGTATTTCAGTGCTGCCTCAACCGTTGTGTTCATATATAAGACTGTCTTGATATCAGACCTGATTACCACACTTGCTCTCCTGTTGTGCCATGGGGCTGCAGATAGTGGCCTGATAGCAGTAAGGCCATAACCTCACAGCTTGTGAAACACCTGCAATGATGATGATGGCTATCACCAGTGCACCTTGTACACACACACACACACACACATCCATTACAGCAAAGGACACTCTACTGGTGTGTACTAGATATAGCTATCTACCATTGTCTCCCCCGCCTCTTCTTCTGTGGGGTTTATGGGGTTGGTATCTAATGTTATGGTGCATTACCGCCATTTACTGTACTGGAGCGCCCTTTGCCTCCCATGTACAGTGGGCAAAAGAGTATTTAGTCAGCCACCAATTGTGCAAGTTCTCCCACTTAAAAAGATGAGAGGCCTGTAATTTTCATCATAGATAGTACACTTCAACTATGACAGACAAAATGAGTAAAAAAATCCAGAAAATCACATTAAAAATCCTACAATATATTTATTTGCAAATTATGGTGGAAAATAAGTATTGAGTCACCTACAAACAAGCAAGATTTCTGGCTTTCACAGACCTTCTGGCTCCTCTGTCCTCCACTCGTTACCTGTATTAACGGCACCTGTTTGAACTTGTTATCAGTATAAAAGACACCTGTCCACAAACTCAAACAGCCACACTCCAAACTCCACTATGGCCAAGACCAAAGAGCTGTCAAAGGACACCAGAAACAAAATTGTAGACCTGCACCAGGCTGGGAAGACTAAATCTGCAATAGGTAAGCAGCTTGGTTTGAAGAAATCAACTGTGGGAGCAATTATTAGGAAATGGAAGACATACAAGACCACTGATAATCTCCCTCGATCTGGGGCTCCACGCAAGATCTCACCCTGTGGGGTCAAAATGATCACAAGAACGGTGAGCAAAAATCCCAGAACCACACGGCGGGACCTAGTGAATGACCTGCAGAGAGCTGGGACCAAAGTAACAAAGCCTACCATCAGTAACACACTACGCTGCCAGGGACTCAAATCCTGCAGTGCCAGACGTGTCCCCCTGCTTAAGCCAGTACATGTCCAGGCCCGCCTGAAGTTTGCTAGAGAGCATTTGGATGATCCAGAAGAAGATTGGGAGAATGTCATATGGTCAGATGAAACCAAAATATAACTTTTTGGTAAAAACTCAACTCGTCGTGTTTGGAGGACAAAGAATGCCGAGTTGCATCCAAAGAACACCATACCTACTGTGAAGCAAGGGGGTGGACACACTAGATTAGTCAGTCTGCGGTGGAGGTCATCGTGGCTGATGTGGAAGAGCCTGACTCTGTCTGCCATTGTTCTCAACTGTGTGGGGCCAGTAAGTACTGACTGTAGAGCCCTCCACGGGCATGCATTTTAAACCCGAGCCCTACCCATGCCTGTGACATTCAGGCCTTACCCTACCTAGGCCCGATTTGCTTCTTCCCAATTTAAAGCCCTGCCTGAAGTCAGAAATAACTTCCTTCTTAAGTAAATCCATTAACTGCTCCTCTGTCAGTCATTCACTCCCTGCTACAGGCATCTCGCTCTGCATGCACTATGCTCATGGCGCTAGCTAGTTAGCACATGTATCCATAGCAACAGCTCCTCTTGACTGCCCTGCTCAATAGCTGCTTTTTAACCCCTGCAGTCAACTTGTGCAATAGCATTTTCCTTCACAGAAAACACATTCTGCAGAAAATAGCTTCATTTTCATCAGATGACAAAGTGCAAAGCTATTTAGCTGGCAGCCACACAGGTAAATTAGCTTACAATGAAAAAGCTAAGTATTTTTTGAAAAACAATACATGGACGACACATTTCTAATGCTTATCATAGAAACAATGTAGCCAGCTACATTTCCTATTGTTTTGCTTAAAAATGCAATATGCAGAAACCGCTCAGCCATTTCCTGGTTGCTAAAATTCTAGTAGTTTGCCTAATTTCAGATTATTATTTTTTTTTGTCACAATCATTGTGTAGAGAATCATTGTACCATCTAAACAGCTGTGAAATATATTTCCCATAACCAAATGTTGTATTTTAAGCTGGAGTACAAAACTGAATGTAAAAGACCCAAAACTAAACTAAAGAACGGGCAGCATAGAAATAGCGCACATTGAACAGATCTACCGTTTCTTAGACTTGCTTCCAATGAGGATGTCAGATTCATTTTTAAACTCACTTTTTTTAATGTGAATTTGGTCAGGTCGCCTAAAAATGTACATATTGTAGCTTTTAAAGCCGATCTTGCATTTTAGCAGAAAAAAAGTAGGCTGGCTACCTCTACAAAAGTCGGGAGTGCTGTCTGTTTATAAACTCAGCAAAAAAAGAAACGTCCTCTCACTGTCAACTGCGTTTTATTTTCAGCAAACATAACATGTAAATATTTGTAAAAACATACAATTCATAAACTGAGACATAAACTGAACAAGTTCCTCAGACTTGAATGTTTCCCTGAACAAAGCGTGGGTCAAAATCAAAAGTAACAGTCAGTATCTGGTGTGGCCACCAGCTGCATTAAGTACTGCAGTGCATGTCTTTCTCATGGACTGTACCAGATTTGCCAATTCTTGCTGTGAGATGTTACCCCACTCTTCTACCAAGGCACCTGCAAGTTCCTGGACATTTCTGGGGCGATCCAACAGGTCCCAGATGTGTTCAATGGGATTGAGATCCGGGCTCTTCACTTGCCATGGCAGAACACTGACATTCCTGTCTTGCAGGAAATCACGCATAGAACGAGCAGTATGACTGGTGGCATTGTCATGCTGGAGGGTCATGTCAGGTTGAGCCTGCAGGAAGGGTACCACATGAGGGTGGAGGATGTCTTCCCTGTAACCCACAGTATTGAGATTACCTGTAATGACGACAAGCTCAGTCCGATGATGCTGCAACACACCGCCCCAGACCATGACGGACCCTCCACCTCCAAATCGATCCCACTCCAGAGTACAGTGTAACGCTCATTCCTTCAACGATAAACGCGAATCCGACCATCATCCCTGGTGAGACAAAACCGCGACTACCCAGTGAAGAGCACTTTTTGCCAGTCCTGTCTGGTCCAGCGACGGTGGGTTTGTGCCCATAGGCGACGTTGTTGCCAGTGATGTCTGGTGAGGATGTACAGTCTGAGCACTGATGGAGGGATTGTGCGTTCCTGGTGTAACTCGGGCGGCAGTTGCCATCCTGTACCTGTCTCGCAGGTGTGATGTTCGGATGTACCGATCCTGTGCAGGTGTTGTTACACGTGGTCTGCCACTGCAAGAGGACGGACAGCTGGTCGCCATCTCACTGTAGCGCTGTCTTAGGCGTCTCACAGTACGGGCATTGCAATTTATTGCCCTGGCCACATCTGCAGTCCTCATGCCTCTTTGCAGCATACCTAAAGCACATTCACGCAGATGAGCAGGGACCCTGGGCATCTTTCTTTTGGTGTTTTTCAGAGTCAGTAGAAAGGCCTCTTTAATGTCCTAAGTTTTCATAACTGTGACCTTAATTGCCTACCCTCTGTAAGCTGTTAGTGTCTTAATGACCGTTCCACAGGTGCATGTTTATTAATTGTTTATGGTTCATTGAACAAGCATGGGAAACAGTGTTTAAACCCTTTACAATGAAGATCTGTGAAGTTATTTGGATTTTTATGAATTATCCTTGGAAGACAGGGTCCTGAAAAAGGGATTTGTTTTTTTGTTTTTGTTTTTTTGCTGAGTTTAGAATGCCCGTTCATGATATCTCATCTGAGTGGAGAAGTACAACTTAAGCACACAATTAGTCTGATGGAGAGCAGAAATTACAACAGAAAGCATTTTATATAAGCTTTTACAAAACGCAGCAACATATTTCTTAAAAATGTATTTACTATAGTAGTTCATCTTAAGTGGCTGAAATGAATAAGGTGACGGTGCATCATATTGTGTTGACTTTCTGCCGTGTTTAGGAAGTCAAAGCCCTTTGGATGAGTTATCTGTACAGCTGTTATCTTTTGATTTCCTTTTTTTCTCCTCTTTGTTCTTTTCCTGTCTGCTCCTCCCCCATCTTTTCTGAGCAGAGCAGGCAGGCCCGTTGCCCTAGCGACTCCAGGCTCCACACAGACACAGCATGTACACATGCTGCTCCAGAGCCATTACTGTTTTTCCTTCAGACAAGCATGTGTCAACTTTGTTCATTTGCTCAATTTCTCTAGTTCACATTCGCTTGTAAATATCCAAACTCATGAAAACTGACGTTCTGTAGCACCTAGTTATACATGTACAACTTTATGAGCTGGATTGCCTGTCTTTGCAATTAGTTTTGTTTGTTCTCGTTCACATATTTAGCTAGCAGGCTCCATAGAAATTTGCTATTACTTGTGCTACTTTTGTTAGCGTTCTGGTGATGAATGCCCAAAAGGCATGAAGGACGGTATGACGATATGGTAATCTGGATACTGCCCAACCCTAGAGAGCAGTGAACTGTTAAATAGTTTTCGTCACTAAACTCCGACAAAACTCAAGGAACATTTTTATTTTCTGTGAAATCTCTCCTGTCTTATATTTGACGAGGTTGAAGCAGATATGACTTTTTATATATTAAATTTGAACTTTATTTAACTAGGCAAGTCAGTTAAGAACATTCTTATTTACAATAACGGCCTTCCGGGGAACAGTGGGTTAACTTCCTTGTTCAGGGACAGAACGACAGATTTTGACGTTGTCAGCTCGGGGATTCGATCCAACAACCTTTCGGTTACTGGCCCAATGCTCTAAACATTAGGCTACCTGCCGCCCCACTGTGCAAATGGCTCGGCTTCAAAATGTTCGTGATCAATTGAATGATACCCGAGCCCTACCAGTACGTTAGTTATTGACGAAAAAACGCCGGGCTTGGATTGGGTAGCAGAGCTGACTGGAGATGCAATTCACTACAGCAGTCACACACACCCACAGACATACACACTGTGTAAGTACTGCAGAGACACAATGAGTCTGTCATAAGTTATATCAGACCTGATCACCACTCTGCTCTCCTGTTGTGCCATGGGGCTGCAGATAGTGGCCTGATAGCAGTAAGGCCATAACCTCACAGCTTGTGAAACACCTGCAATGATGATGATGGCTATCACCAGTGCACCTTGTGTAAACACACAGCCATTACAGGGCTGTCAGGTGTGACTGGGTGTGATAGAATCCCTGTCATTGTGATACACAGCTTCACCACAGAACTCTGCATGAAGTGAAGTGCAAAGTGTCTATTCCCATCTTCAACAGTAGGGGGCACTGTTGTCAAGTCTGATCATCACCTCAGCCTCTGTCTACTCCCTACCTTCTTCAAACACATCCTGGGGCGTGTTCAGGAAGGTGCAACGTTACACAAAATTCAGATAGAAATGTATTGTTCAGAACAGACAGGTCCCAATCCCAAATGGACCCCTGGACCCTATGCACAGATCTGAGAGGCTTTGATCATTTATAGAAAGAATTTCAACAGCAGGTTGACATGGTTGTGGATGTTGTTTCAAAGCCTAACACAATGAAATTGACGCTTTCGTACGCATATTAGAGCTTATACATAGGTTTATGAGCCCTCACCCCAGAAGAAAAACTGAATTAAAATGATGGTGCTGTTCTACAATACATAGCCTACCACATATTAGGCATGGCAGAAAAACATAAAACAAAACGGATTTAAGATGTCTTTGGTACATAATTTGGTCTAGCCTATACTCCAAAATTCAAGTAATGGCATTTGAGTGTGGACTGTTATTATGCATACTGGATGGACAGGTTGCCTTTTGCTATTGCTCCAAAAATCTATATCCATGAGTATGGGAGATAACGTATAGCCCTAGGCGATGCTGTTAGTTTATTGATTGTGCAGGGCGGCTTACATTTAGCCTACAGGGAATCTGTATTTAATAATTTTACATTTTCATAATTAATTGGGTGACCCATTTTAATTTTTCAGCTATACAAAATATCTGATCCAGCATGCATATCCACCTCCTCTCTCTCCTTTATTAATGTATCGAGCGTGCAGAGGGGCTGTCAACATTTTAGTGAAACCCTGTTACTATCAATGTTTTTTTACAGGTTTCATTTGGTTTCTTAAATTAAGCGCTGGGTAGCTTCAGAAGCAGGGTTGGCGAGCCCATGGTTTACAGAGTTTGGGCGGAAAATGACCTGTTGCGCAGCGAGAGTATGCTTCTCAGTGGTTGATGCGTGGAGTCAACTAAGTGTTGTTTATATATTTTTTCTCATTTGCTCATATTATGCACAGCTCCACTATAAAACCTAAGCAGCCTATGTTGCGTTTTAATATTTTTGTATAATACACCAATTTCAAAGATTTTGCTGAGTTACAGTTCATATAAGGAAATAAGTCAATTTAAATAAATAAATTGGGCCCTAATCTATGGTGCAGCCATAGGGAATAGACCCACCCACTGTAGAGTCAGGCCAGCCAATCAGAATGAGTTTTTCTCTACAAAAGGGCTTCAATACAGACAGAAATAATCCTCAGCACCCCCCTCCCCCCTCCTAAAATGATCCCGCAGGTGAAGAAGTCGAATTTGGAGGACCTGGGCTGGCGTGGTTACACATGGTCTGAGGTTGTGAGTCCGGTTGGACTTACTGCTAAATTCTCTAAAACGATGCTGGAGGCAGATCATGCTGTTTAATCAGCTTCTTGATATTCCTGTCAGGTGGATGGATTATCTTGACAAAGGATACAATACTCACCCACAGGGATGTTTTGTGTTTGTGCACAAAATTTAAGAGGAATAAGCTTTTTGTGTATATGGAACATTTCTGGGATCTTTTATTTCAGCACTTTAAATGTTGTATTCATATTTTTGTTCAGTGTAAATTAATGTATTACTTTTTTAAAATGTAGATGTTCCAAAGGTGTGCGTCAGTGGCTTGTATGCCTGGAGATGTTTAACTTGTTCATGTTAATTAATGGTCAATTACCGTGAGACTGGCAGTCTCTTGCATGACGATAACCGGCTGACAGAATGTCATGACCGCCACAGCCCTAGGTGCGCCTCCCCAGGGGGGCACCAGAGCGTTTCAGGGGAGGTTTGAAAGGAAAGCCGAACTGAGAACTGTATTCGGTTCACGCTAGATTAGCCAGTCCAGAGAAAAGCGATAGCTGTGAGTGTAACACACAGTTGCATGGTCCAGCAGTGACCAGACATTGAACATGACATGAAATCACAATGACTTCTAAAGGCCTTCATACAAAATGTATAAATAAATTATATTGGAGTATAAATTCTACTGTCATGACACAAGCACCTTGGTGAAGGAGTTTTGTTTATGTGTTTGTGTGTAGTACAGGTTCTGGGGCGAACCTGTGGTAAAGGCATGCGTGGAGAACGGGGCACACTGCATTGACATCTGTGGAGAACCCCAGGTAAGTGGACAACATAACACTCACAAGGCTTCAAGCCCTAATTGACCCTGATCCCTACACTACATCACTCCTGTAGAGCTGACAGGCATTGATAGTCGAAAGCAATATCACACACACACACACACACACACACACACACACACACACACACACACACACACACACACACCACTAGGTGTAATGGGAGGCCTGCTGGATGCCATGCTGTTCCCTATTACGTGTGTGTGTCTGTGTAGTTCCTAGAGAGTATGCAGTTGAACTACGACAGTCAGGCAGCTGATAAAGGAGTGTACATTGTGGGGGCTTGTGGCTTCGACTCCATACCTGCAGACATGGGAGTCCTCTACACCAGGGACCAGTTCAAAGGTGTGTATGTGTGTTCTCTCCCTGAGGGTTTTTATACAAATATTTTGGGGGGTAGATTAGCTTTAATATTGCAGATAAATGGTAGCTTCCATCAATATAATTATATGCATAATTTCCAATCCCCCATATATATTTATTTGTATACAGGACCAGTCAAAGATTTGGACACCTACTCATTCCAGGGTTTTTCTTTGTTTTACTATTGTCTACATTGTAGAATAATAGTGACGACATCAAAACTATGAAATAACACATGGAATCATGTAGTAACCAAAAAAGTGTTAAACAAATATCAATATATTTCAGATTCTTCAAAGTAGCCACCCTTTGCTTTGATGACAGCTTTGCACACTCTTGGCATTCTCTCAACCAGCTTCATGAGGTAGTCACCTGGAATGCATTTCAATTAACAGGTGTGCCTTGTTAAAAGTTAATTTGAGGGAGGACAAAATGGCGCCGTAGAGAGAACACGGTGTTTCAGCGAGCTCTCGTGGCATTCGTAAATTTATATTCTTACATTAATCTCCTAGCTTGAAAAAGTGGTAGAATTGGCTAAATAAGTTACCATATAATGAGTCTTGACGACTATTTCGCAAAAATCTCCGACAACATGCCCAATAGAACTACTAAGAAGTCGACCAAAACCACCACCCCTGTGGATGTGCATGAGGAGCTAGCTAACGTTAGCGAAGCTAACACCATTGCGGATCCAGGCACAATGGACCTGATGATTCAAAAGATGACTGATAACATTACTAAAGTGATCGATGCTAAGATAAGAACGGTCTTGGAAGCAATAGCAGGCCATTCAGCTGAAATACAGAGCGTTGTGAAACGTGTCGTTGAGGCGGAAGGGAGAATTGCTGCAGTGGAAACTTCAACTACATCTATGGACGCTAAGATAAAAGCACTTGAGAAACAGGTGCGCGAAATGGCGGAGCACATTGACGACTTGGATAATCGAGGACGCAGATGCAATATTCGTGTTGTGGGACTCCCGGAAAATTCTGAAGGGACACGTTCAGTAAAATTCTTTGAGGAATGGATCCCTGGCTACCTACAAATGGACACTAAGGCTGGTCGTGTGAAGCTGGACAGAGCCCATCGCTCTCAAGCACCGATACCCGGTCCCAATCAGCACCCACGGCCGGTGGTTATAAAGTTCCACAACTTCACCGACACCGACACCGTCATGGATGCGGCTAGAAACATCGGCTCTGATGGTAGTCAACATAAAGGTCCAAAGGTCTCATTCTTCAATGATTATTCCACAGCAGTTGTACGAAGACGCAAAGCGTTTGATGAGGCGAAGGCTCGACTCAGAAGAATGAAGCTGGACTACGCACTGTTGTACCCGGCCACATTGAAGATTATGGTCAACGGATCACCTAAAAAGCTCTACACACCTGAAGAGGCTGCTGCGTTTATTGACTCTCTCGGGTAAATAACTTTAAGCTGCACCTCAACAGCATTGAATAACTTTGTTTATTTTTGGTTGAATCTGATCATGAAACAGTGGTGTGAGTCCTCACGTACTCCGGCTCAGTAATATTCGTATCTTTATTATTTTTCTTGCTAAAGTAATAGCCGCTATAGCTCAGGCTGAGATGTGTGAATCCATATTGGTTCCCAGGCTTGGTTTTAGGTGGAAGAGCCTCAATCTTCTTCTATTGATTTTCTTTTCCATATATATAAAGGATGAGGCTATTGAGCGGCAATGCGGACTTAAGAGTCTACATTGGAGAGTTGAAATCCCCTGCATGTTAGCTAGTGGGAAAACCCCCTTATGGATTTTTACATGTTTAATTTTTGGGTTTAGTATAGTTCGAGTTCAGGGTTCATATTTTTTGTTTATGCTCAGTGAGATAGAGGAGAGTTCAACACATGGAAAAAGGTACCACCCCACTTTTACAGTAGGATCCATTCTGGATATTGAATGGTCAAGATACAATGGCAGATAACAGACTGCGTGTATGTACGTGGAACATTAGAGGGAGCCATAACCCCATTAAAAGGAAGAAAGTACTGTCTTTTTTGAAAAAATAAAATATTGATATTGCCCTGTTGCAAGAAACTCATTTGGATGATAAGGAGCACCTGAAATTACAACAAGGAGGGTTTGGTCAAGTGTTTTTCTCATCATTTACATCCAGAAGTAGAGGTGTAGCAATTCTGGTGAAAAAGAACTTACCACTTAAGGTCTTGAATTGTGTGAAAGATAAATTTGGTCGCTTTGTTATAATTAATGGTACTTTACAAGGGCAGAACATTTCCATAATGAATATTTACTTCCCCCCTGCTCACCCCCCTGATTTCCTCACTAAGGCATTTCTAGACTTTTCAGAATTAAACTCAGACACTGCAGTGGTTGGAGGAGATTTGAACTGCTTGTTGAACCCCCTTATTGATAAGTTTCCCAGCGGTATAGCTTCACTCTCTCCTCAAGCTAAGTCACTTAAAGTTATTTGTGATGATCTGGGGTATGCGGATGTCTGGAGAGCTTTCCATCCCTCCAACAGAGAGTTCACTTTTGTCTCTGCACCTCATGGATGTCAGACTAGAATAGATTATTTTTTTATGCCCAAGATGTCTTTGCAGTCTGTTTTATCCACTAGGATAGGAAGCATAGTCATATCTGATCATGCTGAGGTGATCCTGGACATAAAACTCAACGGGGCATTCAATCGGTCAAGACATTGGAGGTTGAGCTCAACCATTCTTAAAGACCATACATTCACATCATATTTTATAAGAGTTTAAAGCATTTTTCTCTATTAACTCTCAATCAACAGATAACACCTCGCTCCTTTGGGAGACCTGTAAAGCGTATGCCAGGGGTCTGATTGTCATACACAGCTACTAAGAGACGGAAAAAGCGGGAAAAGCAAAAAATGTTAGAGGGTGAATTAGGAACTAAAGAGAAGGACTACATTAAAACGCCCACTCCTGCCCTATTAAAGGAAATATCAGTCATTAGATCAACGTTAGACTCTCTCCTAACACAGGACGCTGAAAAGAAAATTAGATTTGTCAGGCAAAAGCTATATGAACATGGCGATAAGCCAGGAAAGTACTTGGCATACCTATCTAAAAAGAGGGCTGACTCTCAGTCAATTGCTACTATTACTGATTCTGATGGTAATCATTTATATGAAAATAAATTGATAAGTGACTCATTTAAGAAATTTTATACAAACCTTTATGCCTCAGAACTGCCAAAGGATGCACCCAAATTAATGGAGAACTTATTTTGTAAGATTGAGCTCCCTACTATCTCCGAAGAGCAGAGGTCCCTCCTTAATGCCCCTATTACCAAGGAAGAGATAATGTTCGCAATTAAGAATCTGCAAAATGGTAAGGCCCCAGGACCAGACGGGTTTTGTAGTGAGTTCTATAAAGAGTTCCATGGCCTGATCCTTGAGCCATTGCGTGATATGTTTAACCACTCATTTTCAAATGACCAACTCCCTCAAACGCTGAGAGAAGCCAACATTTCACTTATTCTCAAAAAGGGAAAATGTCCAGAGTCTTGTTCCTCATACAGACCAATTTCCCTTCTGAATGTGGATAGAAAATTGCTTTCTAAAATTCTAGCCACAAGATTAGAGGACTCACTGCCACTAATTGTGAAAGGAGACCAAACTGGCTTCATTAGGGGCCGTAAGTCATGCAACAACGTCAGGCGGCTTCTTAATGTAATTCAAGCCTACCAACAAAGTGCTGTGGATGGTCTTGTGCTCTCCCTAGATGCTGAGAAAGCATTTGATCGTGTGGAGTGGTCTTACCTATTATTTGCTCTAAATAAATTTGGTCTGGGGGACAACTTTATAAAATGGGTGAAAGTTTTATATGATGATCCTCAGGCTGCTGTCCTTACTAATGGGCTACGGTCAAATAGCTTCTCTATACACAGAGGTACCAGACAGGGCTGTCCTTTATCCCCCCCCCTCTTTGCACTCGTTATGGAACCACTGGCCGAGGCCATCAGGGTAACGCCTGCTATACAGGGGCTGCTCATTGGTGATGTTCACCATAAAATAAGCTTGTATGCTGATGATGTCCTGATATTCATCTCTAGTCCCGAGACTTCAATTACATCTCTTATTAATATTATTGAATTATTCAGCGAATTCTCAGGCTACAAGATTAACCTTACTAAGTCAGAGGCTATGCCACTTGGTAGCCTACACTCTGTACCTAATACTTCTCCCCCTTCCCTTTTAAATGGTCTCCCTCAGGTTTCATGTATCTGGGTATATTTGTAACTCCTAAATTCCAGCTAATGTACAAAGCCAATTTTGTTCCCTTGTTTGATACAATAAGACAGGATCTGGATCGCTGGAACTCTCTCCCGATTTCTTGGTTGGGTAGAATATCCCTCTTGAAAATGAACATTTTACCTAGACTACTTTACCCAATCCAAATGATCCCAGTATTACTCTCCAATAAGGTAATAAAGGATGTAAATGGATGGCTAAGTTCCTTTATATGGAGTAAACGCAAGCCAAGACTTAAGATGGCAATATTGCAGCTGCCAAGTTCTATGGGCGGCTTGGACCTGCCCAATATCAGGTTCTATCAATGTGCCCACCTTTGTTATATTTCTGACTGGATCACAAATGATGACTCCTCTATTTGGTTAGACATTGAGACTTCTCTTTCAAAATACCCCTTACAAGATCTTTTATTTTTCAGGAGTTTCAAGTCTGTAGAAGACCACTGCAATAATCCCGTTACACTTAACACACTCAAAGTATGGAGGTCAGTTCAACGCTTCCTGGGAAGGTCCAAACTAACCTCTGCTCTTACCCCAATTCTTAACAACCCAGATTTCAGTCCAGGATTGCTGGATGCTGGCTTTAACTTATGGCTTAATAAGGGCATACGCAGGCTAAATGACTTATTTGCTGATAAGATTTTGTTGTCATTTGAGCAGATGGTTGAGAAATATTGACTCCCAAAGCAGGACTTTTTCCGCTTCCTACAAGTAAGACATTATATTCTGAAGAGCACCACCTTAATTGGTAACTCTGATGTGTCTGTCATTGAAAGAATGCTTTTTTCCCACAGGAAAATGTCTGTAAGTCTGTTTTATGATACTTTAAGGTCCTTTTCTGCTGTCAACACACGGAGGGTGAAACAAGTGTGGGAGAAGGAATTGTCTGTTACTATTGATGAAGAGATGTGGGAGGACATTTGGAGATATGCAAAAACAATATCTATATGTAACCGTACTAGAGCAATCCAATTAACAATAATACACATTGCATATATCCCCAAATCGCAGACATGCTTTTAGCCCCACTTCCTCTTCCCCTCAGTGTCTTAAATGCAAAACTGATACAGGCACCCTAACACATTGTTTATGGTCATGTACCAAAATACAAAGATACTGGTCTGGTGTTCTGCAAGAAATTGAAAAGATCCTAGGGGTTGATCTAGAATTGGACCCAGTTTCTTTACTGTTAGGTCTCCCTAGTAGGCATGTTACTTCTGTCGGTAAAAGGAGGCTTTACAACATCCTTACCTTCGCAGCGAGGAAAACATTCCTTTTACAGTGGATTAGTGATAAGGTTCCTTCTATTAAAGATTGGCATAAGATACTATTTGAATGGGTGCCTCTGGAATATCTGACATTTGCATTCTAAAACAGACCAGTTCTACAAAGTATGGGAACCTTATCTAAATTACCTAGAACCTGAGGTATCAGATATTATGCTGCAAGGATTCTCTTAGAATGGCGGGGATCTATGTATTTCAGAACTACACTGTACGTTCCATGTGTGGAACCTAACCTCTTGGTTTAAACTGAGCTTTTTTGTTTAATTTCTGTTTGTAAGTTTGTTTAAAATGTATGTATTGAGAGACGCAATGATGGTGATGGGGTGAGAGAAGCACGGAGCGGGAAGAGGAAAATGGTGTATGTATGTATGGGTGTGTATATGTGTGTGTATGCGTGTGTGTGTATATGCATGGGTATATGTATGTGTGTATGTATGTATGTGTATGTATATGCACGTAGATATGTGTAAGTGGGTGCTGTTTTTCTTGTTTTTGTTCTGTGTGCTTTGTCTCTGTTGTTGTATCTCTTAATATGGGTGAAAATTGTGAAATTCCAATAAAAATACTGTTACAAAAAAAAAAGTTAATTTGAGAAATGTATTTCTTAATGCGTTTGAGCCAATCAGTTGTGTTTTGACAAGGTAGGGGTGGTAAACAGAAGAAGCCCTATTTGGTAAAAGACCAAGTCCATATTATGGCAAGAACAGCTCAAATAAGCAAAGAGAAATTACAGTCCATTACTTTGACTGACCTTCATGACTTAATATGGAAAATTTCAAGAACTTTGAAAGTTCCTTCAAGTGCATTCGCAATAACTATCAAGAGCTATGATGAAACTGTCTCTCATGAGGACCGCCACAGGGAAGGAAGACCCAGAGTTACCTGAAAGGCCACTCAGCAAGGAAGAATCCACTGCTCCAAAACAGCCATAAAGCAAGACTATGGTTTGCAACTGAACATGGGGACAAAGATCGCACTTTTTGGTCAAAGATCGCAAATGTCCTCTGGTCTGAAGGAACAATAATAGAACTGTTTGGCCATAATGACCATTGTTATGTTTGGAGGAAAAAGGGGGAGGCCTACAAACCTGACTCATTTACACCAGCTCTGTCAGGTGGAATGGGCCACAATTCACCCAACCTATTGTGATCCTAACTGACCTAAGACAGGGAAGTTTTACTCGGGTTAAATGTCAGGAATTCTGAAACACTGATTTTAAATGTATTTGGCTAAGGTGTATGTAAACTTCCAACTTCAACTGTACATATATACACAGTTTACATGCACCTTAGCCTCGTGTGTGTGTGTGTGTATATATATATATATATAATATACCAAGTTTACATACACCTTTTACATACAGTTTTTCACAATTCCTGACATTTAATCCTAGTAAAAATTCCCTGTCTTTGGTCAGTTTAGAGCACCACTTCATTTTAAGAATGTGAAATGTCAGAATAATAGTAGAGAGAATGATTTATTTCAGCTTTTATTTCTTTCGTCACATTCCCAGTGGGTCAGAAGTTTAAATACACTCAATTAGTATTTGGTAGCATTGCCTTTAAATTGTTTAACTTGGGTCAAACGTTTCAGGTAGCCTTCCACAAGCTTCCCACAATAAGTTGGGTGAATTTTGGCCCATTCCTCCTGACAGAGCTGGTGTAACTGAGTCAGATTTGCAGGCCTCTTTGCTCGCACATGCTTTTCAGTTCTGCCCACAAATTTTCTATAGGATTGAGGTCAGGGCTTTGTGATGGCCACTCCAATACCTTGACTTTGTTGTCCTTAAGCCATTTTGCCACAACTTTGGAAGTATGCTTGGGATCATTGTCCATTTGGAAGACCCATTTGCAACCAAGCTTTTAACTTCCTGACTGTTGTCTTGAGATGTTGCTTCACTATATCCACATAATTTCCCACCCCATGATGTCATATATATTTGTGAAATGCACCAGCCCCTCCTGCAACAAAGCACCCCCACAACATGATGCTGCCACCCCCGTGCTTCACGGTTGGGATGGTGTTCTTCGGCTTGCAAGCCTCCCCCTTTGGTTGCAAGAATTTTGCATAATTTAAATTGAAAAATGCAATGTTTTGAATCTGCCGTCATTTTGCGTACCTGTTCATAAACCATGTGCCATGGAATCGGTACATTGCAAATCTCTTCCCAACTATTTTGCAATCTATACTTCTCCCTGAGGTTAGTTTACTTCAGCTGTTTATGTGTGTGTGTTTGTGTGTCACAGTTGTGTTCTTCTCTTATCACAGGGACACTCACAGCTCTAGAGAGCTTCCTGACAGTCAGCACAGGACCTGAGGTAAGACTCCAATACCCATAAACCCACACACTGCCCTGGCCTCATTTGTCCTGTAAACAGTAAATCATTGTAATCCCTGCCTCATCCTTGTAAGAATCCGTTTTTAAAAGTTTGTTGGTACTCCATTCTCTGTCTCCGTCTCAGGGTGGTTCTATCAATGACGGGACATGGAAGTCGGCCATCTATGGTTTTGCTGACAGCGGGAAGCTGCGGAGCCTCAGGAAGAAGTTTGGACACAAACCTCTCCCTGTGGTGGGCTCAAAGATCAAACGCAGGTACAGGGAGCTGTGTGTGTGTGTGTGTGTGTGTGTTTGCGCTTGCACGTGTGTTTCTTTGATATTAACTTTACTGTGTGTGTGTGTGTGTGTGTAGGAGTGCCCTGTTCTACAGTAATGAGGTTCAGCAGTATGCAGTTCCGTTCATGGGAGCCGACCCCTCGGTGGTGAAGAGATCTCAACGCTTTCTGCTGGAGGAACACCAGGAAACACCTGTAGGTCTCTTTCTCACACACACACACACACACAGAGCGAGAGAGCAGTGTGTGTTCTTGTGCAATTTTGCACAGTGCAATTTTAGTGGGATGTGGCTCTGTCTAAACGTGAGAAATAGAATATGGCCTAATAAATCTTGGGTGTCTGTGTGTGCATCACAGCTAGGGCATGGGGTGATGACTTGTATGTATTTAATGTAATAGTGTTGGCTCCAAACTTCATTGCAAGGGATAATGGAGTACATTTAGTTGATGTAAGCCTTATTTATGTTAAAACGTCTTTAGGATCAGACCCTTTTGTTTCAATTTCCTCCTAAAATGACATACCCAGATCTAACTGCTTGTAGCTCAGGACCTGAAGCAAGGATATGCATATTCTTCATACCATTTGAAAGGTTTGTGGAAATGTGAAATGAATAATTGTGCCGAATTTGTCAATTGATACATCGTCAACTAACTATAGAGAACATAATTTTTTTTTATTACCATAGCATTTTTTGTATGTTTACACACTCCCAGGAATGTCAAACATGATGGATCATTAGCTTCCCTACAGAAAATACACTAACTAACCTTCACACATCTAGATTGCCGGGCGGGGTGGGTGTGGAGCCAGAGACAGCAGTGGGGTCAAGCTGTAGACCCCAGTTCCTACATTTGAATATAGAAATATATTTTTATCAAACAAAACTACACTACACTTTATCTCTGGGACCCTCAGGATGACAAATCAGAGCAAGATTACTGAATGTAAGGACATTATTTACCTTCAGAGGTGAATATATCAAACCAGTTGCTGCACTATCCTCAAGCAATAGCATGGTATTATTTTTCTGTAATAGCTACTGTAAATTGGACAGTGCAGTTAGAGTAACAAGAATTGAAGCTTTCTTCCCATGTAAGACGTATATGTCCTGGAAAGTTGGCAGTCGTTTACAACGGCATTCAAGTCAAAGAAAGACACGCTCTGGTACGAATAACAAAGTTTAAATTTTTAATTTTTTTTAAACCTCCCGCTTTGGGCTCTGTGTCCATGTGTAGTTACTACATACATAATCTTAGGTGTAAAGTCCTCTGTTTAGGGGACCTGCGTGGTTCTGTAACCAGTTACGACTGAGCGATAGCCCTGGTTCCCACAGACACGGTAGTATGTTTTTTGCACCTGTGTGACATAGGATGTGAAATCTGAAACGACTTGAAGCTGGGATATCCCTCCTACCATTTCATTCCCTTTTCCGACTGTCCATCAACTCCTTGCTGAGCCCTGCGTCACAGCCACTGACAAGGCACATGCCTGCAATCCTTACATTGTAGCACAGCAGGGGAGAGTGGTTTCATCACTATAGCACATTGAGATCGGTTTGTAGCCATTCATCTAAAATAATGCATGGATTTTAAACACTTTGTTTGTCATAGATGGACAAGATTATTATGAGATGAAAGGTGAATTCCTCACGAGTTCAGGAAGCCAAGCTACAGCTCTGTGACGTTCATAGCGATGGGGGCAGATGTTTTAATCGAGAGAACTTTCGAATATATGCACATTTTCTCTAACACTAAACATACAAGTATGTATTTCACAGTTATGAGGAAGGTTACATCTTATAGTTAGTGCTTTTATAATTTGAAAACATGTCATTTCAAGCCTTATTCATACATTTTTGTTCCATAGGAAATACGTCATGTACAGTAAAATATTTGTACTGTGTACTTGAGCTTATGTTCAAGTGACTACACCTCAGCAATTTAACTATTTTTTTACCTGAAAGGTGAGATTTGAACCACTCATGGAGTACACCGCATTACTAGTTGTTTCAAATGATGTAGTTCCATTTAAGAGGATAATCTATGAGCAGAACGACTGTTTCACCTCAATTAGCCATGAATTCCCTAGGTTTGAAAGTTACTTTTTGTTTTTTAATTTTCCCTACATTTCCTCCCTTGTGGGCCCAGCCCCCTTGCAATTCAAATTCTAGCTAATGAGCTTCAGCCCCCCTTTCTCGCTCACTCTCTCTCTGGGCAATCCACACATTTAGTGTGATGTGGCTCTCATGTCCAAACTCAGTTGAGAAATGGACCTCTGTGACCTGTTTGGCCTTTTGTGTGACCCCAGGTCCAGTATGGTGCGTATGCAGGAGTAGGAGGTGTGGCCAACATTGTCAAGATGCTATTCGCTGGGATGATGTTCTGGTTCCTGGTCAAATTTAGCTTTGGACAAGACCTGTTGATTAAGGTGAACAAGGACACACACACATTGATTGTGTGTGTGTGTGTGTATATATATATATATATATATATATACACACACACACAAAATGAACCTCAAACCTCTCTCATTAACTATTTTCCACCCTCTTCTCTGTCTTTAGTATCCAGAGTTTTTCTCCTTTGGTTTGTTTTCCAAGGATGGACCGACAAGAAAGCAGGTACAGTTTTATGAATATCTCTTGTTTGCAAAATTGCCAGTGATTGGTGTGTTTGAGTGTCACTCAGATGGATGGTTGGTCCTTCTAGTCAGTGATTGGTGTGTTTCTGTGTCACTCAGATGGAGGGTTCGTCCTTCAAGTTTGCCTTCTACGGAGAAGGTTACACTGAGGGACAGGACCCCAGCCAGGGACGACCCAATGCTAAGATCCGCACACTAGTCCAAGGACCAGGTACTTGAACACTCAAAAACGTACTAGTCCAAGCCCTCCACCTAATCTGTCCCCACTGGGGTTAACACAATGCTTCTCTCCCTGTTTCAGAGGCGGGCTACGTGGCCACGCCAATCGCCATGGTACAGGCCGCTATCACCATCCTGAACGAGCCCACCGCCCTCCCCAAGAAGTGAGTTCACACACACAGGGTAGTGTTTGTGCGGCTGTTGTATTACATCTGATGCATGTTATCTCAACCTCCTCTCTCTTTAGGGGCGGTGTGTACACCCCAGGAGCAACCTTTGCCAAAACTAAGCTGGTGGAGCGTCTCAACAAGCATGGCATCCAGTTCTCTGTCATCTAATGTGTGACCCCTGACCCCCATGTCATCAGCACTTATCACTAGATGGTCATGCTGCAAAGTGAAACTTGGTTAGCAGAAACATTTAGTTAATTAGGGTTAGGTCTAAGGTTATGTTTCAGTGTTTAAAATCTGATTTTTTTGGGGGGGGGTGTTCCCTTTCAACTTTGCAACATGGCCCAATAATGAAGACCTTCTGCTTGTCTGTGACTAGTTTTTAAAGAGACAGTTTCCTTCTTGTTAAATAATGGTGCCCCCGCTCTAACTCGCCAATGGATGTGCAGTTTGTCATGGCTCAGTAGATTAATGCCTGTGAGTGCCTGTTTCTCTCAAAAAAAAGCTTGACTGCATTATGATGCTTCTGTCCTTCCTCTGATCAATACTTGTTTAATTTCCAAGCACTGTCTGAAACCTACCTTACTTCAAGAGGATCAGAAATTCCTCCTTTGAGCGATGGTGTGCTGTAATCAAATATAGTTTAGTAGGATCTGTTTAAGGAATGATCAACAAAGTAGTGCTTGCTGCTTGTTAAATGGTTGTTTGGGTACTACATACACACAAAGCTGGGATGATCCTTCCCACAACTTTGCAGTGTCTTCTGTGATTCACTGAGCGTGTGTTGGACAGGTTCTGTTCTCCTAGGGCTGTAGGTCTTCTCTACTTGGCTGAATAAAACCCAACACTACTGAAATAAACTAGCCTCGTGTCTGATTCCTCACTTGACCAGTCAGTTTAGTTTCACAGAGGTCCCGGTCTGACAACTCTAAAGTGGGGATTAAATCCGTATTGCAGAAGAATAAAAAAATTAGGGGTAATTTCAGATTGAGCCGACGTGCAGCGTTTGCCGTGAATGCAGTCTCCGCAAACGCGGGAACATTGGCTTTATTTTGGCTCTACAGTTAATATTTGATGTAGTTGGCTCAGACCTATTTCAAGTGTTGAGGTATATTGAAATGTAAAGCAGTGTTGATGGACGTAGGTCCATTTAAATACTTGAATGTGCATGCAGGATATTGGAAGGCTGGAAATAGTTAGAGTCTGGGAAAGAAGAGATCAGACGTCCGAATTGAAAACGGTTAACAATCTTTATTACAATCATCACCCTTCGGTTGTGCCATTCAGATTCAATCGGGTGATTACCGATAAAAGGGCCAGTATGGCATACCGGTAAAACATGAGCCTATCATAATTAAAACAAAGATGGAAAGAAAACAGCCTAATACACCATTTATCATTACTGCATGAGAAATTAGCGAATGAACTTAAATGGGTGGTATAGCTTCAGTTCGGTGTGGCTTGAGGTAAACAGTCAAATGACTGGCTGGGACAGAGGGATACATCAATCAACTCCGGCTATAAGTGTGTCTGTCATTACACTTGTGTTAATTGCCTCCATCAAAGGGCGGGTGCACTGTTTTAGACACAGGAATTCTTTTTTGGTTGACGAACATGCCCAGGTATAGCCTACTTAAGTGATTCGTTTGATAAACATAACACATTAAAAGGTAGTACGCCTTTACTATTAGGCTCTTGATCTTCAGAAGTACCAGAATCTGCAATACAGCATATTTATATTTCAGGGAACGTATCCAATATGAATTATTTTCCACTTTTGCATATGTGATCTTTGAATATGGCTCATTACCTCCAGTGTAAAGTATATTATACAAGCATACAGTTGGGACATTACTGCTCTTGTCAAGGCTATCCATGGTTGGGATTTTGATCACTTGACTCAATTACTGGTTTAAGTTCCATGATCTCTCATACACTGTATGTTTTCTTGATGCTCTTTCAAGTTGGATGTGAATGTGAAACTCCTCCCACAGTCAGAGCAATGGTAGGGCTTCTCTCCTGTATGTGCTCTACGATGAAGAGTAAGATATTGCGACATATTGAAGTGTTTCCCGCAATCAGGACAGGAGTATTGCTTCTCTCCAGTATGCACCTTCTCGTGTTTGACATTTCCTAGTTGAGAGAATCCCAACCCACACTCAGTGCAGCGGTATGGTTTTCTCCAGTATGAACTCGCTTATTTACTAGTAATACACTTAATGTTGCAAAACACATCCCACACTCGGAGCAATGAAAGGGCTTCTCTCCGCTGTGCATTTTTTGATGTGATCTTAAACCTGAAGCTTGGGCGAAACGCTTCCCCCAGTCAGAGCAGTGATATGGCTTCTCTCCAGTGTGTATCCTCTAGTGTGTTCATGGAGATACATTTCTTCCCACAGTCAGAGCAGTAGTGGGGTTTTTCACCTGTGTACATGCTGGTGTCTTTTTAGGTTACTGAGCCGAGAGAATGATTTCCCACAGTCAGGACAGTGATAAGGTTTTTCTCCTGTGTGCAACTGCTTGTGTGCTGCTAAGGAATTGCGGTGTGCAAATTTCTTGTCACAGTAAGAACAGTGATAAGGTTTTTCTCCAGTGTGTATGCGCTTGTGACTGATTAGGCTTCCTGAGGTAACACACCTTTTCCCACAGTCAGAGCAGCCATACGTCTTCTCTCCTGTATGTAACATCTGATGTGATTTAAGAGCACTGAAATTTTTCCCACATTCAGTGCAGTGATAATGTTTCTCCCTAGTATGTATCTGCTGGTGTCTTGTTAAATGTGCTAATCGAGAAAATCTATGCCCACAGTCAGAACAGTAATATGGTTTCTCTCCAGTATGTACTCTCTGATGCTTCGCCATATTTCCTGCTTGAGAGAAGCTCTTATTGCAGTCAGAGCAGTGGTAAGGTTTTTCTCCCGTATGAACTCTGTTGTGGATTTTTAATCCAATTGATGTTTTGAAACTCTTTCCACAGTCCGAGCAGGGGTAAGGGCTGTCTCCTGTATGTATACGCTTGTGTACATGCAGGCCTGATAAACCACTGAATCTCTTCCCACACTGGGAGCAGGGGTATGGCTTCTCTCCTGTATGTACAAGCTCGTGTCTTTTCAGGAATGAGAAACATACAAATTTCTTCCCACATTGAGAGCAGTTGATCGGTTTCTTGGCTTTGGTTTTCTGATGTTGTTTGGCTTCTCCTGAGGCAGAGTGAGGTTTGGGTCTTTCTTCTGTTGAAATGAGAGACTGGGGTAACACAACAGCCACACATACCAACCAAACACTTGCACAGGATTTCAGCAAAAACCTGGGTTTATGAAATGGCTATGAATCCATTTGTAATTCCAGAATTGTGGCATGTTGCATATTTGAAAATATCCTTAAAGTGCACAGAGCCAATGTTCCCTCTAAGCTGCGCGTAGCTCCCGGGACTGCAGCGCAGAAGAAATATCAGCCCGTGCAGAGAAGAACAAGATTGAACTTCATTCAACTTTCTAGAGTTTACCCCTTAGTTAACGTTTCCCTTTACTGTGGGAATTGTGATCGAATCAACGCAATATTAGCCACTTTCAATGCAACATACCGAAACAAAACTCGATGCAAGAAATGTTGTTGTGGGCAGAACGCATCGGAGTAGGATTCTATTGCATCTATCGACACACACCGGTGCGGCATAAGGCCTATATGCAAATAAACCATTTCCATATACGCATCTGTGCCGTTCATTTTGAACTGGACTGTGTTTACCACAGTAGCCTACTTGACCATTGTCTGAAACTAACTCAAAGCAGATACAGCCTCAGTGTTTCAATTAAACACACTGGAAGTTGCACAGAGTTTTCACAGCGTTCAAGTTTGCACTCAGCAGACCTGAAATTTGCGCAGTGCTGAAGAAAAGTAGAGGGAGGACGAGATGAGTTGGATAACAAAGCAAGAACTATCATGTTCAGTACCGGTCAAAAGTTTACACACCTACCCATTCCAGGGTTTCTTTTTTTAAACAATTTTCCTCATTGTCGAATAATAGTGAAGACATCAAAACTATGAAATGACACATGGAATCATGTACTTGTTGGCTGCTTTTGCCTGGTACTGTATCGTCCTTTATGTGCAATTAGTGAAAGCATTATAAGATTAAGTATTCTTTTAGCATTAGCATATGTGCCTCTGTAGGTACAGTGTGGCAATATTTGAATACAGTGAGGCAATATTTGAAATATTTAGCATTAGCGTTACATATGCACAGAATGAGTTAATAGTTTCCTTGTTTTTGAGATATCAATAACATATTTAGTGTGGTTCATCTTAGGGATGTCTGTGATAGCGATGACAAGTTGATAGGCACTGTGGAGTGAATTTAGTGGTTTAAATGGACACGTAAAATCAGATTATTTTTTTGATTGGTCAATAAAATCAGTCATCTTTTGAATCCGTTCGCCTTTCCCAAACTAAGTTAAGACATGTACCATGGGCATACATTTTAAATGTGGTGTCATTTGGTCCTGTGGTTCATTAGAATAAGATTTTTTTACAAGTTTTTTTTAGCATAAAAGCATATGTGCTAACATGCATCTACTGGTATAGTGGCCATCAATGCATCAACAAGATTTTCTCAAACCCTTTCGGGACTATTGTAATGAGAAGATTTGATTCTTTTAAACAGCATTATAGTCCAAAAAGAGAATTGTTAATAGTTTCCTTATTTTTTTAAATGCCAAACTTAACATAGCGTCAAAGGCATTGCCATGATGAACTATGATAAACTGCATCTAATGTCTTTAATGAAGTGGCAGCTGCGTTCATATTGATCAAGGATGGGCAACTTTGATGGGGGTAGGGGCCACAAAAAAATAATTGGTATGGTCACATGAGATTGGTGGTTACTTAAGGCAAAAACTAAAGTAGGGTGGGTGGATGTCTAACCCGAACCTCTAGCAACCCAAAGGCAGTTGCATTCATATAGATCAAGGAAAGGCAACTTTGATGGGGGTGGGGGCCACGAAAAAAAATGTAACTCATGAGAGGCCGCAGGGTAGCCTAGTGGTTAGAGCGTTGGACTAGTAACCGAAAGGTTGCAAGATAGAATCCCCGAGCTGACAAGGTAAAAATCTGCCGTTCTACCCCTGAACAAGGCAGTTAAACCTATGGCTGGGGGTAGTATTGAGTAGCTTGGATGAATAAGGTGCCCAGAGTAAACTGCCTGCTACTCAGGCCCAGAAGCTAAGATATGCATATTATTAGTAGATTTGGATAAAAAACACTCCGAAGTTTCTAAAATTGTTTGAATGATGTCTGTGAGTATAACATAACTCATATGGCAGGCAAAAACCTGAGAAAAAATCCGAACAGGAAGTGGGAAATCTGAGGTTTGTAGGTTTGCCTATCCAATATACAGTGTCTATGGGCTTCCAGTATACCGTGTCTAAGGCTTCCACTAGATGTCAACAGTCTTTAGAACCTTGTTTGATGCTTCTAATGTGAAAGATTGAGGAATGAGAGCTGATTGAGTCAGGGGTCTGGCAGAGTGTCACGAGCTCACTCAGGCGCGCCCCCGTGAGAGTTAGCTGCATTTCTACAGACAAAGGAATTCTAGGGTTGAAACATTATTTAAGATTTATGTTTAAAACATCCTAAAGATTGATTCTATACATCGTTTGACATGTTTCTACGAACTGTAATGGAATTGTTTTACTTTTCGTCTGGCCCACGCGTCATGAATTTGGATTTTGGAATTAAACGCGTGAACAAAAAGGAGGTATTTGGACATATTATGGACTTTATCGAACAAAACAAACATTTATTGTGGTACTGGGATTCCTCGGAGTGCATTATGATGAAGATCATCAAAGGTAAGTGAATATCTATAATGCTATTTCTGACTTCTGTTGATTCCAGAACATGGTGGGTATCTGTATGACTTGTTTTTGTGTCTGAGTGCTGTACTCAGATTATTGCATGGTGTGCTTTTTCCGTGAAGTTTTTTTGAAATCTGACACAGCGGTTGCATTAAACTTCTCCTTATCTAAAGTTCCATGTAAAACACTTGTATCTTTTATCAATGTTTTATGAGTATTTCTGTAAATTGATTTGGCTCTCTGCAAAATCACCGGATGTTTTGGAATCAAAACATTACTGAACGTAACGCGCCAATGTGAACTGAGATTTTTGGATATAAATATGAACTTTATCGAACAAAACATACAGTGGAGCAAAAAAGTATTTAGTCAGCCACCAATTGTGCAAGTTCTCCTACTTAAAATTGATGAGAGGCCTGTAATTTTCATCATAGGTACACTTCAACTATGACACACAAAATGAGACAAATCCAGAAAATCACATTGTAGGATTTTTAATGAATTTATTTGCAAATTATGGTGGAAAATAAGTATTTGGTCACCTACAAACAAGCAAGATTTCTGGCTCTCACAGACCTCTGGCTCCTCTGTCCTCCACTCGTTACCTGTATTAATGGCACCTGTTTGAACTTGTTATCAGTATAAAAGACACCTGTCCACAACATCAAACAGCCACACTCCAAACTCCACTATGGCCAAGACCAAAGAGCTGTCAAAGGACACCAGAAACAAAATTGTAGACCTGCACCAGGCTGGGAAGACTGAATCTGCAATAGGTAAGCAGCTTGGTTTGAAGAAATCAACTGTGGGAGCAATTATTAGGAAATGGAAGACATACAAGACCACTGATAATCTCCCTCGATCTGGGGCTCCACGCAAGATCTCACCCCGTGGGGTCAAAATGATCACAAGAGCGGTGAGCAAAAATCGCAGAACCACACGGGGGGACCTAGTGAATGACCTGCAGAGAGCTGGGACCAAAGTAACAAAGCCTACCATCAGTAACACACTACGCTGCCAGGGACTCAAATCCTGCAGTGCCAGACGTGTCCCCCTGCTTAAACCAGTATATGTCCAGGCCCGTCTGAAGTTTGCTAGAGAGCATTTGGATGATCCAGAAGAAGATTGGGAGAATGTCATATGGTCAGATTAAACCAAAATAGAACTATTTGATAAAAACTCAACTCGTTGTGTTTGGAGGACAAAGAATGCTGAGTTGCATCCAAAGAACACCATACCTACTGTGAAGCATGGGGGTGGAAACATCATGCTTTGGGGCTGTTTTTCTGCAAAGGGACCAGGCCGACTGATCCGTGTAAAGGAAAGAATGAATGGGGCCATGTATCGTGAGATTTTGAGTGAAAACATCCTTCCATCAGCAAGGGCATTGAAGATGAAACGTGACTGGGTCTTTCAGCATGACAATGATCCCAAACACACTGCCCGGGCAACGAAGGAGTGGCTTCGTAAGAAGCCTTTCAAGGTCCTGGAGTGGCCTAGCCAGTCTCCAGATCTCAACCCCATAGAAAATATTTGGAGGGAGTTGAAAGTCTGTTGCCCAGCAACAGCCCCAAAACATCACTGCTCTCGAGGAGATCTGCATGGAGGAATGGGCCAAAATACCAGTAACAGTGTGTGAAAACCTTGTGAAGACTTACAGAAAATGTTTGACCTCTGTCATTGCCAACAAAGGGTATATAACAAAGTATTGAGAAACTTTTGTTATTGACCAAATACTTATTTTCCACCATAATTTGCAAATACATTCATTAAAAATCCTACAATGTGATTTTCTGGTACTTTTTTTCTCATTTTGTCTGTCATAGTTGAAGTGTACCTATGATGAAAATTACAGGCCTTATCTTTTTAATTGGGGGAACTTGCACAATTGGTGGCTGACTAAATACTTTTTTGCCCCACTGTAAATGCCATTTATATAAATCATACGTATTATTATCATACAATACTACACTTTAATTCCCATTAAATGTTTACATGTATAATTCGTTTATTGTAGGAAGGCTGTTTTTTAAATGTATTTGTTTTAGAAAATGTTTTCAGTAAGTTTCTCTCTGCTTAACCCCATGCCTCACCGACACACATGCTCACGCATACACACACACACACCCACAGACAGAGACAGAGCATGATATTTCATTAAAAGGTCAATTACACTTTAAAACCCTTTATTTCCCCATTAACATATTACTATTATTAAAAGTTACCATGCAATATTAAACTATACCTGTTAGTTTTTTTTACTAAACCTTTATAAATATCATACATATCACACATTACTACAAAATATATATTTTAAATGTATAATTACTTTCAAATGTTGGAAAGACAGATCTTTTCATGTCTTAGAAAAGAAGACCTCTGGAAGGGTTCTCTCTCTCTCTCATAACCTGACACCAGGCCTCACACACACACACACCCCAAGGGGGGCGAGAGACAGCGATTTCATTGATTGACGGTAAATCGCAATACACCTAGAATTGGTCTAGGAGCCATTTTTTTCTGTAGTTTTCTGTGGTTTATATGTGTTAGACTTGTCATAGGACAAGTCTAACACCTGCTTATACTCATCCATACCTACCCCGGAAATGACTTTTTCATATACACGATCCCTAAACAGCAGATCCATAAGTTCACTGCAACATTGTCCCACCGTTTCACATTTTCTTTCAGTTCAAAAAGGTCACAACACAATCACCAGGACAGCTTTATTGCAAACACATGCGTTACCCAAAACAGCTGCACTATCAGGTTACATAAGCACTCACTCGATAGCGTGAAAACATCTGGACAGGATGGAAATAGCATGAAAACATCTGGACAGGATGGAAAGAGCATGAAAACATCTGGACAGGATGGAAATAGCGTGAGAACATCCAGACAGGATGTACATAAATGGACATAACCACGTGACACATAAAATAGGTCATCAATCACTTACGGACACATGTCGTCTATTGTATTCTAATGCTTCTAATTAAAAACATTTATGGTGAAAGTTTTCTTCCCCAAACTCATGCGCTGCTTATGTATGCCAGTTAGGCTCTACACCCCTTGTAAAGCGGATTAATGTGTTACATTTTAAGAAGTTATTTGGCCACTTTAGTTGTGATACAAGCCTTGTCAAAACATATAGGCCTATGGGCTAGGCTACATGAAGTGTGCGACTATGATTAGAAAAAGTTGCAAAAAAATACTTTGTTTCTTGGCTTACGCTTGGCATCATTCCCAAGTGATAATCTACTGTGCATTCAGAAAGTATTCAGAACCCTTGACTTTTTCACGTTACAGCCTTAATTTAAAATAGATTAATTAAATAAAACAGCAATCAGCAAGCTACACACAATACCCCATAATGACAAAGTCAAAACAGGTTTAGAAATTTGTGCAAATTTATTAAAAATAAAAAACAGATACCTTATTCATATAGGTATTCAGACCCTTTGCTATGAGACTTGAAATTAAGCTCAGGTGCATCCTGTGTCCATTGATCAACCTTGACGTTTATACATGTAAGGGTTTTCTTCCTCTTCATCTGAAGAGGAGAGACGAGAAGGATCGGAGGACCAATATGCGGCGTGGTAAGTGTCCATGGTTCTTTTAATAAGAAAATCTCAACATGAACACAACTGATACAAAAACAATAAACGTAGAACGAACGAAAACAGTACCATGTGGTGAAAAGCACAGACACGGAAACAAACACCCACAAACAAACAGTGAAACCCAGGCTACCTAAGTATGATTCTCAATCAGAGACAACTAATGACACCTGCCTCTGATTGAGAACCATATTTGGCCGAAACATACAAATCCCCAAATCATAGAAAAACAAACACAGACTGCCCACCCCAACTCACGCCCTGACCATACTAAATAATGACAAAACAACAGAAATAAAGGTCAGTACGTGACAATACAACTTAATTGGAGTCCACCTGTGGCAAATTCAGTTGGTGGGACATGATCTGGAAAGGCACACACCTGTCTATATAAGGTCCCTTAGTTGACAGTGCATGTCAGAGCAAAAACCAAACCATGAGATTGAAGGAATTGTCTATAGAGCTCCGAGACAGGATTGTGTCGAGGGCACAGATCTGGGGAAGGGTACCAAAAAAATGATTTGGCATTGAAGGTCCCCAAGAACACCATGGACTCCATCATTCTTAAATGGAAGAAGTTTGGAACCACCAAGACTCTTGCTAGAGCTGGCCATCCGACCAAACTGAAAAATCGGTGGAGAAGGGCCTTGGTCAGGGAGGTGACCAAGAACCCGATGGTCACTCTGACAGAGCTCGAGAGTTCCTCTGTGGAGAGGGGAGAACATTCCAAAAGGACAACCATCTCTGCACCACTATACCAATCAGGCCTTTATGGTACAGTGGCCAGATGGAAGCTACTCCTCAGTAAAAGGCACATGACAGCCCGCTTGCAGTTTGCCAAAAGGCACCTAAAGACTTTGACCATGAGAAACAAGATTCTCTCGTCTGATGAAACCAAGATTAAACCCTTTGGCCTGAATGCCAAGCATCACATCTGGAGGAAACCTTGCACCATCCCTACAGTGAAGCATGGTGGTGGCAGCATCATGCTGTGGGGATGTTTTTCAGTGGCAGGGACTGGGAAACTCACCAGGATCGAGGCAAAGATGGATGGGGCAAAGTACAAAGAGATCCTTGATGAAAACCTGCTCCAGGGCACTCAGGACCTCAGACTGGGGGGCGAAGGTTCACCTTCCAACACGACAACGAACCTAAGCACACAGCCAAGACACACAGCCAAGAAACACAGCCAACGCAGGAGACAAGTCTTAGGAGACAAGAGCGTGCAGAGCTGTCATCAAGGCAAAGGATGGCTATTTGAAGAATCTCAAATGTGAAATATATTTTGATTTAACACGTTTTTGGTTACTACATGATTCCGTATGTGTTATTTTGTAGTTTGGATGTCTTCACTATTATTCTACAATGTAAAAATAGTAAATAATAAAGAAAAACCCTTGAATAAGTAGGTGTTCTAAGACTTTTGACCAGTACTGTATGTGTGAAATTGGTTTTGATTTAGAATGGACCATTATCATTCACCTGTCTGGAAACGGGGTAAAAAATACATGTCATCACTGCACTCAAATAACGAATGGAGGACCCTATTCCCGTGGTTCATTTTCATGCCAGCAAGGTAGGATATACTCATGTTGTAAAGAGAAGCAATGCGCTTAATTATGGAAAGTGGAGAAATAAATATAGTAGGCCTAGCCTATAGAAAGCTGATGGGATCCTTTTTAACAGAAGTCATCACTCTGTTTAGTCCACAATTGCATAGCCTATAGAAATGTCGTGCAACTTGAGCTCATAGGCTCTCATGTAGTGTTTGATTAGATTTCCAATCACATTTGAATTTATGTCAGAGTGATTTAGAGGGACAATAGAGTGCTGAGCACCAGGCAGTTATCAAGTGTGGTAGGCTACTAATTACCATCAGCAGCATCAGAGCTTAGAGAAGCCTAATTACCATGACTAAACGGTCACGTGGAATTTGGTGTGTGAGTGATCTATTATTTAAGTGTGTAATATTACTCTCTCAATGTATAACATTCCACTCAATGTATACCAAAGTAACAAAAATTGAATGTTTCATACTGCAACAGTTATGAAAGACAATGACATCCAATTTTTAGGCAATTATTAATATTATGTGTTACATAGTGTGCATCTGTAAAAACTTTATGTAATAGATCCTCTCTCTCTCTCTCTGGCTATGAAAAAGACAAGACTGTCAAAGCTGTTGAAGGATGAGGACCAAGGTGCAGTGTGGTGAGTGTACATTTTCTTTATTTTAAGCAAAATGACGCCAAACAATACAATAAACACTACAAAAACAAACCGTGACATTGACAAGCAAAGTGCTCTAAACAGAGACAACCTCCCACACACACAGGTGGGAAAAGGGTATTTAAGTATGGTTCCCAATCAGAGACAACGATGGACAGCTGTCCCTGATTGAGAACCATACCCGGCCAAACACAAAGAAATAGAAAACATAGAACACAAAACATAGAATGCCCACCCCAACTCATGCCCTGACCAAACCAAAACAGAGACATAAAAAGGATCTCTAAGGTCAGGGCGTGACAAAGACATGACATTGATTCCTGTTGATCATTTGGTCTGGTTATTATATGACCATGATGGTTATCTACGAAGGTTGGAACATCTTGAATAGCAATAAGGGGCACATGTACACTTAAATGTCCACTCAGCATAGCCCTCGGAGCATGGTTCCTCTCTAGTTTTAATCCTAGGTTTTTGACTTCTAGGGAGTGTTTCCTAGACTGTGCCTCGGCATATGCATTGATGGGTCTTAGATTTTTAGGCTGGGTATTGTGGTGGAATATTGACTCAGAAATATAACACTCTTACTAGAACTTGTGAATTCAAAATAGACTTTATTACAAATGTAACAAAGCCGAGCCCCTCCATGGAAAATACTAAATTCTTATATCACAGAGTCCTGCCTTTATAGTATTCTGTCTCTGCATAATGTATAAAGTCCCCTCCCTCTATATGTAAAATAGCTTCCCTTGACCTTTCTCCATCATGATCTTTTCATTTCAGTTCTTGATTGTTAATGCCCACATTTGACACCTGTATAGGTTATAATGGCAGCGGGACCCTGGTCCTATATGTTCCATTCCTTATATAGCCATTCTGTCTTAGCTCTTCAAAGTGGACAATCTAAATACTGCCTGCTAATATTGGAGTCATGCACTAGATGACATCATTTCTGCATCCGGCCAATGCTTGATGTTTCCTCAGCATAGCAACTGCACCTAGTTACATTGAATAATCTCCCACAGTATCTGTAAAACACTTTGGGACAACTGCTGATGCAAAAAAAATGAATTTTAATAAATACAGGAAACTAGCAATTGCCGTACCAAGCAGTGATGCAACCAGTCAGGAAACTAAAAAGATTTGGCATGGGTCCTGAGATCCTCAAAAAGTTCTACAGCTGCAACATCGAGAGCATCCTGACTGGTTGCATCACTGCATGGTATGGCAATTTATCGGCCTCCGACCGCAAGGCACTACAGAGGGTAGTGCGTACGGCCCAGTACATCACTGGGGCAAAGCTGCCTGCCACCCAGGACCTCTACACCAGGCGTGTCAGAGGATGGCCCTAAAAATGGTCAAAGACCCCAGCCACACCAGTCATAGACTGTTCTCTCTACTACCGCATGGCAAGCGGTACCGGAGTGCCAAGTCTAGGACAAAAAGGCTTCTCAACAGTTTTTACCCCCAAGCCATAAGACTCCTGAACAGGTAATCAAATGGCTACCCGGACTATTTGCATTGTGTGCCCCCCCCCCTCCCCAACCCCTGTTTTACGCTGCTGCTACTCTCAATTTATCATATATGCACAGTCAGTTTAACTATACATTCATGGACATATATGTACATGCTACCTCAATTGGCCAAACCAACCAGTGCCCCCACACATTGGCTAACTGGGCTATCTGCATTGTGTCCCGCCACCCACCACCCGCCAACCCCCCTTTACGCTACTGCTACTCTCTGTTCATCATGTATGCATAGTCACTTTAACCATATTTCCATGTACATTCTACCTCAACCAGCCTGACTAACCGGTGTCTGTATGTAGCCTCGCTACTTTTATAGCCTCGCTACTGTATTTTTCACTGTCTTCTTAGTGTTGTTTTTATTTCTTAACCTACCTATTGTTCACATAATACCTTTTTTTGCACTGTTGGTTAGAGCCTGTAAGTAAGCATTTCACTGCTGTATTCGGCGCACGTGACAAATAAACTTGATTTGATTCATGCTGTTCTGTGCTGATGGCTGTTGGAGACGGCAGCGGCAGTTGAGTGAGATGGGCCCTGCCTCTGGGAGCCTGACTGCTTGTGACATGATGAGAGAGTGGAAGAGGGCCTTCCTGTAAGATATTTTGTGCTACAAACATACTTCTATTTGAAGAGGTTTTTGACCATTCAGGGAACTACTATCAAACAGTCACGAAATCATAAAAAATGATTGTCTACACAAAAGAATGTGAATTTGGTCAAAAAAAACATTTTTGTTGACAAGTTATATGCATGAAAATAAAGATGCTTTAAAATATGTGACATTTTGGAGAGATTTTTGGACAGTATAGGGGCCTCCTAGGCCTTGTTATGGATACATGTCTATTTAGATAGGTTGGTATAAGATATCTGCTCCATTTTTGGCTCCCATGTTGACAAGATGTTGGGGAATCACTGGAGGGAAATATACATCTCAATAAACATAATAGGTGTTTTGTTACATTTCAGTCTTCTGTGAAATATTTCAAGTGTCATATTGGGATGCAAACTCAAAAATGTAAACTATATCTGACATGTTACTGTTTTCTTCTTTTTTAAGCCCCTGACCATGTGTGTGAGGTGTATACAGGATGTACATAAATGGGCATAAACAGGTGGCACAGAAAATAAAAATATTGACATTTAGGAATTGAAAATGCATCTAAAAATATTTTGTTGTGTCTTTTTTTGAGCCTTTATTTAACTAGGCAAGTCAGTTAATTAAGAACAAATTCTTATTTTCAATGACGGCCTAGGAACAGTGGGTTTAACTGCCTGTTCAGGGGCAGATCGACAGATTTGTACCTTGTCAACTCGGGGGTTTGAACTTGCAGCCTTCCAACGCTCTAACCACTAGGCTACCCTGCCGCCGTCTACGGAATACATAAACAAAATGTTTTTGTTTTGTTTAAATATGTGTATAAAGTATAGTTGCCTGTACAGTAAGTAAATGTAAGAAATCCAGAAAGCATGAAAAAATGTTTTTATAATGTCTAAAATAAAATATATGCATGTAATATTTATTTGTCTGTACAGTAAGTAACGTAAATGCAGAAGCAATAAGAATTGTAAATGATAGAACACATCAAATTAATGTGAACATGAGGACACAAAGGAGAGTTTTAATTAAAATATCATCTTTTAATACATTTTTAATGCTGAAAAAATCTAAGTATGGCAAATCCAATTTGGGAAAATGGCCTGGTGGACAAAAATGAAAAATAGTTAACATCCTTGCTACTTCAGCCATTTGCTATGTTAAAGTCAAATCACAGTTAATGATGAATGGATACAATTTGGAAGGATTTTCCAGAGTCATACCTCAGTAGGGTAGAGTGTCAGGTGGCACAACCATTGGTGCCATGAGGTCAAAGTGTGAAGAAGGGAGCAAGCCAGAGAGCTGTCTAGGAAGCAGTCCAGCCCCATGGCTTGGAGGCTTTGAGTTGGTCCCATCATTGTAATGCATTGTGGGGTATCTGCTGCCCCATAGACCTGTTGGCAGTGGGAAAGGTGTTAGCGAGGAGATCACCAGGGACATCTATGATTCGCTGACACAGTCTTGGTTAAACCACATGTGTTCTAAAGCAATATTCACCTGCTTTCATAGAGTAGGGATTCACTCCTTTGGGGACACTGCCAGTGTTCCCCTGATTTCCATGTGTCCCCATCGGTGGAGGTGGTGGTACACACTTCTTCTGTAAAACACATCAACACATTTTCCAAATTGTTGGTAATATTAGCACAGTTGAAATACAATGGTTGTTCACTGTTTTTAATTGAATTGAATTTAAGTGTGTACCTCAGCCTTGGGCTCAGTTTTGTTAACCCATCTGTGCAGAGTTGGATCCCAGACAATCTGAGGAAGAAGATATTAGCAATGTGAAGCAAGCCACAATTTATTTTTAATTTTTAAATCCACTCAATTGTCTCTACATAGAATATAGTGTTAATAACCAGTTCCTTACAGATCTGTCTTTGTCCTCAGGTAGATGAACCTCCTTCTTATTAGCTCTTCCACTCCCAAAGACCCAGCTGAGCCAGCCTCCACTGTTATTGTGAACAGCAGGGGTCTCGGGCTCAGCCACCGGCCGGCTGCCAGTCTCGCACTGAGGCTTGGCCTCGGAGTGTTCCGGCTTGGTGATGGACATCATAGCAGGATGCTCAACATATCTAAGTCGGACATCTGTAATAAGTGGGAGAAGTGAGGCCACTCTGCTCATGTCACCATACAGAACAATTACTAGCTGACAGGTAGGAACGTCTCGCTCTGATACTCTGTTTACAACCCAATCTTAACCTACACGCAGTCACAGGGATTACTGGGACGTTACTCCAGGACTCTGCCATCGCATTGATTTGGTTGCAAAATCAACAATTCCCTGCATATTATGTGAGGGCTTACAAATGTGACCAATCGCCAAACTATTTCTGCATAAAATAGTCACATCACAATATTATCGCATAGAACTGACCCATTACCACAGTACAAAAAGAGGGCTCGCAATTTCAACCAATCACCGCACATTTACTGTATAATATGGTTCAATCAAGCGACACGTCAACACAGTTTTTCCCCTTGTCAGCGCATTTTTGCAACAAATTGGACAAAACAATTGCACATTGCAATGCAAAATGTCATAATTGTCGCTGCAAAATCTAGCATATTTATTCGCAATATGAAAAAATCCATGTGAAATCCTGGAGAGATTTACGGGAGTATGAAAATGTATACACTCACTACTGTAAGTGTCTGCTAAATGACTAAAATGTAAAAGTAAAATGTAGCTAAACCTGTTTTATGTAGAAAATGCATGAAAGTATTACAGATATACACTCACATGAGCCGTACATTTAACCTATCACAACTTATTCTCACGCTATCACAATGGTCATTTCTTTACTAATTAGGTAAGGTTAAGTGACCTCTTCTCTTGGAATAGAAATCCACAGGTGGAGTACACGCTCCACCATCCCATTTCCACAGTGGTGCCACCATGGGGATGATGGGAGGTGGTTGTGGATGATTGTTTTCATTCTTCACAGGGACACTGGCTGTGAGGAGGATCTCCTCCCTCTCTGCAGGGACACTAGCCTTTGGGACGATCCCCTCCCTGTGCGCAGGGACGCTGGCCTTTGGGAAGATTCCCTTCCTCTGCGCAGTGACACTGGCCATCAGGTGGATCAACTCCCTCTGTGCAGGGATGCTGGCTGCTGAGAGAATCCCATCCCTCTGTGCTGGGACACTGGCTGTTCGGACATTCCCCTCCCTCTGTGGCGGGATGAGGCCTGATGCTCGGAGGATCTCCAACATCTCAGCAGGGACACTAGCCTTTGGGACGATCCCCTCCCTGTGTGCAGGGACGCTGACCATTGGGACAATTCCCTTCCTCTGCGCAGTGACACTGGCCATCAGGTGGATCAACTCCTTTTGTGCAGGAATGAGGCCTGATGCTCGGAGGATCTTCCCCTTTCGCATAGTGACAGTAGCTGCTGGAAGAATCCCCTCCCTCTGTGCAGGGACACTGGCTGTGAGGAGGATGTCCTCTCTCTCTTCAGGAATGAGGCCTGATGCTCGGAAGAACTCCTCCCTCTGCAGCAGGGACACTAGCCTGGCTGGGACAATCTGTGCAGGGGCACCTCCTCTGTGCAGGGGCACTGGCATCTCCTCCCTCTGTGCAGGGGCACTGGCTGTTTGGAGGATCTCCTCCCTCTGTGCAGGGGCACTGGCTGTTTGGAGGATCTCCTCCCTCTGTGCAGGGGCACTGGCTGTTTGGAGGATACCCTCCCTCTGTGACAGGATGAGGCCTGATGCTCGGAGCATCTCCTCCCTCTGTGACGGGATGAGGCCTGATGCTCGGAGGATCTCCTCCCTCTGCACAGCAACTTCGGCTGCTGTGATGATCTGCAGGTATAAATAGAGCATAAATTAATTCCCTAAAAAATCCACCACTTGGAATCTATAACATCATTGACACATACACTGAGTGTATTAAACATTAAGAACAACTTCTCCTTCCGTGACATAGACAAATCAGGTGAAAGCTATAATCCCTGATTGATGTGAATTGTTAAATCTTCTTCTCAGTGTAGATGAAGGGGAGGAGACAAGTTAAAGAATGATTTTTAGACAATTGAGACATGGATTGTGTATGTGTGTCATTCAGAGGGTGAATGGGCAAGACCAAAGATTTAAGTCCCTTTGAACAGAGTATGGTAGTATGTGCCAGGCGCACCGGTTTGGGTCAAGAATATTGTCAGTTTTCCCTAGTATCAAAATGGTCCACCACCTACTCAATAGGAAGGTGTTCTTAATGTTTTGTTCACTCAGTGTAGATCAATCCCTAGCATATACTTCCATTTGCATGTGTACTGATACTGTAAATACACAAATTATATTAATGTTATCTACAATATATTAGAATACTATAATACCGTATAATACTATAATACCGTAAGCCTCCCTGCTGCAGGGGCATTTCCTCCTACAATTTTGAGCTGATTTTGTGTTTGGAACGGCACTGTTACTACAGGAGATGATGCTATCATAAAGCATTTGATGTAAGTATGTAGGACAATTACCCATAATGCTCACTGACTGAACATTCAAAATTAAAATGGCAATTATTGACGCATTCACATGCTTTCGGAAACTTGGAACCTCAGAGTTAAAATGAATGTACGTTATTAGCGTAGAGCTTCCTACTGGTTGATTCTGATACTTCACAAGTGGGAAACCTGAAATCCTCATTCCATAACGAGTTAGCGAGTCAGAGAGTCAGAAATGTCGGAATTTTCGAGTTCCGACTTGAAGGGCCTTCTATGATGTAGGGCAGGTCAGTAACCAAATTATTTTACTGTCCCCAGTCGCACACAGACTTTTATGGTAACACAAGTTGCCACCGGTGAATTCAAAATGAGTAGCCTAACAATTATTTACGTGGCCCCAGGTACATTTGCAACCAAATTGTTTTTCTGCGAGAAATCAATAATAGTTACACAAATAGGGTAACCGTGAGCAATTGGCATGTGAGCAATGAGCAAGATAACCATTGACGGGAAGTTGACAATAGCTTATTATTAGTGTAAATAAATTGTATTTCTATGGTTGCAGTCCTCAAAGATTGAATTGCGTTGAATTGAATTAATCAGATCCAATGATTTACCGCCCGTAGGGTGGGGTAAAGCTAGTCATCATTATTATAATCACCATCTCAATCATTATAACCATACCATCATAGACTTATTCTTCTGTATCTGAGACTCATCTGACACTACCTTAGATATGGCAGTCTGCAACTCAATACACTGCCCCTGCATGGTATTCAGCGTCCCCTGCATGTGGTTAATCGACTGCTTAACATCGTTCAGCAGGATCTGAATCTCAAGCCTGCAGGAAATCAGGTGGTTCAACATACTGAGATGACGAGAGGCTTCAGACCATGCCCATTGGACCATCTTTAGGATTCTTTCCCACTTAACACCAATCTTATTAGGAATGTAACTTTGTGCAGAAGATGTTACTATAGTGTTATTTAGAAGAAAAAAAGTGTACTTTGTCAGGCGCCAAAAGGATGACGGGATGTCTCCCTGCTCCAGTGAGCTCTGCTGGCAGGTCTTGCTCACTGTTGGGAGGAACGGGAGCCAAATTAGAGGAAAAATATCTATGGTTGTTCAACAATGAAACATTCATGGCATAATGGGATTTGTCCTTCCCTGTGAAAAGAATAACAGCAGCTGGGGTTTACTTTCTCACTTTTAGATAATGTAATACAATCTTTAAACCCATCAGAAGTGTAGTGCTTACCTCCATGAAAATATTCAGCCCTGTTATTTTGGGCTGCATTGTCCCAATGTTGACCACTAGTTCCAACTTGTGATGAGAGGGTCTTGATGAAACGATCAAGTCAACATTTTGTTAGACATTTCAGAGATAGCATTAACAATTGTACATGAGACAGTGCTTCCAGATATTGAGGTATCTTCCTTCTGAGGTATGTAAAAAAAATCTGGTGTGTGAGTACTCACATGAAAGGTATCCATGATTCTTGATTAAGCCAATCATGTATGTGATTACCATCCTATGGGTCAGGAGCAGGAATTATAGCTACACAGCTTTCAGGCAACTTTATGTCTTGGGCCTAGATGAGTAATTGAAATACAAGAAGTATTGTGAATTTGTGATGCATAATTGTCAAAACAACTAACTAACTCTTACGATAAATCACTTGACGTGAGTAACTTGAATTGCCGGAGATAGCTATTATATATTCTGACCTAGACACTGACTTGTGCAATGCCTAATGCATAATCTATGCATGTTATATAGCAAAGGGTCTCAGAGTCCAAAAACAGCATTGGCCATTGGACTGCTCAGTCAAAACAACAAACTTTTACGATTAATCACTTGACTGGAGTAACTTGAGTTCGGAACTAAAACATTGAAAGTAGGCTATAGCTTGACTCATATCCTTACCTTGGACAAGCGTATCTAAAAGGCCTATCCAGTCGTGCGTGAAGATACCTTTAGGCTGATAAAAGCGCGGGACGGTTTGAGACACGCTCGGTATTGTGAATCTGTCACACTGATATAAAAGCACGTTTTCATTTATAATTTACACTGTAGAATGACCTGCAGGCCAATCAGAATCGAGTTTTAAACAATACCGTGGGTTCCATGGAACGTCACAAACATATTCGGCCACTTGCGTCACAGATTGCATTCACTGAACATGGGGTTTAATAGCTATATTGGCTATATGTACATTATATGCACATCGTATTGTATTGAGATTACATTTACTGCCCCACTGAAACTATCTAGCCTAATCCTATGAGGATCATATGTCAAATGTCAGAATCATGGCACATGAAAACATAATGAAATTGACTGCAGATTATAAAATTCACTGTGACACAACAAACCCACTGGGCATCAATGTTGTTTCCATGTAATTTCAATGAAATTACGTTGAACCAACGTCGAATAAAAATTGAATTGATGTATGTGCCCATTGGGAAGTGATCCATTCGAAATTATTGAATACATACAGTATTATAAAGAAAGACGTAAAAAATTTGAATCGGAAATACCTTTGAAAAAGTCTAATTTTACGTAGGTAAAATGTATGTACGCATTACTGTAAATCGTTTTGGATGAAAACGTCTGCTTTCAAATCTGACTCTCACACATATTTACAATCTCGCGATGTTTATTTCTGGCGCTCTCACGTTTGAGGGATTTTGTTTAGTAAATGATGCGTTGGAGAGCTCCATGAAATCAGCGACATTAACGGTTCCAAATCGAGCAAAAAGCTTCAAATTAAAAGTCCATCGTTCACAAATTGTGGTATATTTTCTGTTTCAAGATGCGTTCTGTTAAGTTTCTCTGATCTCTGAAAAGTAATTTAGGTTTTCAATATTCTTTATTAAATAATATCTGGAATAATAGTTTAATTTCCATTCCACTAGATGGCACTATCCCCTATGCTACTCCCTGTCAGGGGTCTGAGGATTCTGAAACAAAATAGTTTAGGTTCTTGAAACGCATCGTTGCGTTGGTAGATGTGCTGTACATTGTTATAAACACTTATTACACTGCTATAGACTTTTATTATCAATGTCACTCCCTGTTATAAACACATATTACAGTATAAATGATGATCCTGTGTAGAGCATGCCGATCCCACCACAAGGGTTGTGGGTTCGATTCCCGGGGAAACCCATATGTAAAATGTATGTGCAAATGACTGTAAGTCGCTTTGGATGAAAGCATCTGCTAAATGGCATATATTATGATTACGTTGTTTAAACAACAGACATACAATGTGAAAGTCTATTGCTTTTTCAAATGAATATTTGTGTTGGAACTTGACATCAGTTGGAAAGGCAGCACATGTATCTGTTGAATTACTACCTGATTCAAAAGTAGTGGACAGAAATGTGGGTATACTATAATACAAGTAAAAAATAAAACGATGACAAGCACATCTTGTTCTTTTTGAATTGAGGTTTTATTAAGTCAGGGTAGCTTGGTGATCATGGCTACGTGTAACAGCATTGAGGTCCCCTCTGGAAACAGAACTGAATTGAGTATAACTAAACCAATACACCCTCAATTATACAGACACACAGCAATGTAGTGCTGCTGACCTGGGTTCCAGACCCACTAGGGGAGTCACCCTGCAGACCCACTAAGGGGCGGCACGTAGCCTCAACTTTAGATCACTGGGCCAGTTACCGAAAGGTTGCTGGCTCAAATACCGGAGCCGACAAAGTGGGAAAATAAGGCACTTGTGGGTGTCTCAGAGGGAGTTGGGATATGCAAAAAAAAAACAATTGTGTGTAAGTTAAAATGCTCCATCATTCTTGTCAATGCAGGTTCGTAGTGTTGTAATACTGTTGTAATACTGTAGCTACTATTTGACTGGAGTTGGGTCCTGCCGTACATACCTACACGTACGCTACGGTCACAAGACGCAGGCCTCCTAATTGTCCCTAGAATTTCTAAGCAAACAGCTGGAGGCAGGGCTTTCTCCTATAGAGCTCCATTTTTATGGAACAGTCTGCCTACCCATGTCAGAGACGCAAACTCGGTCTCAACCTTTAAGTCTTTACTGAAGACTCATCTCTTCAGTGGGTCATATGATTGAGTGTAGTCTGGCCCAGGAGTGGGAAGGTGAACGGAAAGGCACTGGAGCAACGAACAGCCCTTGCTGTCTCTGCCTGGCCGGTTCCCCTCTTTCCACTGGGGCTCTCTGCCTCTTACCCTATTACAGGGGCTGAGTCACTGGCTTGCTGGGGCTCTCTCATGCCGTCCCTGGAGGGGGTGCGTCACCTGAGTGGGTTGATTCACTGTTGTGGTCATCCTGTCTGGGTTGGCGCCCCCCCCTTGGGTTGTGCCGTGGCGGAGATCTTTGTGGGCTGGGGTCAGTTTGTTATATCTGGAGTACTTCTCCTGTCCTATTCGGTGTCCTGTGTGCGTTCTCTAATTCTCTCCTTCTCTCTTTCTTTCTCTCTCTCGGAGGACCTGAGCCCTAGGACCATGCCCCAGGACTACCTGACATGATGACTCCTTGCTGTCCCCAGTCCACCTGGCCATGCTGCTGTTCCAGTTTCAACTGACCTGAGCCCTAGGACCATGCCCCAGGACTACCTGACATGATGACTCCTTGCTGTCCCCAGTCCACCTGGCCATGCTGCTGCTCCAGTTTCAACTTCCACCTGACTGTGCTGCTGCTCCAGTTTCAACTGTTCTGCCTTATTATTATTTGACCATGCTGGTCATTTATGAACATTTGAACATCTTGGCCATGTTCTGTCCCACTTGTTGTTGATTCTTCAAAAAATACAGTATAATCTCCACCCGGCACAGCCAGAAGAGGACTGGCCACCCCACATAGCCTGGTTCCTCTCTAGGTTTCTTCCTAGGTTTTGGCCTTTCTAGGGAGTTTTTCCTAGCCACCGTGCTTCTACACCTGCATTGCTTGCTGTTTGGGGTTTTAGGCTGGGTTTCTGTACAGCACTTTGAGATATCAGCTGATGTACGAAGGGCTATATAAATACATTTGATTTGATTTGATATGAGAGACTGAGTAAGGAGTAGTAAAGCCCCTGCCAACCAGGACCTCTCAACCCTCCTGCTCTAAGTCCTCTGTGAACTTCCTGACCTTGAACAAGACCTCCATGTTGACTGTGGGTTGCGTGGTGGATAGTGAGCACAGCATGTCAGACTGGAGGGCAGAGGGACACACACAGAAGACAAACAAAATCATGAGCATGGTTCAGAAATGACACAAATGTGAGAGTCAGTTTGCAATGCCTGGATGTGTATGTTGAAACAGCATGTAGTGCTGCTGACCTGGGGTTTGTGAGCAGTGAATGGGAGTATGTCTGTGCTGTGAATGTGTGTTTCTCACCATGCAGATGATGGGCTCCAGCAGCTTGTCGCTAGGCACATCCATCCAGGTCAATTCTATGGCACCCGGGTCACCTGGCGAGCACGGGGTCAGAAGGTCATCCACCATCAACTGACTGGTGGCACAGGATGGCCCTCGCACCTAGAGTACCATCACAAACAACAAAATATCTTAAAATCTCCTAAATTGTAGAGAAAGAGATACACCTTTAGTGTGCTGTACAAGAGTGGACTTCAATAGAGTTACCATACAGTATTAGTAGAAACGTTTTAAATAAATCACAAATGACTGAAATTACAGTATAGACAGAGAGATAGTCCTATGTGTTCATCTTATTATATTTCTACAATGCCAAAACAGTGTGTATTATTTGCAACGAAACTGAACCTGTTTGCAAATAATTAACTCTGAGACGTCCGTAGGGATCTAAGCATGGTACTTTCAAGTTAGGCCTACCTTTCCACCCCAGACCGAGTAGGCCTACTGACGCAGACAAATGTGAGCTTCAACTGCTGGCTAATCTTCTTCCTTGGCTTAACCCAACGAGAGGTCACAAGTGTTTCCCTAAAAGCTGTCTGGGTTTAAATGTATTTTATTGTACAGAACTTGAATAGCTTACTCAAGTGATAGTGTCAGATTAGATTATTTCCAAAGCAAATTAAACAACAATATCCCCATATGCATCAGAGTCACGTCTTTCCCAGTTATTACATCTTGTTTCTAGCATTAAGTATCGCGGACCAAAGCGTTGTTCTAGATAACTGTATATAATCACATCTGTTTATTTTTCCTCAAAATATTAAACTAATAGTGGGTAGGCCTGTACTTTTTACCCTTTTCTTTAAGAAAAGGTAGGCCTATGGCATACCCTCTCATACAAACTAACTTCAAGTCTTAACAGACACAGAGGTGGGCTATTTAAAGAGTGCATGGCGGGTGGAGGAATTGACTAACATACCTATGGATATAGCAGCCTATAGCTGCTATAGACTAATTTCATCAGTCAAACCGGTAGGCCTGCCTCTTATTTCTTAAATGGGAAGAAATAGGCTCCACCACATATCCCTAATTAAAATGAAGACGTTTAAAATGAATGATGTTTACTCAAATTTGCCTACTTTCAGCACCATGAGCTGTCCATTTCTGATTGATTGTGCCGTGGCTGCTGCTTCAAGTTTCAGCACCACAATGTAAGTTACTCGAATCTGACTTCTTGTGAGGTCAATAACTCTGATAAACCTTTTTTTGATATCTTCAGAGGACCGTTATTAGTATGTTTTAACCAATTATTACTGAAACAGGATTCAAAGTGGTAAATATAAAGATCCAGTCCATAAAGAAATTGGAGGCCCCTTACACTTCAGTGTTGTGATACAAAAATGCTAGCAAAATGTATAGCACATAGAATTAAAAAGGTATTGTTGGACATTATTCATTCTAATCAGACAGGCTTTTTACATGGACAATATATTGGAGATAATATAAAGCAAGTATTGCAAACAATAGAACAATATGACCAATCTGGGAAACGACTGGAGTTTAAATATTAATGCCTGGAAAATTTCAATTTTGGACAATCTCTTATAAAATGGGTTAAAATCATGTATAGTAACCCTAGGTGTAAAATAGTTGTACGGATGTACGCTGAGAGTCGGGAAGCAAGTTCAGGGAATGAATACATTTAATTAATTAATAAATGAACACAAACAGCGCACTGACATGAAACAGCAACAATGACTAATGGGGGTAGAAACCAGAGGGAGAGACATATAAAGGGCAGGTAATCAAGGAGGTGATGGAGTCCAGGTGAGTGTCATAATGCGTGTAACGCTGGTGACAGGTGTGCGCAAAAACGAACAGCCCGGTGACCTAGAGGCCGGAGAGGGAGCACATGTGACAATAGTAAATAATGGCTACTTCTCGCACCACCCAGAACAACAGATTTGTACCTTGTCAGCTCTGTGATTTGATCTTGCAGCCATTCGGTTACTAGTCCAACGCTCTAACCACTAGGCTATGCTGCAAGTCAAATCCTGTAAAGAACATGGCCCACCTTGCTTGGAGTGGATTCAGCCTCCTCGCTGTCCGTATGTACTCCAGGTTCCAATGGTCGGTGAGGATGACGAATGGGTCCTTGGCGCCCTCCTGCCAGTGTCTCCACTCATCTAATGCCAACTTCACAGCCGGGAGCTCTCGATCACGACGTCGTAATTTCTCTCTGCAGGGGATAGTTTCTTAGGGTAATCCACACACGGATACAATTTCTGTGGATTACCTTTTCGTTGAGACAGAACTGCCCCCACTCCCACCTCTGACGAGTCCTCCTCCACCACAAAGGTTACCATGGGATCTGGGTGTTTGAGCAATGGGGGTAGGGGAAACGTCCCGTTAGTAGGCAGAAGGCCTCGTCAGCTGCTGGACTCCACTCCAACCTTCGGGGACCCCCCTTTAAGGAGAGAGGAGTGGCGATGGAGAGGAATTTCTTGATGAAATGGCGGTAGAATTTGGCAAACCCCAAAAAACGTTGTAACCCCTTTATGGTGGTTGGGACTGGCCATGACTTGACTCCCATCTACCTTCTTGACGTCCATCTTCACTCCTTGCGGGCTGATTTGCTAGCAAAGGAAGGAGAAAGACTCCTGATGAAACTGACACTTCTCAGCCTTGACAAACAGGTGGTTTGCCAGGAGGCGTTCCAGGACTACTCAGATGTAGGCGATGTGATCCTCCACGGCGGCCGAGTAGACCAGGATGTCGTCGATATACACGACCATATACATTTTCATCCTCGACCATGAGATGGTGGGGTTGTGGCGTTAAAGTCAAGGGTGGCGTCGGATGAATGGCACGACAATAGCCCTCAGGATCTCGTCACAGAATCGCTGTTCATTCAAATTGCCATCGATGAAATGCAATTGTGTTTGTTGTCTAAAGCTTATGCCTGCCAATACCATAACCCCACCGCTACCATGGGGCACTCTGTTCACAACATTGACATCAGGAAACTGCTTACCCACACGATGCCATACACAGGGTCTGTGGTTGTGAGGCCGTTTGGACATATTGCTAAATTCTTTAAAACTATGTTGGAGGCAGCTTATGGTAGAGAAATGAACTTTTAATTATCGGGCAGAAGCTCTGGTTAACATGACTGCAGTCAGCATGCCATTTGCACGCTCACTCAAAAGACATCTGTGGCATTGTGTTGTGTGACAAATTTGCACATTTTAGAGTGGCTTTTTATTGTCCTCAGTACAAGGTGCACCTGTGTAACGATCGCCGAATACAACAGGTGTAGACCTTACAGTGAAATGCTTACTTACAAGCCCTTAACCAACAATCCCTAAAGAAGTTAAGAAAAAACAAGTGTTAAGTAAAAAAATTGATAAGTAAAAAATGTTAAATAAAAGTAACAAATAATTAAACAGCAGCAGTAAAATAACAATAGCGAGGCTATATACTGGGGGTACCGGTACAGAGTCAATGTGCAGGGGCACTGGTTTGTCGAGGTAATATGTACATGTAGGTAGAGATAGAGATAATAAACAGAGAGTAGCAGCAGCGTAAAAGAGGGGTTTGGGTAGCCCTTTCATTAGCTGTTCAGGAGTCTTATGGCTTGGGGGTAGAAGCTGTTAAGAAGCCTTTTGGACCTAGACTTGGCACTCCGGTACCACTTGCCATGAGTCTATGACTAGAGTGGCTGGAGTCTTTGACAATTGTTAGGGCCTTGCTCGGACACCGCCTGCTATAGAGGTCCTGGATGGCCGGAAGCTTGGCCCCAGTGATGTTCTGGGCCGTACGCACTATCCTCTGTAGTGCCTTGCAGTCAAAGGCTGGGTAGTTGCCATACCAGTGATGCAACCAGTCAGGATGCTCTCGATGGTGCAGCTGTAGAACCTTTTGAGGATCTGAGGACCCATGACAATTCTTTTCAGTCTCCTGAGAGGGAATAGGCTTTGTCATGCCCTCTTCACGACTGTTTAATCAGCTTCTTGGCATACCACACCTGTCAGATTAATGGATTATCTTGGCGAAATGCTCACTTACAGGGATGTAAACAAATTTGTGAGCAAACTTTGAGAGAAATAAGCTTTTTGTATGTATGGAACATTTCTGAGGTCTTATTTCAGCTCATGAAACATGGGACCAGCGTTTATTATTTAAATACTGTTCTGTTACCAGTTAAAAACTACTAATACTTCCAGCAACAGCGTTAGTATTGTGTTGTTGTTGCTGTTTTGTACAGGGGACTATAACAAAAAAACTCATTATCATTATAGTATGCAAAATGAAACAGTAAATCGATATTTTTTAATTGATTTCTATAATATCTTGTTTATATTTTCAATAAATGTATGTTTAGTAATTTAAAACAGTTTTTTGTGGTTTTAAATCACAAAAACGTCCTGTTAATAGGGACTTTCATTTTGAAAAAATATCAAGCGTGATCACGTGACCTTAATGTCGCTAGTTTCACAATGCTGCGCAGTAGCTCGCTTTACATGGAAATGGCGCCCGCGTTGAACTCTAGCAAGAAGACAGTTCTGTAGCTAGCTAGTCTAGATCAGAAGACTTGTTAAAGACACGGTCCTTCATACTATAATATTTGTGGGTTATTGACATTTGTCTTCAAAAACAAAAGGGATTCGGAAGAAAATCGTATTATTATGACAGAGCCGAAGAAGAGTCGCAACCGAAAAGACATTACCGCATTTTAGTACGTCGACAACATCAGACAGGTAACGTTAACGTCTTGCTAGTTGTACAGTTACCGGTAGGTAGCCAACTAGAACAGGTTTTGTATTCTAGCTACGCTGCCAGTTGGTAGAATGGGCGGATTAGCTGTCAAGCACAAGTGAGCAGTACATTTAGCTAAATCGGCTTTGTACCTAAAGTTAGCTAGCTATTTTAGTTAGGTAGCAAAAGTTAGGTGGTTAGTTAGGCAGCTAATGTTAGCATAATGCTACCTCATGCGAGGTTTTGATTCACCCGCCTCACAATCATAACGTCAACGTAAGACATATGGAAAGTGTCATCAGTGACCTAGTTCGTGTGGTGTGCAAGTTAGATAATCCCCCACCTCACATTTTCCACCAAACAAACAATTTACCTTAACAACACTCTTTTACTTTAGACGTGCTGCAACTAACGTGATGTCTGTGTTTTGGTAGTCTCGCGTTGCCATACCTCCAAAAATATGTCGTTGTCACACCTCCGTTTTAGGGAAAGCCTCGATCGAACCGATTATTGGATTTCAGTACAGCAGAAGTACATTAATTCCCAATTTAACGCTGCGTTTGCCTTGAAGTATTGTGTTTCATGCCTCGACCACAGCGATAGTGTTCTTGCGCAAAATGTGACGCAGCATCATCTGGATAAATCTACCCAAATCGGAAACCGTGGATAGATGGTAGTATTCGCGCAGAACTGAAAGTCGAACCACCGCATTTAACCATGGCAAGGTGACTGGGAATATGGTTGAATACAAACAGTGTAGTTCAACGGCTCAAACACAAGACGTATCAAATTTTATTGGTCACATACACATGGTTAGCAGATGTTAATGCGAGTATAGCGAAATGCTTGTGCTTCTAGTTCCGACCATGCACTAATATCTAACAAGTAATCTAACAATTTCACAACAACTACCTTTTACACACAAGGGTAAAGGAATGAATAAGAATATGTACATATAAATATATGTATGAGCGATGGCCGAACGGCATAGGCAAGATGCAGTAGATGGTATAGAGTACAGTATATACATATGAGATGAGTAATGTAGGGTATCTAAACATTATGTAAATTGGCATTGTTTAAAGTGACTAGTGATACATTTATGACATCCAATTTTTAATTATTAAAGTGGCTAGAGATTTGAGTCAGTATGTTGGCAGCAGCCACTCAATGTTAGTGATGGCTGTTTAACAGTCTGATGGCCTTGAGATAGAAGCTGTTTTTCAGTCTCTCGGTCCCAGCTTTGATGCACCTGTACTGACCTCGCCTTCTGGATGATAGCGGGGTGAACAGGCAGTGGCTCGGGTGGTTGTTGTCCTTGATGATCTTTTTGACCTTTCTGTGACATCGGGTGGTTTAGGTGTCCTGGAGGGCAGGTAGTTTGCCCCCGGTGATGCGTGGTGCAGACCTCACTACCCTCTGGAGAGCCTTACGGTTGTGGGCGGAGCAGTTGCCGTACCAGGCGGTGATGCAGCCCGACAGGATGCTCTCGATTGTGCATCTTTAAAAGTTTGAGTGATATTGGTGACAAGCCAAATTTCTTTGGCCTCCTGAGGTTGAAGAGGCGCTATTGCGCCTTCACCACGCTGTCTGTGTGGGTTGACCATTTCAGTTTGTCTGTGATGTGTACGCCGAGGAACTTCAAACTTTCCACCTTCTCCACTACTGTCCCGTCGATGTGGATAGGGGGGTGCTCCCTCTGCTGTTTCCTGTAGTCCACGATCATCTCCTTTGTTTTGTTGACGTTCAGTGTGAGGTTATTTTCCTGACACCACACTCCGAGGGCCCTCACCTCCTCCCTGTAGGCCGTCTCGTCGTTGTTGGTAATCAAGCCTACCACTGTAGTGTCGTCTGCAAACTTGATGATTGAGTTGGAGCCGTGCATTGCCACGCAGTCATGGGTGAACAGGGAGTACAGGTGAGGACTGAGAATGCACACTTGTGGGGCCCCAGTGTTGAGGATCAGCGAGGTGGAGATGTTTCCTACTCTCACCTCTTGGGGGTGTCCTGTCAGAGTCCAGGATCCAGTTGCACAGGGTGGGGTCGAGACCCAGGGACCCATAGGTATTTTTCTTGTCCAGATGGGTTAGGGCAGTGTGATTGCGTCGTCTGTGGACCTATTGATGCGGTAAGCAAATTGGAGTGGGTCTAGGGTGTCAGGTAGGGTGGAGGTGATATGGTCCTTGACTAGTCTCTCAAAGCGCTTCATGATGACGGAAGTGAGTGCTAACGGGGCGACAGTCGTTTAGCTCAGTTACCTTAGCTTTCTTGGGAACAGGAACAATGGTGGCCCTCTTGAAGCATGTGGGAACAGAAAACAGCTGTTTTCTGCCAAATGTGTTGCGCTACTGTATTTTCTGTCAAGGATGGCTATAGTTGCACGTCCCTGATCACTCTATTAAAGCCCAAAAAAAACACTTGACTTTCAATGTAAAACGCGACCCCTGTCAACACACAGCTGGACTCACCTGCTCCCGCTTTCCCCTGTGTGTATTGACAAACACGTGGCTCGACTGTTCTGGAAACTACGTAAGCTTCATGATGTTAACTAATGTGACTGGTGAAATGAAGAACGCAATCTGCTTCATCTCCTAACATTAAGTAAAGGTATTTACTTAAAAAGTAGCTACAAATATTAAAATGTAGGTATGATACTGGATGTCAATGGGCTACTATATTCACACCTGTCAACATGTTACTCAGCACCAAGACAAGGACACATGCACAGACACTCATGCTGGCTGCTGCTGTTACTCCAGCAGGCCCAGAGCCCAAACCTTTGACAACTGGGAACCATAACTCTGCTGAAAGACCTCTCCCCCCCCAATAGCCCCAAAGATAAAACCTGGTGTAGGCTTACAGAGAGACAGTTTTCACTCTCTTATTGTCTGATTTGAATTGAGTTGCTAAACCTTGGAGCGTGGTGCTACTGCAGAAAGCAATGAGAACCCTGTAGGTTTTGACGCCCATATGTGCCACATCCACAAAGTTTGGACGATACGAAGTACTCTCTAAAGAATTGCAAAAGTAATGCAATGTTTCATGTTCTGTATGTGTACGTAACACTGTCATGTTTTGTGTGCAGTGAGTGAACATGCGTGACCTGGCTGCCCAGGTCACCAGCAGCCTGCTGTGTTTCCCGAAGGTGACTGTCGACGCTCTGGGGGAGGATGAGATCACCCTGGACTCTGTGCTGCGCGGGAAGTTCACCGTCGGTAAGTCGACGTGTGTCTGCACGGCGGCCATCGCTCACCAGCTGACCATGCTGGAGAGGGTGGAAGTATGGCATAGTCACGAATTGGGCCTGTACTGTCGGCACCCTCAATTCCCTAACTTCACAACAACCAAAAAAACGTTTGGGTTTCCTGTCTACGTTTTAGCCATCACCTTTTGCATTTCTGCAGTCTTCATATCATACAAATGAAACCAAGCATGCAGTATCATGTTATAAATGGAGGGGTTCTATAATAAACTTGTCAACCAGTAGGCCCTGTCTGTCTGCTTCCTCCCTACCTCACTGACGTGCTCCCCTCTCACTTGGCGCAGGTCGCAGCGGGCTGGCCTGGCTGGCATGTGGGCCCCAGCTGGAGGTGGTCCATGCGGTGACGGGCGAGCGTCTGTCCGCCTACTGCTTTAGCGGCGAGGGGGAGCACCCCCCAGGCGTGCTGGCGGCCAGGGACTTCTCCTGGCTGAAGAGGACGGGGCTGCTGGTGTGCCTGGAGGAGGCCCAAGGTAGCATTCTGTGTCTCTACGACCTGGGCATCTCCCGAGTGGTCAAGGCCGTGGTCGTACCGGGCAGGGTGAGTGCTCTCATCTTCCTGTCTCTCTCTTTCATATTCTCTCTCACCCTCCACTCCTTTCGCTTTCATCAACCGGTTGATTTGATTGATTGTGACGTCGACTGACTAACTGCTAATGTGTTGATTGGCAGATCACGGCCATCGAGCCCCTGGTGAGTTATGGCGGGGCCAGTGCTAGCACACAGCACCTCCACCAAAGCCTGCGCTGGTTCTTTGGTGTGGCAGCTGTGGTCACGGACCTGGGACACGTCCTCCTGGTGGACCTGTGTCTGGATGACCTGTCCTGCAGCCAGAGTGAGCTGGAGGCCTCAGGTCAGCCTTTGTGTGTGTGTGTGTGTGTGTGTGTGTGTGTGTGCTTAACTTTACATAACCTAAACTGTACTGGCCAGCAGTCCCTCTGAAGATTGTGTGAGAGTGTTCAATGTGTCTTTGTTTTCTTTGTTTTCATCTCTAACCTCCATCCTCTCCAGACCTGGAGGTAGTGACTAAGTCCCCGGCTGAGATCCCCCGGCTGCGCGAGCAGGAGACGCGCCAGGGGAGACACCTCTGTCTGCAGCTGAGCAGCCCCACGGGCACGGGGGCCACGGCCCTGCAGTACATCCCCCGCACCAACCAGCTGGCCGTGGGCTTCTCCGACGGATACCTGCAACTCTGGAACATGAAGACGCTCAAGAAGGAGTGAGTTGACGACCCAGTGGTGACGCGATGGGAAAGCCACAGACTGTGTGGGTTGGTCTGATGGCCTCCTCTGCTGTGTTCTCCCCCAGGTATCACTCCCAGCTAGAGGGCGGAAGGGTGCCAGTGTACGCGTTCACCTTCCAGGAACCAGAGAACGACCCCCGTAACTGCTGCTACCTGTGGGCTGTCCAGTCTGCCCAGGACAGGTAAGTTGTCCTTCCCTCTCCACCTGCCGGTCTGCCTCCCTGGGCCGCAAAGCTCGAGGCCTCTTGGAAGGGGTCGTAGTGTGTACTGCACACACCAGATCTGCGTGCAATGTGTATTTCAAAAAACGTGTGAGGTGTGCTTGTTTTCACTTGCCCGGCACAATGGAACTGGTGGAACAGTTTCATCTCCAATCAGCTGGGCTAGACAATCGGGGCCCTCTCTTTCTAAAATTATCCGCCGCAATTGTTGCAACCCCTATTTACTAACCTGTTTAACCTATCTTTCGTATCATCTGAGATCCCCAAAGATTGGAAAGCTGCTGCAGTCATCCCCCTCTTCAAAGGGGGAGACACTCTAGACCCAGACTGTCATAGACTTATAACTATCCTACCCTGCCTTTCTAAGGTCTTCGAACGCCAAGTTAACAAACAGATCACCGACCATTTCAAATCCCACCGTACCTTCTCCGCTATGCAGTCTGGTTTCCGAGCTGGTCATGGGTGCACCTCAGCCACGCTCAAGGTCCTAATCGATATCATAACCGCCATCGACAAAAGACAGTACTGTGCAGCCGTATTCATCGACCTGGCCAAGGCTTTCGACTCTGTCAATCACCACACTCTTATCGGCAGACTCAACAGCCTTGGTTTCTCAAATGACTGCCTCGCCTCGTTCACCAACTACTTCTCAGATAGAGTTCAGTGTGTCAAATCGGAGGGCCTGTTGTACAGACCTCTGGCAGTCTCTATGGGGGGGCCACAGGGTTCAATTTTCGGGCCAACTCTTTTCTTTGTATATGTCAATGATGTCGCTCTTGCTGCTAGTGAGTCTCTGATCCACCTCTACGCAGACGACACCATTCTGTATACTTCTGGCCCTTTGGACACTGTGTTAACAACCCTCTAGACGAGCTTCAATACCATACAACTCTCCTTCTGTGGCCTCCAACTGCTCTTAAATGCAAGTAAAACTAAATGCATGCTCTTCAACTGATCGCTGCCTGCACCTGCCCGCCCAGCATCACTACTCTGGACATTTCTAAGTCAGAATTGTCCAGAGTAGTGATGCAGGTGCGGGCAGCGATCGGTTGAAGAGCATGCATTTAGTTTTACTTGCATTTAAGAGCAGTTGGAGGCCACAGAAGGAGAGTGGACGACTACAAATCCTAGGTGTCTGGTTAGACTGTAAACTCTCCTTCCAGACTCACATTAAACATCTCCAATCCAAAAATGTAATCTAGAATTGGCTTCTGATTTCACAAAGTATCCTTCACTTGTGCTGTCAAACATACCCTCGTAAAACGTACTATCCTACCAAATCCTTGACTTCGGCGATGTCATTTACAAAATGGCCTCCAACACTCTACTCAGCAAACTGGATGCAGTCTATCACAGTGCCATCTGTTTTGTCACCAAAGCCCCATATACGACCTGTTGGCTGGCCCTCGCTTCATATCCGTCGCCAAACCCACTGGCTCCAGGTCATCTATAAGTCTTTGCTAGGTAAAGCCCCGCCTTTTCTCAGCTCACTGGTCACCATAGCAGCACCCACCGTAGCACGCGCTCCAGCAGGTATATTTCACTAGTCACCCCTAAAGCCTCCTTTGGCCGCCTTTCCTTCCAGTTCTCTGCTGCCAATGACTGGAACGAATTGCAAAAATCACTGAAGCTGGAGACTCATATCTCCCTCATTAACTTTAAGCATCAGCTGTCAGAGCAGCTCACAGATCATTGCACCTGTACATAGCCCATCTATAAGTAGCCCATCTAACTACCTCATCCCCATATTATTATTTTATTTTTTTTGCTCCTTTGCACGCCAGCATCTCTACTTGCACGTTCATCTTCTGCACATCTCACTCCATTGTTAATTGCTAAATTGTAATTACTTCGCCACTACGGCCTATTTATTGCCTTACCTCCCTAATCTTACCTCATTTGCACACACTATATAGATTTTTTCCTATTGTGTTATGGACTGTACGTTTGTTCATTCCATGTGTAACTCTGTGTTTGTGTCACACTGCTTTTCTTTATCTTGGCCAGGTCACAGTTGTAAATGAGAACTTGTTCTCAACTGGCCTACCTTTTTTAAATCAAGGTGAAATAAAAATAATAAAAAATGTGGGTTCCCAGCCCCTTTGGTGTTGAAGCAGTATAGTGGAAGCTCGCCATTTCACAGCTTGTATATGCAAATGCAGCCGTGGTACACTGCGGTCACATCACTGTTCAACTCAGGATTTGCCTTTATTTTTGCATTAATACCCATGCAGTGTTAACCACCTCTTGCAAATACATGACTTGGTGTATTTGCTGCCTTTTTAATACACCCTCTCTCTCAATTTGCTTTATTGGCATTACATAAAATGTACACTACCATTCAAAAGGTTGGGGTCACTTAGAAATGTCCCCTGTTTTTGAAAGAGAACCATGTTATTTTAAATGGACAAAAAAAAAACATCAAATTGATCAGAAATACATTGTTAAGTGACTTGTAGATGGAAACAGCTGATATTTAATGGAATATCTACATAGGTGTACAGAGGCCCATTATCTGAGGCCCACTATGTAGATATTCCATTTAAAAAATCTGCTGTTTCCAGCAACAATAATATTTTACAACATTAACAATGTCGACACTGTATTTTTGATAAATGTAATGTTATTTTAATGGACAAATTAATTAAATTAATGTGATTCTCTTTAAAAAACAAGGACATTTCTAAGTGACCCAAAACTTTTGAACGGTAGTGTACATATTGCCAAAGCGTACTCATTTACAATATTAACATAATTATAATATTGATAATCATCAATATTATCAACGGGACAATAGTAACAGTAATAATCCAGGTTCAAAATAACAATGTTATAGGCCTCCCAGGTTGCGCAGTGGTCTAAGTCACTGCATCGCAGTGCTAGCTGTGCCACCAGAGATTCTGGGTTCGAGCCCAGGCTCTGTCGCAGGCGGCCGCGACCGGGAGGCCCATTGGGCGGCGCACAATTGGCCCAGCTTCGGCCGGGTTGGGGAGGGTTTGGCCGCAGGGATATACTTGTCTCATCGCGCACTAGCGACTCCTGCCGGGTGCAGTGCACACTGACCAGGTCGCCAGGTGCATGTTGTTTCCTCCGACACATTGGTGCGGCTGGCTTCCAGGATGGATGTGCATTGTGTCAAGAAGCAGTGCGGCTTGGTTGGGTTGTGTTTCGGAGGAAGCATGGCTCTCGACCTTCACCTCTCCCGAGTCCGTACAGGAGTTGTAGCGATGAAACAAGATACCACAGAATTAGGGTGAAAAAAGGGGGTAAAATAACTTAAATAAAAAAATTTAATGATTTAAAAATAAAAAAACAACGGCATAGAGGACAGGTTGTTTGGTCTGTCAGACACTGTCCCTCATTTTATGGCAGGCAGCAATGTTGTGCGCTGCCAACCCCAACAGGACGGGTCGTCTATTCTCATCCGAGGTCTTTGAAACCTTGAATAAGGGTTTCAGTTTTGGGGAAATTACGCAAATTGTTTTATTTTCAGATTTTTTAAAACATTTTGTTTCTCTCTCCCTAGTGAGGCGGACGGGGTCAGCCTCCACCTGCTCCAGCTGGCCTTCAGTGAGAGGAAGTGTCTGGCCTCAGGGAAGATATTCTATGAGGTAACCGTAATATCAACCGTCTTCTAGGTTTTTACTTAGCTACCTTCTTCTTAGTTTATTTAAGCAGCCCAAGTTTGTTATTTTTCCCTATTACAGGGAAACGATCAGAATTGGGCTGCCTGTGTAAACACAGCCTTATTGTCTTGATCTATTCTGTGTAATTGGTAAATGGCCCATCTGTTCTGGTCTCTTTCGAGCCCCCAATGGATACAGAATTGTTCACCTCAAGGATCTTATTCTTTCTAAATGAAATAAGGAGCTATTCCCGCGTCCAGCCGCGGATCGCGCTGGGTCCAACTTCTGTTCAATGCCCCCTTTGTTTGGGAAAGACTCAGTGTGGGCTGTCACCCGAATGCTTTGGGTCAAGTATTTGGACTGGTAACATGCTTTTAAAGCCCAAAAGCTTGACGGTTTCAAAGTCTCTCTGGAGCTTTCTCAGCCCTAAAGATTTAATTTAGTCACCTGTTATTCCCAATCACAACCATACTTCTTCTTTACTTGGACATATTAAAATGCACTGCGTTGAGACCTTTTAAACGTTCCATCATTACCACTCCCTCCCTCCTCCTAGGGTCTGGAGTACTGTGAGGAGCGGTACAGTCAGGAGCTGAGCAGCACCGCCTTCCCCCTCAGGGCTCAGACCACCAACACCCGCCTGCTCAGCTGCCAGACCATTGAGAAGTTCCGACACCACCCAGACCGAGACGAGAGTATGAATGAAGGTACCCCTGCCTTCATTTTATCTCAACTCATCCCATCTCTTTCTGTTTAGGATTAGATTGGTGTCTTATTTACCAGAAAATACTCTCTCAGTAACCTACCTGGTTGGTATTGACTTACTAGACACCAAACGGAGACCTGAACTTGTCCGTTGCGTAACAATTTTCTACGGTGTGCACTAATTAATCTGACCCTAAACGAACGAATGTGGTTGTTTGCTTTTTCATTGTGGTCTCTGCTGGTCCTAAGGCTTCCTTCTCTCCTCGTTAGTTGCATCTCCAGACACCAGCGTGTCCATCTTCAGCTGGCAGGTGAAGGCCTATGGACAGGGCAACCCCTCCACCTACATCGGCGTCTTTGACATAAACCGATGGTACCACGCACAGATGCCCGACTCTCTAAGGTAGCATTCTGCCATCGAAATATCCCATCAAGTCCATATGTAAATGTGACCACGGTTGCCGCCTCAAATTTCGTGTTGTGCCCAACTGCCCGTAATGCCAGGCGTTTAAGAATCAGATTATTTGTTATTAGTTATCTCACTTGTGTTTTCTACATGTATTTTCACATATATTGTAGATTAGATTTTTACAAACAAGTCTATGTTGTTCGATGTCAATGTGAAATTATTTTCAAATCAGCAATGGTTGAGTTTGTGTGTTAGAACGGGGGAGTCTCTGCGCAGCTGTCCCTACCTTGCCGTGTGGTCTTTGGACACGGTGGTGGAGATGACGTCGCCCTGCCCCCTGCTGGACATCCTGGTGCACGAGCGCAGCCTGAGCCGTGGCCTGCCCTACACCAGCCCCCCGCCAGAACAGTTCTTCAAACCCACCACATACAACTTTGGCAAGTTACACACACACACACAAATACCCACACGCTGCAAGAGCCTTTAGACCAGGGGTAGGCAACTAGATTCAGGGTTGATTTTGTTGGAGCGGATCATCGGGGGGGACGGAACATAATTATAATAATGTGAACACTGCAAATTGACTAAAACTAAACCCAGAAAAGAGATTTATTTGTATTTTTTTATGCAGTTTCATACCTATTACATTTTTATATTGTGGGAATTCTTGCAAACAGACTTGTTAAAAAAAAAATTAGCTTGATTCCTGGTGGTTTTAGTCTTTATTTAAAAAAAAAAAAAAATATTACCGAAAAATGAAAATCCTACACTAAAGAGCTTTTGCGGGAGGCCAAAATCAATCACTTGTTGGAAGGTTTTGGGCCGCTTGTTGCCGACCCCTGCTTTAAACACCCTCACAGTAAAAGGTTTTATAAAGGAAAAGGCTTCAGTTGAGAAGAGGACTATGTTCAGAGACATTGGTTGCACTGAGTAATTGGAAATACATGTAGCTCTTTGGAGCCATTGAGATCAGTTTTGTAAGTGTCTTTAACGTGCTAAGTAGTTTTTTCCCCCTTGGAACAGATGCAACCTGTTTGCTCAACACTGGCCTCGTGCACCTAACTTGCTCTGGCTATCAGAAAGAGGTGAGTTAACCCTAGTTGTCACAACACAATTGGCTACTCCGTAGTCAGTACAGTATCATTTTATCTTAGCAAAAACAGTTAATGTGATTCCTGTCTCAGACTCTGAGCTTCCTGAGGAAGGCTGCTTCCTGCTCCAGTGACGTCATCTCAAACGGCTACTCCCGCTGCCTGATGTCCGGCCTGCTCTCCTCTCGCCTGGCCGACGTGCAGCCCTCCAGCCTCTCTCAGGTACAGACACCGCCTCTTTTCACAGGTCGCTCCTGTTTGTTCTACCAACTTTCTAGCGCCTAAAAGTTTAGGAACTATGTAATTCCACGTGGATGCATTGCGAGGTCATGGATAAAGTTCTGCGGTGAAGGTTGTTTTGTAAATGGGCTAAACTCTCTCACTCTCTCTACTCAGGAGGAGCAGTTGGACGCTATCTTGTCCACGGCGGTAGAGACCAGCTCCCTGGGTCTTATCACTGGCTGTATCAAACAGTGGACCGCTGAAGGTGAGACAACACACACCGACACACTGTTAGTTAGATCAACCCTGGCTGCGTCTCATTACTGCACGGTGGCCTCCTTTCCTCATCTCCTCTACTACATATACACTGATCGTTAGACACGGGACAGGTGAAAACAATAATGGTGGAAGCCGGCCCAGAATTTGCTCGCCAAGCCCAGTTCACTCACACCCGTGCAGATGGAGAGGGAGCCCGTTTAGTTTATTGAGATGTACACCTAGATTGGATTTCTCTAAAGTAACATTGTTGGCCTTAACAGAGCAACCAGGCTCTGCGGTGAACCTGCGCTACATTCTGGAGTGGGCCTGGGACAAGGTGGTTCTCACCAAGGAAGAGCTGGACGGCATATGTGAGTTTTTGTTTATTCTTTTTCATTCCCTGCTACAGTGTATGACACTGGCTGTCAGCACAGCTCTTGTGGAACTGCTTTACATTAGATTATTTAATACTCGCAGCTGCATATTTTCTTGGTAACTGTAGCAACTTGTGGATGTGTTTTAGATACTTAAAAAAAAAAGAATTCTACAAGCATTTATGGATTTCCAATCTTTTCTTGGCGCAGCAGATTTGGGATGCGTTTTCTGACTTCCGTCTTTCCTAAATGCGTTTCTCTGCCCAGGTGCGCCCCTGTTTGACAGCTCGTCTAACTTCACGGACCCCCAGACCCTCCAGCTGCTGCAGCACAGCCAGAGACTACTGGGGAACCTGAGCACCATCTTCCACTGTCTGCTCAGCGAGGCACAGGAACTCACTCAGAGAGGTAAAGCCCGAGGGGCATTGTTGTAGGGGGCAAATGAATTTCAATGGGAAACTGGGCGGGTGCATTGACGCGCTGCCCGTTGACCAAGCGGAGCAGCAACATTTCGAGAGACTGAGGCACACAATTGCATGTGTCGGTGGCCTCCACTCCTCAACACATTCACACGTCATGAGGTGTCAGTTGGGCATCATAGGGATTTTCTGTGTACAGGTTTGCTGGGACTCCTCAATAAGAACCTGGTGTCCAGCCTCATCTCCCAGTACGCACGGGTGGTCCTATGGTTCTGTCGGACCGGTCTCCTGCCTGAGGGCTCCGGTAAGACCGTGTGCTGAAGCAATTCAAACATCTGTTGTTGAGGTCAGACCATATTCCAGTGAACCCTTTTTTTGGAGACTAGTCTTCAGACCACTTTCATCATGTACACCAAAAGTAGTGGCCTTCATAGGTTATAGGGCACCGTTTTGGATGCAGCCCTAGAGATGTCCACTGGTAACAGATTTATAATAATGGTAATCCCCCCCAACCAGATGAGGACGCTGTGCAGATCTCCAGGCCGTTCTACAGCTACTCAGTTATCCAGAACTACTACACCCTCCGCAGAGAGGAGCTGCAGCAACTGTCCAAGTGAGTGCTGTTCACAACAGGCCGTTTACCTGCAAAGACCTGGTTCAGAACTAACAGTAAAACACCTCGACCCAAGACCGGAGGAGTTTAACTTCAGTTATTTTGTTATGTACAGTAATATTGGATATGAAGATAATTTTGTCTGTGATATTAGTGTCAATGGTCTGTTCTAAGCAATACCGCAAATTAGACTGTTCTGGAAAACTCCGAATTAACCACCTGCGTCTGCTCAGGGGGAAGTGGTGTGCCGATTGCCTGATGATTGACGGCCTGGTCGCCCAATGCGGGGCTCGTTTGGTTGACCTGTGGAAACGGGACGAGGGTGGGACGGGACAGTATCCGCCCCCTACGCTACACGTAAGCGTTTGGTAACCAGGCATACTCGCTCACAGCCCAAAAATGATCACAATCCCACCTTGAGCCGACGCTTTGACTGATGCCATGGAATTGACATTCCGATGTGGAAATGGGACGACAAGCTAAAAGAAACGCAGGTTGTGTTGATCATCTTCTCTCTGCTGTCCACAGGGCCTGCTTGATATTTACCTCCTGGAAAACATTGATGAGACTGCTAAGCACGCCATCGTATCCTGATCTCCTCTGTTTCCCGCCGTCCATCTCATTTGACCACATATTCACATCCGGGAGTTGGTTTAATTTGATTTGTCCAGTCCTTACACTCCTAACCCACATTCTAGCACCTGGACCAGAATGTCCAGGTGCTAGAACCACCACACATGCACGCACGCGCACACACCCCGAATAGTGAGACACGACATCTCCCTCCTTCTGTGTGTTTGAGCCTTAACCCCTCCCCCAGGTGATCTACCTGCTGCTGGATGTGATGTACTTCTCTAACAAGAGCGGGGCGTCTGTGGAGTCCTTCCCCAATGCCTTCGCAATCCCCATCGGCCTGGTCAAGCTGGTGCAGGGCCTCTGGCTGCTGGACCACCACGACCACCAGGTACACACACAACAATTGATGAGCATTGTCATACACTCCCATGTGGAATTTGTCATGTACACAGAGTAAACCAAACATTAGGAACACCTTCCGAATATTGAGTTGGACCCCCCTCCCTCCCCTTTTTGCCCTCAGAACAGCCTCAATTTGTCGGGGCAAGATGTCGAAAGCGTTCCACAGGGATGCTGGCTTATGTTCATTCCAATGCCTCCCACAGTCGTGTCAAGTTGGCTGGATGTCCTTTGGGTGGTGGACCATTCTTGATACACACGGGGAAACTGTTGAGCGTGGAAAACCCAGCAGCGTTGCAGGACTTAAAACAAAACCGGTGTGCCTGGCACCTACTACCCGTCTTCTGTCTTGCCCGTTCATCCTCTGAATGGCACACATACACAATCCATCTCTCAAGGCTTAAAAATCTGTATTTAACCCGTCTCCTCCCCTTCATCTAGTCTGGTTTGAAGCGGATTTAATAAGGGAGATAAATAAGGAATCATGTCTTTCACCTGGTCGGTACATGTCATGGAAAGGGCAGGTAGTCTTAATGTTTTGTACCCTTGGCGTATACTGTTATATTTTCTAGAATGATTAGTTGGTAGATAGTTGGTAGTGCTAAAACAGTCCTCCATTTGTCCCCTTTGACCCTTCCAGAACTCCCTGGAGCTTCTCCTGCATCCGGCCACCTCTCCGTCCCTGTGGGGCTGGCAGCACGGCCATGTCCTGCAGGCTCTAATGTGCCAGGGGCAACACGGAGTCGCCCTACGCTACCTCCATGTCATGAAGCCCCCTCTCTCCTCCACTGCTCAGGCCCAACTCTGCCTCTCTGTGTTGCTACACAACAGGTGGGGGTGTGTTTCCTGGCATCCTTGCCAACAGTGATTGCGTTGTGAGTTTTGATAACATAAACGTGTGTGTGATCTCTCCTCCTCCCCTCCATGTGTGTAGGTGTCTGGTGGAGGCGTTGGCCTTGCTGAGGCAGCACTCCAACCGTCTGAACGCGGAGGAATTGTTACGGTTCCTCTATGAGACCTGTCAGGAGCTGGGTCTCATGAAGGAGCTGCTCAAACTGCCCCTGGGCCTCGCTGAACAGGTACGATGCCATGTTCCCCCGGGTTTCCTTTCTGACAGGGTGGTGAAACCAGGAAGCTAAATTATACTGAACAAAAAATGTAAATGCAACAATTTCAAAGATTTTACTGAGTTACAGTTCATATAAGGAAATCAGTCAATTGAAATAAATTCATAAGGCCCTGATCAATGGATTTCACATGACTGGGAATACAGATATATATCTGTTGGTCACAGATACCTTAAAAAAAAAGAGTAGGTGCGTGGATCAGAAACCCAGTCAGTATCTGGTGTGACCACCATTTGCCTCATGCAGCGCGACACATCTCCTTCACATTAAGTTGTTCAGGCTGTTGATTGTGGCCTGTGGAATGTTGTCCCACTCATTTTTAATGGCTGTGTGAAATTGCTGGATATTGACGGGAACTGGAACATGCTGTCGATCCAGAGCATCCCACACATGCTCAATGGGTGACATGTCTGGGGAGTATGCAGGCCATGGAAGAACTGGGACATTTTCAGCTTCCTAGAATTTGGTACAGATCCTTGCGACATGGGGCTGTGCATTATCATACTGAAACATGAGGTGATGGCGGCGAATGAGTGGCACGACAATGGGCCTCAAGATCAATTGTGTTCATTGTCCATAGCTTATGATTGCCCATACCATAACCCCACCTCCACCATGGGGCACTCTGTTTACAACGTTGACATCATCAAACAGCTCACCCACACGACACCTTACACATGGTCTGCTGTTGTAAGGCCAGGTTGGACGTGCTGCCAAATTTTCTGAAACGACGTTGGAGGCAGCTTATGGTAGAGAAATTAACATGACATTTTCTGGCAACAGCTCTGGTGGACATTCCTGCAGTCATCATGCCAATTACATGCTCCCTAAAAACTTCAGACATCTTTCGCATTGTGTTGTTTGACACAACCGTACATTTTAGAGTGGGCTTTTATTGTCCCCAGCACAAGGTGCACCTGTGTAATGATCATGCTGTTTAATCAGCTTCTTGATATGCCACACCTGTCAGGTGGATGGATTATCTTTCATTTCAGCTCATGAAACAGGGAACCAACACTTTTTCATGTTGCATTTATATTTTTGTTCTGTGTATATTTTCTAAATATATAATGCAATATATTATGCCATTTAGTGGACGCTTGTATCCAAAGTGACTTGCAACAGTGAGTGCATACATTTTGGTATTGGTGGCCTCAGAACCCAGAACCCTGGCGTTGCTAGATGAATGCTCATCATTAAAAAACAAAACAAGATTGTGTTCAGAGGTTGTGCCTATCCTGTCCTTGAAGGTTGTGTGTGTGTGTGTAGGAGTGCTTGGAGAGGTTCCTACAGGGTACAGGGGGTCTCCAGAACAGGGAGCTTCTGATGGTGCACTACCTGCAGCAGGCCAACTACGTCCCCGCCCTGCAGCTCAACCACACCCTCAAGATGAACACAGTGGTACGTACACATTTACATTGAATAAACTTCAAGTAAGTCTGACTCATTAATACACTTCATCATGCTCAAACATACAACTAGAAATGCTGTAAGAAAAAGTTGTAATGAGAACAATACAAGTGTTAGAAATGAGTCAATCAAGGAGCCCCAACATGGGTTCCGGTTGTGTTGAGACGGCGGTTTGCGTTATTGTTGCGGTGTTTCTGTATGTTTCCATAAATGTTTCCATTCCGTTCATATATCGGTTCTCCAGAATGAGAGGGATCCCAAGTTGAAGGAGAGAACCCACACGAGGAACTCTATCCTGGACCAGTACGGGAAAGTTCTCCCTCGGGTCCAGAGGAAGCTGGCCACTGAGAGGTCTAAGCCGTACCACCACCCTGCCACCATCCTCAGAGAGGGTACGGGATCTCACCCAACTTCTAGCTTCTCATTAACTACTCTGTACACACACTTTCGGTGTTCAACGGACAAGAATATGCTTGACTTGGATGTTGGTGGTACTTCTGTTCGGATTCAACCATCATGTGAATTGGATTGGAACAAGTGTGTTTGTGTCTCAGCGTTCTATTCTGTGGAACCAACTATGACCTTTAGCCTCTGTTTTGGATGCATTGATTCCTTTTGTATAAAACGGATGTGTTGCATGTTTTTTGCGTGACCCTTGACTTCCTCGTGTGTTCTTCCGACAGTGTCGCGACCACAGCCCCTATCGACCATCGCCAAACGGTCGGCCAATGAGAACGTGCTGACCAGAGCAGCGTTCATCAACAATGTCCTGTCGAAGATCGAGGAGGTGTGGGTGGGAGGGAACGCCATGCCCCAGTCCTCGCCATTCAAGAGGTGAGACCGCTCGTTCCTGTCCCAAACCCAACCTTATCTTTTAGTTGAATGGTAAGTGGCTTTGTATCTCTGTTCATTGAATGGTTGTCCACTCTCCACACCACCCAGCCCCAGTGCAGCAGAGGCACTGTGCCCCAGCCCCCTGTTCCCCTCCCGGGATCTGCCCGAGGCCTTCGTGGGCACGCCTATCACCATGACCTCCAAGAGGAAGTCCAGGTACGACACAGGGGGCCAAACTCCAAACTTGACATTTTTGCATGTAATACATAGTACATTGATGTCAATGGGAGATGTGGGTGGAAGTTCTCGTTATGTATATGTTTCTCAAGTGTGTGCTTGTATGGAAGAAGCACTATTGTATAGAGGGCTTTGACGTGATAGTTTTGACACATCTGACATGCTTTCTTAACTTCCTCTTCCTGCCCCCAGGCTGCTAGAACTGGTGGTGCACCCTTCCCCTCAGACCACTCCCCCGGAGGGCTCACGGCCACTGCTGACGCCCCCCAGGTCAGCCACCTCCTGGAACCCCCCAAAAAGCATCAACAAGGCCCCAGAGCTTAGTCTGCTGCAGACCCCACAGGTGGTCAAGGTGAGACACCGACCAAGGGGAAGGGCGTCGACCATCACCACTGTCACATGGGCTCTCACATCCATTCCAAGGCGCTGTTGAGGCTCACTGGCACGGGGGTGACCCGACACCCTAGTTTTATAGGATTTTCAAGCTAGGTTGGAAATGAACTCCAACTAGAAGTCTCATGGTCTGGGATACCACTGTGCCTGAGACATGAGCCTGTCTGCTGCAGTCAGATACCATTGTAACGTTTCCTCCATTTTGAACTAATTTGTTTGTGTTTGAACGCCACTTTCTGCATGGTTGTGTTCTCTTTCCGTAGCGAGCACGAGCGCTGGCGGCATCCGGCCCCGTGTTCTCGGCCTTCACCCCCCAATCCATCCTGAGGAGCAGCTTGCGCCCCATGGCCACCCCCACTACCTCCCCTGGGCGCTCTGTCACCCCCCCGCCGCGCCCCAAGGAGAGCCGCATCACCTTCATCAAGGAGACGGCCATGCCAGAGAAAGGCCCCCTCCGCTGGAGCAATTGGGTAAGACCCCCGGACCATTGGGCCACATTTAGCAACATACATTTTTTATTTAACTAGGCAAGTCAGTTAAGAACAAATTCTTATTTACAATGACGGCCTAATAACAGAGGGTTAACTGCCTGGTTCAGGGGCGGAACGACAGATTTTACCTTGTCAGCTCGGGGATTTGATCTAGCAACCTTTCGGTTAATGGCCCAACACTCTAACCACTAGGCTACCTGCCGCCCCTAGAATTTTGAGATTTCTTCTTGTAAACAAACATGGACCGTTCAGAAACTTATCCCTTGTGTGTGTTAATGATTTATGTTATTTTGTGCAGATCGCAACAGAGAATGAAATTAGTTTGCTGACCAGAGGCTCCCCACTGCCCAAGGCTGGACTGATGGCCTGGACATCACACCCTGCAGCTGCTGCTGATGAGGATGATGAAGAGTTGGAGGAGGATGAGGTGAAGGTGACACATGTGAAGTTCCTGCCACCACCGGTCTCACCAGAGAAAGGAGAGTCTGAGAGCGGCTCCTCTGGCCAAGAGGTCGTTGTGGTAGCCACGTTGCCAGGACGACTCAGCCTAGGCCTGGAAACGAGCCAGGCCTCTGTCCTATCAATAGACACCACCCTTGAGTTCCATGATGCACCTCTCCCTGAAGACCTGGAGAGGGAGGAGGCGCTTAAACAGCCAGCCAATGAAGTCGTAGACGAAGAGGAAGTGGTGGTTAACCTCAAAATTCCAGCAGTACCAGAAGTCCAGCCACCACAGGTGGAAGTGCAGCCTGCAACAGCCAATGAGCCAACTCTCCTCCAGTCTGTGGAGGAAGGGCAGGAAGTAAAGGAAGAGACCATCAACAGCCAAGAGGAAGTGGCTGTAGATCAGGAGGTAGAGGAGATGGACATCAACCCCAAACAAGAAGAGCCTGAGGCTAAACAGGATGAGGAAATTGTAGTGGAACCAAGGCTCACACAGGAAGTAGAACTGAAACCAGACACGGAAGTGTTTGAGGAACTGAACCTTGACCAGAAAGAGAAGCCCAACCATGAGCCTGCGGTGGAGACTGCAGAGCAGCCAGAGGTGGCGATGGTGGTAGAGGAGGAGACTGGAGAGGATGAATCACAACCCACTGCACCGATTGAACCAGTGGAAGACATGGAACATACAGGTGAGGGTTTCCCTTGTGAGGACTCCGCTAGGAAGAACTTACAGCTGCTCCAGCGGCCAAATGTAAAAACATTGCATTCATGTCCTGCTTGGTTTCAGCTCTGTGAATATATAGTGTGTTAAATTCTTCTCTCAGGAGTAGTATTGAGTCAAAGGGAACTCCCAAATTGAGCGTGCATCCAGCACAAGGTTGAGGTTTTCAATTGAAGGGATGGGTTGAAAATGACCCAAGACGATCAGAAACGTTAAATGGTTTTAGGGAGTCTTGCACAGTTTAGAGCTTCCACACAGTATAAGCCAAGGGCACAACCATTTCAAGTGATTTTTACTTTGATAATGTGCAGAGGGCCTGTTAGTGGAGCTCAGTGCAGGGAACTCTGATATAACCACAGTGGGAAAAGCTGACCGAGCTAAACCTAACAGCATTGGATATGAAGCTTAGATGAGTTTTACACAGAGACTGCTGATCCCGATGTAGTTGATTTTAAACCTATGCATAATGACGATGACCTTGTTGAACCCCTCTCTTGTGCCTTCTCCCTCCCTCTCTACCTCTTGTAGATCTGGACGAGTTTGTAGAGTGCCATCTATTTGGCAGTGTCCTGTCTCCACCCCTGACCCACTCGTGCATCCTCGAGACTTCTGACAACTGGACCTCCTTCAACAGGTGAAAACGCATCCCAACAACAGCATTGGGTGTGTATGTGTTTACAACTATTCATTGATATTAAACCTCTCCCCCCTGTGCAGTGAACCGGTGTGTGGCGTGGTGGAGGAGGAGGAGCCTGCCCTTATCGCTGCCCCCCCGGCCCTCACCACCCAGAAGTCTGTATCCTCGTCAGACACCACCGGGACTGACTCCCACTGTGAGTGACCTCTTGCTCGTGACCTTTACCCCATGACCCTAGGTCATGCGATGAGAGATCTAACGCAGGCCAACTGAACAAGCTACAACCACAAAGGATTATGTGTTCTGATTGGCCGGCAGTGGAGTTGGCACCTCTCGGGCCAATACCGACCAATGGTGTGGAATGTTCAGAATAGCTTGTTACTTCTTGTTGTCCTGTATCAGTGACTGCAATTGATGGATATCTTCCCTCCCTGTAGCTGTGGTGAGCCTGAACGACAGTGAGGAACTCTCTAGTGCTGCGTCGGAGGATGAAGAGGAGTCGTCGTCAGACGCCCCTTCTGAGGACTCTGGCAGTGAGGTGGAGATCATCGAGGAGGTGCAGGGGAATGGGAGGCAGCGAGCTCCCCTGCCCCTACAGCCACATGCCCAGTTCCTGTCTGACCTATCGGAGCAGGACGCAGCCGTGCTCTCATTGGTCACCCCAGAGGCAGACCTAAAGGTAAAGCGGTCTTGTGAAATTCTAACTCATGCATATAAGTGGTGTGTAGACCTAAATACCGTGGGTGACTGTTCTCTCTTGTTTTGTGATTTTTAACCTAGATTGTGCTCTATAAAAGTTCTCATTCATCTCTCTGTGTGTTTCCCCTACAGATGGTGGAGGATGACATGGACGGGGAGGTGGTGATGATCAGGCTGGGGGCAGCAGGAGACGAGGGGGTCTGCTACACGGAGCTGAAGCCCTCCACCACCCTGCTGGTTCCTCTGGAGCTGCTGGAGGCGCAGGGGCAGGCCCTGGCAGACGGAGTCCGCCTGGGTCAAACCGAGGTGGGGGAAGGCAGTGAGCCGGAGGTACCCCTCTCTGAAGCCCACAGCAGCTTCTCTCTTATGCTGGAGGCTGAGGATGGGAATGCAGACATCGTACCACTGGAGGTACCACTAGAACCCACTGAGCATCTGACCGCAGAGAGAGCGTCTGACAAGCCTGCTGCTGACCCAGAGGTCATCTGCCTGGGCACAGATGACCAGGACATCCCCCTTGCTGAGGCTGATCCCCAGGAGAAACAGGGGACTGAGATGGACACCCTGGAGGGGATGGATACCTTGGAGGCAAGCTTTAATAGCTGGACGGAGGCAGAGACTGATGGACCTGAGGCTTTGTCGGAGGAGAATGTTCCTCAAGTCACAGACGTCCTGCCTGAATCCTCTGAGGCCGTGGCTGAAGATGAACTGACCGGGACTGAACCAACCAGATCAGCTGAAGATGGAGATGTTGACGTAGACAATGTAGAAGAGCCAGATGAGATCCCTGCTGAACCAACCGAAGCAGAAGAGCCTTCACCAGTCCTGGTTGAGAACGAGCAGCCCAGCAGAGCGAAGAAGGGAACAGATGAGGTGACCATGGAAGAGGAGACTGTCCCTTGTGCTCAGAGTCAAGAGGAGGAGATGAAGGCTGATGACGTTGAGCTGGATGCTGAGAAAGAGATGGAGGAGCCTGTCGCTGTCCCTGCAGACCAGCCTCTGCCTCGGGTAGAAAGCAAAGGACCCATCCAGTCAGACAACCATGAACCTGCCCAGGGAGAAACCGTAAGCGGTGTGGCTACCCCTCAAACCGCAAAGCTCTCTACAGCAAGTGAGGAGGAGAGGGAGCCCATCAAGCCTCGCAACATCCAGTCTGAGTCTGTGTCTGAAACCTTGGAGGTCAGGAAAGCCCCATCCACCCCAACGCGCAGGGCCACCATGCAGAGGAAGACAGTGAAGTTCACCTCAGTGGAGCCAGAGAGACCTGGGTCAGAGGGTGACGAGAGGCTGGCAGGACAGACTGAGATGGAGACGGACTCTCAGGTCCCGGCCACGCCCAGACGGATCACCAGGAGTGGCCATCACGGACAGGACTCCAGAGTTCCCGTCACCCCTCGACGGAGCGCCCGGAAAACCGAACGCCAGCCAGAACCCGAGCCTCGGAGAGAGGAGAGGAAAGGAGAGGAAGAGGTCTCGGTCCTCATCACTGAGGCTGCTGTGGTCAACTCCAAGCCCACCCCGGCCAAACGGCACACCCAACAGAAGGCCACCCCGAGGACGGGAACTCGGCGGACCAGGAACACCCAGGTGGAGGGCGAAGAGGAACCAACAGCCATGGATGAAACAGCCAGCAAGGGGTCAGTGCTGTCGGTTAGACGCAGTGCTAGGAAGAGCCGAACTGGAACCAAGACCCCAGCGGTCCCTGAGGAAGAGAAGCCAAACGATGAAGAGGACATAAAGCAGACCAGCAGTCCAGGCAGGGTGACCCGCAAGTCGACCCGAAGGGGTGTGAACCTCGCCCTCTTCACAAAGAAAGAGGAAGTGTTCACCGTGGACCCTCCCCGCAGCCTTAGGAAGACGAGGGGTGAAGGCACCGCTGAGAAGACAAAAGACGCCCCCGTGTCGTTCTGTCGACCAACCAGGAGCCGTCTGTGGAACCACCAGGAGGAGGACCTGCCCCTGTTGGAGACGCCCCTGGAGGTGGACTCCGGAACTCCTGTGGCCGACGCCCTCATCAAGAGACTCCACGACGAGGAGGCCAAACGGGAAGTGGGTGAGACATTGGTCGTCACAGAGATGGTGCAAGCCAATAGGAGAGGTATTAAGTCGCAAGGTCAGTGGGCGCCCTCTCCACCCCCGATAGTGGAGATGATGGTGTCCGAGGCCGAACAGGGAAGCCCTGTCAGGGACTCATTCATCTACTCACCACCTCGGAGGAGAACTAGAGGTAAGGAGCTCCACGTCTTCACCACAATCAAATCAAACTAATGTATTTTATAAAGCCTTTTTTACATCAGCAGTTGTCACAAAGCACATGACAGTAACTGGGCCTGGGCCACAACGTCAAACTTTGTAGAGGAATATGAATGTTTTGGCTCTCTCTTACGTTTGGGATGACCTTCTGTCTGTGACAGGTAGGATAGCAGAGTCGCCCTGTCAGAATGGCGTGTCTGCGCCTCCCATTACTCGTACCAGGCGACCGGACGCCAGTGCAGCACGCCCTGTAAACGAGGTCAGTTGGTCACATCCTTTAGACTGAAACTAACTGTTAGACGAGACACAGGACTGGCCGTGTTTCATTTTCCTCCACAGCCTCCATGGCGGTGATGACGGTGGCTCCACCTATCCCTCCAATACGATTAGTGGTGCCTTTGCCATATTTTGCTCAACTATCCCGTCCTCTCAGAGCTGTGATCACAGAAGGAGCTAGGGGTTGAAATGGAACTGGGACGTGGTCATTAGGTCCATGTCAGGTTGCTGTTGGTCATCTTCAAGCTTGGTCTCTGCTGTGTGTATCTTCCTGTTGCTCAGGACAAGAACTCGTCAGGAGAGGAGGTGGAGATCGAGATGGCGGCTGCTAAAACCAGAACAACCAAGAGACGAACAACCAAGTAAGTCCTCTTGACATACAGCCCTCTGTGTTTTCTCTCGATTTCTTCCCCTATCTGTCCTCAGAATAGCACACCATCTGCAATGTGAATGCTCCTACCCCACTCCTTCGGCTGTGTTTATTCCAGAAGTCACAACAAGATGACTGTTCCTCTCTTATTTTCCCCCTAACTCTCCCTCAGGCCCAAAGCAGCCCCGGCATCCCCTACCCCAGCCAAGGTGGATCTGATCTCTCCCATGCCCAGCCCGGCCGAGCGTGCCATGAGGAGGGTGGTGGAGGAGAACGAAGCCCCTCGGATGAACCTCCGACGTAAACGAGTGCTGGAGGCCATCTTCCCCAAACCAGTCACCCGCCGGAAGAAGCTATGATCGGATGCCATTTTCCCCCTAAAAAAAACTACAGCATCAACTTGAGAGCCTTCCAGACTCGGTCAGAACTCATGGGGTGTGTCTTCATCTCCTTTCCTTCATCTGAACTGCTCTGAAAAATAGGATGGGGAAGGGAGTATGGTGCCTACTGGGTATTTCCAATACATGTCAATGCAGATGAAGGAAAGGAGACTGAGAGGAATCCACTTTAGACTATAGAGATGCACCCGTGGACTGGACTCTACTCCTAGGAAGCGATTTTATTCTCCACCTTTCTTTTAAGAACTTTTGCAGCCTGCTGTTTTATATTTAAGAAGACAAACAAACCAGTGGAGAACATTTTTTTAAATGAATAATCAGATTTAATTTGGGAGATTGAAATAATAATTTTATATAAATTATTGTAATGTTTACAGGGAGGAAGACCGGTATTTGAACAACAAAAAAGAGTCTGAATTGGTTTTTATTTCTGGAGAACTCGTACATTTATATGAATTGATGGCTATGTTAATGGTCTCTTTTGCTATGTTATGAATAAAGTTGAATATTTGTGAATGATCTGATTTTATTTGTAGTGCGGAGCCGGCCCTAGTCACTAAGAGACCGCTTAGGGCCCCGCGGCCGCTAGGGGGCCCTGCCCCCAATTTTTTTTGATAGGGGTCTCAACTTAGTGGGGGGTCTCAACGTACTGTTAAGAGTTACAATAGAACAATACACAAGGTGTAATTTTGAAATGTGGTTGTCCAACATTTTTTCTGTCACTTAATTATCCCATGTCACCTACATTTGTTTAGATTGTTAAATTAGTCCAGCAATCTAAACTTGTAGTAATCATGGTTGAATTACTGATCGGACACACGGGGAACGTGATCAGGGGCTGTGACCTCCAGGGGGCCCCCTATGGATTTAGTTCTTCACTTACTCAGACATCATATTAATATGGCATAAGAGCGTTTGTTAAGTGACTGACTAAAATGTTAATGTAAATCATAGAGGGCAAAATGTGTACAACTGCAGGAAGATAACCAGGCTAGAGCCGGTTCTGTTGTAGCTTCTCAATAATGTTTGTCTCATAATCATATTGCCGATGTTAGCCTTAAGACAATTTTGTAAAGTTCATTTGCTGTTGTTTAAAAAAAATATCAATTCACACTAATTTGGGTTGTTTGGGGTTATTTTCCTATAATGTACTGTATCACTAACATGTACATAACCTGCACCGTGAATCCACTGGGGGTGATGATGCTTGTTTGCTTTTAAGGTCATTTGACCAGCTGAACGCTATTTTCAGATGAATGTAGAATGTCTTCAGTGACTTTTGACAATATGGTAAAAGCGGAAGTATTTCATTAAAAGTGAGCTGAATTTAACCGATTTTTCGCCTCTTTCAATCGTCCTCATTAGGAAATGCAACAGAACGAGATTTGGGTCTTTGAGGCATGCTTTGATGTGGGTGTCTCGAGTGTGGTCACATGTGGGAAGCGTTTGTGCATGCACTGAAAAAACAGTACACATTAAACTTGAAACTGTAACCTGGTGTAAAAAAAAAATGAAGTAGCTTAGAATTGATTTCGCCAATTAGCTTCAGTGTGCCGGTGTACAACCCTGGTTTGACTTTGGATAGCCTATCTGTGGGGCGAGTTGGGGGAGTCAATATATTACACAATGTAAATTGAACTTTTTTCATGTTGCACACTTCGTTTTCTTAAATGCTTTCAATTTTTATATGAATTACTACAATTTATAGTTGATTTAGGTTATTTAATTGAAATTTGGATTTATGGAAATGTTTAAATAGTGTCCCATGTACACTAATGTACTGCTGGTCCCTAACTAGCGCCATAGGGTCAGTGTGCTGAACATTACAATCGTGTTGCATGCAGCTGCGTGCAGAATTTATGATTACTTTGGTGCTGTGGATATGTGGGCAGGATTTAAATCAACCATCCCAAATCATTTATGTACCCTTCATTCTGTGATTTTTTTTCTCCTAGTCTCGCAAATCTCAGTTTGGGATTTACTTTGACCAACATTTATCGTATTTACACTTTAGTACATTTTGACTAGAATAAATATTTCCGACTCATCGATGCCACACAGGCAGTTTTCAACTAGAGAATACTTTCTTTTTTTTCAGTTGCTCTTTAAGAAGAGTTCATGTCTCCATCCAATGTTCTGTTATTGCCAGTAAGCAGCAAGTACTAAAACTGTATCCTGGATGGCTAGAAACCTTGATTGTGTACATTTAGTAGTCGAACACGCGTATTTGAATTGACACACCAACCAGGTTTCCATCCAACCCTTTTATGAGAGTGAAGTACATGTTGGATACAAAATGTCATGACAGTCCTTGATGTAAATGTGGACAAAACACAATACGCTAGACCAAGGTGGGATCTTCTTGTGTCATTAAAATGTATTATGCGAGAAATGTCGGAAGTGCTTTTATGCGCAAATATTGATTATAATAACCACGTCACGCACGCGATGACGTGTGGTCCAACTACAACTCGTCGGGAAAGCATGCTGTTTATTAGGATACTAATGAAATAAACGCTTAACTTAATAGGATGGTAAAAGTGCAAGGTGATGAGCTTGATGCTCCTTTCCAAAAAATATCGAGGTTCCTATTCTGGTGACATGATTATCGATGCTTGGCTGTCGTTTGAAAAACATACTTGCTCTTTTGTCCATCTCATGTAGGGTATATACTTGTATGTTTTATTCGATACATGGGACTTTAACAGCTAAATGTATTTTATGTGCACTACGTCATCACGCACATCGACCACAAGTCAATCAGGATAAACTTCTCTGGTGAGCAAATGCGCATGTTGATTTTATGCAGATGTTTGAGTATTCGCCTGAAAATCTGTCACCAATTGGATGGGGATCTAGCTACTGACTCATGAACAATTAAGATCAAGGTCAGGTCGAGCTAAAGGTTTTACATGAGAGTAAAGGGGCCAATCATGAGTAGGAAATTGGTCGTAAATGCTGAGAATAGATACATTTTACTCCTACTTATATGGGTAAAAATAAAAGCTATTTATAAAGCCTCTTTAGTCATAAGATTCCCACCTAGTTTACAGATATTTAGGAGACCTCATGAGCAGGGGCAGACTTAGTGATTTGGAAGACCCGCACTCCTATTTTTTTAATGGGTTTTATAGTTACGACTAATTTAACTGTAACAATGTATTACCTTTTAATATGCCGTGAACACAACCCGTCATTATGTTTTTGATCTGATTGTCACTTCAAAACGTAGGTTACCTTCGCACGTTCATCCAAAATAATTCCAGCATCCGAACAGAGCCCCTGCCAACTTCCCTTTCAATTCGCAAGTGACTGAAAGCATCCGAGCGGGTGAAACAGGATGCTGTCAGGCCCTCTGTCTTACTGTATGTAGCCTGAGTGTGACATGCCATACTCTTTTTGTCCAGACAGCATCAGATACATGGTCTATGCATACATGTCCTCTGCCTTGATGACAATGGCATTATTATCAGCAGAACTTATATTTCTACTAATAGTCTTGACTTACTGTACATGTAACAGTATCTCTTGCGCTTTTGACAATGATTTCACATGAGGTCTATTTTACAATTATATTCCTAAATACTTATAACCACAAGGCTGTGTGTCTGTAGTCTCCCTTTCAAAAAAGGCTGTGTGTCTGTAGTCTCCCTTTCAAAAAGGCTGTGTGTCTGTAGTCTCCCTTTCAAAAAAGGCTGTGTGTCTGTAGTCTCCCTTTCAAAAAAGGCTGTGTGTCTGTAGCCTTTATAAAATGTTGTGCGTAGCTTTCCTTTATAAAAGGCGCTGGGTCTTTGTATAATTCATACAGAGAGATGCAGAGTGAAAGTGATCACCTGGCTACTCAGGTTACTTAGCTACTCGCCTGTGCTGCGTCTCAATAGCCTGGAGTGGTCGCCTCTCCCTGTCTCCTCTCCCAGACTTGATGAAAGCAACATGGACGATGTCTTTCAGGACATCTATTTCACCTGTCTGGTTCTTAGCCAAAACATCAGTGCGGACCGGGGAGAGAAGACAATAACGAGGAAGCTGCTCTAGACTATTGAGCTGCAGCCCTGGTGCTGCTGTCAGTGGGTGCAGGGTGTAACCCAGCCTTTCCCTTACAGAAGCAGGGACGATCATGAGGGCTAAAGGAGCAGAGATGCCGGGGAAGGACTGTGTCAAAGTGGCCGTACGCGTCAGACCCTTCAACAAGGTCAGTTGTGGACAGATCTGGGATGTTTCTAGTTGTTTGTTCGGTTTAGTATTTCTCTCCTACTACTTTTTCTAGGACATGATCCATCATCAGACTGTGTCATGCTATCATGCCAATCTGCACTGTGTATTGTGTACTATGTGGTCCTCCACCAATACTATACCTGCTGCACTGGTCCCCCACCCCCACGTCTCTCCCCTCCCGTGCCCAGAGAGAGAGGGATGCGGGCGGCCGCTGCATTATCTCTATGGCCTCCAGCACCATCACCATCCAGGACCCTCGGAACAACCAGAGCCCACGCTCCTTCTGCTTTGACTATGCCTACTGGTCCCACAGCGGCTTCACCAGAGACTGCTCTGGCCTGTACATACCCGAGGAGCCTGGAGGACGATATGCTGACCAGGTGAGGTGGAGAGGGGGAGAAGATACTTCTCTTGCCTGTACCTAGCTGAGGAGGAGGATACATTGAGGAGGGCAGGGCAGTAACTCTGTATGTTCTCCCTCAGGGCAGTAACTCTGTATATTCTCCTTCAGGGCAGTAACTCTGTATATTCTCCTTCAGGGCAGTAACTCTGTCGGTCTCTCCTTCAGGGCAGTAACTCTGTATGTTCTCCCTCAGGGTAGTAACTCTGTATGTTCTCCCTCAGGGTAGTGTGTTCCAGGACCTGGGGGAGGGGATCCTGGAGAATGCCCTTCAAGGTTATAACGCCACCTTGCTAGCCTACGGGCAGACTGGCTCAGGGAAGAGCTACTCCATGGTCGGGTACGGACCCAACAAGGGCCTGGTGCCCACCCTCTCTGACAAACTGTTTCAGGCCATCAGGGCCAACCAGGACAGCCGACAGTGCCAGGTGTGTATGTCTGAAATATGACTTCTTTTTTAAAAAATCTATAAAACAAATAAGAAATAAACAAAAAAAATAAGCATTTTTTTTTGTTACGTTTTTCCAACTAATCATAAAAAATTGACATGTCACAGATAGACAAACTGTACCAAAAGACAACCACAACACAGGACAATCACACAAACAAAACAAGAAGACAAAAACTAATATCACAGCCAATATTTCATTTTCAATGGGATCCTCTGTTCCCCAAGGTCTTTTTCAGCATGTTGGAAATCTACAATGAACAGGTAAGTCTGGACTTATCTCTGTCATGCCTGTTGAAAACTCTTGAGTATTAGACATGTACAGTTCACAGTGGATCTGTCCAGGTTTTGACCCCAAGCCCTTGCCCCCCCTCCAGGTGGTTGACCTGTTGTCACGGGGGTCTCGGTCTCCGGGGGGACTGCGTGTCCGAGAGGAGCAGCAGAGAGGCTTCTATGTGGAGGGACTTCGCAGGGTCCCCTGTGACAGCGCCCCACAGGTGCAACCTTCCATTATTACCTCTACGTACAGTGAAACAATACAATGACTACGAGGTCAACGTGCAGACTGTCAGCTTTACTTTTGGGGTGATTTCATCCATATCGGGTGAACCGGTTAGAAATCACAGCACTTTTTGTACATAGTCCCCCATTTTAGGGGACCAAAAGTATCGGGAGAAATTCACATTTATTATGGGTTTTAAAATAGTAAAAAGTTAAGTATTTGGTCTCATATTCATAGCACGCATTCATAGACTACATTAAGCTTAAAAAATAACCTCAAATGAAAGCTTTAACCTCATAGTCATTGTATAAGTTCAATGTCACTGTCCCAATACTTTTGGAGCTCACTGTATATGTATCAATATTATTATTATTATTATTTTTAATCAAATTGATTTATTGATGTATATATATTTTGTAGGTGGAGCAGCTGATGGAGCAGGGGACGAGGATGCGCACCACGGCCACCACACACATGAACGCCAACAGCAGCCGCTCACACATGCTCATCATCCTCCAGCTCAAACAGGTAAGTCAAATTGCCCAGTCAACCCCTAGCCCCTAATCCCTAAACACTTCTGCTCTGAGAGGATTAGATAAGTATAGAAAAAGCTTGACCTTGCCATTGGATAAGCCAGAAGGTACTTGTTTCTCATTGGATACATCTGTCCAATCCTTTCAGATCAGTGGAGGCTGCTGAGGGGAGGACGGCTCATAATAATGTCCGGAACAGAGCAAATGGAAAAGCATCAGTCCACTCATTCCGCTCCAGCCATTACCACGAGCTCGTCCTCCCCAATTAAGGTGCCACCAACCTCCTGTGCTTCAGATGTACACAGGTGCCAAGGGGAGTAGGGGCGAGAGGGGTTGATTTGGGTGTTAGAGATATGGCCCTTGGTGTTCTTATTGTATCTCTGACCCTCTCCTGTCCCTCTGCAGATCTTCTCTGAGGAGAGCATCACCAAGCAGTCTAACATCAACCTGGTGGACCTGGCGGGCAGCGAGAGACAGCGGGTGTCAGGCTCAGAGGCCGACCGGCTCAAAGAGGGCACAGCCATCAACCTCAGCCTCACCACCCTGGGCAACGTCATCAGGTCAGGGAGAGATCTGCCCTCCACGCCAACGTGTCAACAAAAACTCTTTCTATATTCATCTATTTTATCCAGTACTGCTTTTTGTATTCCGACTTCTCTCCTTCCTCCTCCTCCTCCTCCTCCTCCTCCTCTCCCTGCAGTGCCCTTGCTGATGTAGCGGTAGGGAAGAAAGTAGTCCATATCCCATATAGAGACTCTGTCCTCACCAAGCTGCTGCAGTCTGCCCTGGGGGGGAACAGCCGTACTGTCATGGTAACCCTTTGTCTACACCCTTAGAAAAAAAGATGCTATCTAGAACCTAAACAGGTTCTTCAGCTGTCCCCATAGGACAACCCGTTGGAGAAGCCTTATTGGTTCCAGGTAGAACCGTTTTGGTTACAGGCAAAAACCCTTTCCACAGAGGGTTCTTAATGGAACCCGAAAAGGTTCTACCTGGAACCAAAATGGTTTTCCTATGGGGACAGCCGAATAACCCTTTTGGAACCCTTTTTTCTAAGAGTGTAGCATGCACCTCTATTAACATCTAAAGATATGATGTGCCCTGCCTGTCATAACTAAATATCAGAATGCTCAGATTGCAGCCCTGAGTCCAGCTGATATCTGCTATGAAGAGTCTATCTCAACCCTGCGATATGCAGAAAGGTACAGTAGGTCCAGCATTCCTTCTTTGTTAGAAAACTCTTAGTATTTGACATATACAGTACAGTTCACAGATGACCCCCCCGCCCCCTTAGGGCAAAGCGTATTCAGAACCGTGCGGTGGTGAACGAGAGTCCCACGGAGCGCTTGGTGAAGGAGCTGAAGGCTGAGAATGCCAGGCTCCTGCAGAGACTCAGCCGCCTGGGACAGGAGGGACGCAGGGCAGAGGACGAAACCAGTAGGAGATGGAAGGAGGGAGGGCAGAGGATGAAACCAGTAGGAGATGGAGGGAGGGCGGGCAGGAGGGCAGAGGATGAAACCAGTAGGGGAGGGAGGGAGGGCGGGCGGGAGGGCAGAGGACGAAACCAGTAGAGGAGGGAGGGAGGGAGGGCGGGTGGGAGGGCAGAGGACGAAACCAGTAGGGGAGGGAGGGGCGGGCGGGCGGGAGGGCAGAGGACGAAACCAGTAGGGGAGGGAGGGAGGGAGGGAGGGAGGGAGGGAGGGCGGGCGGGAGGGCAGAGGACGAAACCAGTAGGGGAGGGAGGGAGGGCAGATGAGGAAACCAGTAGGCTGGAGATGGAGATAGGGGGGAGGGATGTCGTGGGCAGCATCGTTGTGACTTGGAGCGATAGCAGGAGGAGTAAGGGCAGGGAGAAGAGAAAGTGGGCAACATGTTAGTTAGAATGTTAGTGTACTAATATGTAGCTGTATTTATGTTGTTGTTGTTGTGTCCAGAGGAGCTGCGTCGGCTGTTGACCCATAACGAGCTGCAGATCAGAGCCATCCAGACGCTCTGGGAACAACATCTACAGGAGGCCTTGAAGGACTGGGAGCAGCAGTATGCGACTATCACACAGGTACGCATGCGCACGCACATACGCTCGCCCCTCATATCCCCCCTTCCTCACTCTACCCTCTCTCTCTCCATGTCTCTCTCTTTCTCAGGAGCGGAGGATGATGCAGATGCATCCGTACATCCTGAACATCAACGAGGATACTCAGCTGTCAGGGGTGGTCAAGCTCTTCATCCAGGAGGGTGAGTCTCTCCTCTGCCCCAGACTACAGCTTTACGATCGAATGAACATACACACACTCAATCAAGACTTTGGGAATTGTGTGTGTGTTTTATAGGTGAGTGGGATATAGGGCTCTCTGACTCTTCACCCAGGTCCATCTCAATCAGGGGCCTAGGGTGAGTATGACGCACACAAAAAAAATATTTTGAAAACGTGCAAATTGGCTTTGAATTCATCACAATTTTTTTCATCAAGCACAAAACCTGAATAAATGCGGACTGCGTTTGACAGGTGCTGCTTTGTTTGGTTCATTTATGACATCAATAAAAGGGACAGTCTGGGAATGGTACATACATTTTATAAATAGTTACAAAAAAAAGAAAATAAAGGTCACCAATAAACCCTTTTTACCTCCTCAGGATCCAGGACCGTCACGCTGTGTTCATTAACGTCCAGCGTAGGGTGTACCTGACCCCACTGGCGGGGTCAAATGTCATTGTCAACGGAACACCCATCTCCCAGAAGACCGAGCTGCAGCACCTGGTTCGTCTCCATGGAATCAAACTATTTCTGCCATTTTGAAACAGGCCCCTCTGTGGAACTATAGGACATATACTCAGCGTAGTTCAGACATTAGTCGCAACGTGGTCAAAACTGATGAGCACGAACATGAGCGCGAGTTTTTCATATGGGCTTAATAGGTAACGGTAAAGGCTAGGGGTTAAAATAACATTTACGGTGCAAATTGGAAAGTATTCAGACCCCTTAACTTTTTCCACAATTTGTTAAGTTACAGCCTTATTCTGAAATTGATTAAATTGTTCCCCCCCTCATCAATCTACACACAATACCCCATAATAACAAAGCAAAAATGTAAATATCACATTTACAAATGTTTTTGTCTCGACACAATCCTGTCTTGGAGTTCAATGGACAATTCCTTCAACCTCAAGGCTTGGTTTTTGCTCCGACATTGACTGTCAACTCTGTCACTTTATATAGACAGGTGTGTGCCTTTCCAAATCATGTCCAATCAACTGAATTTACCACAGGTGGACTCCAATCAAGTTGTAGAAACCTCTCATGGATGATCAATGGAAACAGGATGCACCTGAGCTCAATTTCGAGTCTCATAGCAAAGGGTCTGAATACTTATGTAAATAAAATAAAATTTACATTTATTTTTAATGAATTAGCAAAAACATTTGCAAACCTGTTTTCACTCAGTCATTGTGGGGTGTTGTGTGTAAAAAAGTATTTAATACATTTTAGAATGAGGCTGTAATTTAACAAAATGTGGAAAAAGTCAAGGGGTCTGAATACCTTTCGAATGCACTGTATGGCTAGTAATAATCACTATAGTTCATCTCCCATCTTCTCTAGCATGACCAGATTGTGATGACCACCACTGCCCCTATCCTATGAACTATGCCTCGGAAGTGGACAATGGTTTAAGTCCTTGATTCCTACCCTCATATCAACCCGACCTCTGCCCCCTCGCCTCTAGGACCGACTCATCCTGGGTTCTAACAGCACCTACCTGTTCATTGGCTACCCATCTGAGAGGGGCGGGGATGACTGGAGTCGCTATGACTACGACTACTTCCAGTCTGAACTGGCAGCCGCTGAGGGCATCAACCTCCACTCACTGTGTGAGGAGCAGACACAGGGTAGGAGAGAGAGAGATGGAGGGAGAGAGAATGAATGAGAGAGACAGAGTGAGAGAAAGAGAGAGGAAGGGAGTGTGGGTGGGTGTGGGTGTGCATGCATGTGACAGAGGTAAAAAAGAGAGAGAAAGGGTAGAAGAATCTGTTTTAGAGAGCAAAAGCTTGTGTAAGAGAGTGGCAGAGAGAAACGGGGAGAAGTATCAGTCTCCTAGAGAGAGAGAGAGAGAGCTACTGTGTGCGAGACAGAAAGAGCGAGATTACCTCGATGTTAGTGTCTCACACAGAAATTGATGATGTGTGTATTTCCTCTCGCTCTGTCTCCCCCTGTAGGTGACTCCAGTGCAGTCCCCAGTCAGACTGACCCCAGTCTCCTGGCTGTTTTCTATGACTACATCAAACTGATGCCCATGGTGGCTGAGGCCAACCAGATGAGCCAGGAGCTACACAAGGTGACAGATAAACACAATATTATACCTTTAAAGGAATACTTCATGATTTTGTCAATGAGGCCCTTTATCTACTTCCCCAGGGTCAGATGAGCTCATAGATACTATTTGTATGTCTCTGCGTGCAGTCTGAAGGAAGTCGCTAATTGCTTACTAGTGTTACTTAGTATTTGCTCGTGAAACTACCTCTAACTTCCTTATTACTGGAAACGCAGAGACTTCAAAATGGTATCTATGAGTTAATCTGACTCTGGGGGAGTAGATTGACCAAATCCTGAAGTATCACTTTAATCCTGATGGGTTTGACATTCTGTTTTATAATTCCCCATTATGCATGGTTTACATGTTAATGAGGCAACATTTTCGTCCTGAGATTTGCATCATTAGATCATAAGGTAGAGATTTGCATCATTAGATCACAACGTCCCCTATCATTCTCAACATCCCTAAAACCAATGTCCCTTGTGTTTGTGAGAAAAATATGTAATTTTAGATAACAATGAATTATATAGTGTTATTTCCCTGGATTTCAGTTTGTATTGACTACTGGATGTAATCTGAGTAACGCTAAACCATTACATGAATCATCTAATTATCTAATTATGTGTCCAGGGGGTGGAATTTAAACTGGAGATTAAGAACCTGGCGTTATCAGACTCTAAAGGTCATGACTTGGAGAAGGAGATCGCTGTCAGAGTGACATCACTGGAAAACAAACAGGTGGGGAGACCATGCTGTCAATCACACCTCCTGAATATTGTCATACTAGATGACTGTAATATCTCTACCTGGAACATAACTTGACCCATTTAGCTATGAACACTATCAACCCCTAAATTATTGCAAGGTCCACTTGTGGTTTTATTCCAAAAACATATTTGATTATAATCTGTATATACAGTCGTGGCCAAAAGTTTTGAGAATGACACAAATATTAATTTTCACAAAGTCTGCTGCCTCAGTTTGTATGATGACAATTTGCATATACTCCAGAATGTTATGAAGAGTGATCAGATGAATTGCAATTAATTGCAAAGTCCCTCTTTGTCATGCAAATGAACTGAATCCCCCCAAAAATATTTCCACTGCATTTCAGCCCTGCCACAAAAGGACCAGCTGACATCATGTCAATGATTCTCTCGTTAACACAGGTGTGAGTGTTGACAAGGCTGGAGATCACTCTATGCTGATTGAGTTCAAATAACAGACTGGAAGCTTCAAAAGGAGGGTGGTGCTTGGAATCATTGTTCTTCCTCTGTCAACCACGGTTACCTGCAAGGAAACACGTGCCATCATCATTGTTTTGCATAAAAAGGGCTTCACAGGCAAGGATATTGCTGCCAGTGGATTGCACCTAAATCAACCATTGATCGGATCATCAAGAACTTCAAGGAGAGCGGTTCAATTGTTGTGAAGAAGGCTTCAGGGTGCCCAAGAAAGTCCAGCAAGCTCCAGGACCGTCTCCTAAAGTTGATTCAGCTGCGGGATCGGGGCACCACCAGTACAGAACTTGCTCAGCAATGGCAGCAGGCAGGTGTGAGTGCATCTGCACGCATAGTGTGGCGAAGACTTTTGGGGGATGGCCTGGTGTCAAGAAGGGCAGCAAAGAAGCCACTTCTCTCTAGAAAAACATCAGGGACAGACTGATATTCTGCAAAAGGTACAGGGATTGGACTGCTGAGGACCGGGGTACTGTCATTTTCTCTGATGAATCCCCTTTCCAATTATTTGGGGCATCCGGAAAAAAGCTTGTCCAGAGAAGACAAGGTGAGCGCTACCATCAGTCCTGTGTCATGCCAACAGTAAAGCATCCTGAGACCATTCATGTGTGGGGTTGCTTATCAGCCAAGGGAGTGGGCTCACTCATAATTTTGCCCATGAATAGAGAATGGTACCAACACATCCTCCAAGAGCAACTTCTCCCAACCATCCAGGAACAGTTTGGTGGTGAACAATGCCTTTTCCAGCATGATGGAGCACCTTGCCATAAGGCAAAAGTGATGACTAAGTGGCTTGGGGAACAAAACATCGATATTTTGGGTCCATGGCCAGGAAACTCTCCAGACCTTAATCATATTGAGAACTTGTTGTCAATCCTCAAGAGGCAGGTGGACAAAGAAAAACCCACAAATTTTGACAAACTCCAAGTATTGATTATGCAAGAATGGGCTGCCATCAGTCAGGATGTGGCCCAGAAGTTAATTGACAGCATGCCAGGGCGTATTGCAGAGGTCTTAAAAAAGAAGGGTCGACACTGCAAATATTGACTCTTTGCATCAACTTCATGTAATTGTCAATAAAAGCCTTTGACACGTATGAAATGCTTGTAATTATACTTCAGTATTCCATACTAACATCTGACAAAAATATCTAAAGACACTGAAGCAGCAAACTTTGTGAAAATTAATATTTGTGTCATTCTCAAAACTTTTGGCCACGACTGTATAGTGTCTTGCGAAAGTATTCACCCCCTTTGGGATTTTTCCTATTTTGTTGCCTTACAACCTGAAATTAAAATAGATTTTTTTTGGGGGGGTTGTATCATTTGATTTACACAACATGCCTACTACTTTGAAGATGCAAAATATTTTTTATTGTGAAACAAGAAATAAGACAAAAAACTGAACTTGAGCATGCATAACTATTACCCCCTCCAAAGTCAATACTTTGTAGGGTCACCTTTTGCAGCAATTACAGCTGCAAGTCTCTTGGGGTATGTATCGACAAGCTTGGCACATCTAGCCACTGGGATTTTTGCCCGTTCTTCAAGGCAAAACTGCTCCAGTTCCTTCAAGTTGGATGGGCTCTGCTGGTGTACAGCAATCTTTAAGTTTTACCACAGATTTTCAATTGGATTGAGGTCTGAGCATTGACTAGGGCATTCCAATACATTTAAATATTTCCCCTTAAACCACTCGAGTGTTGCTTTAGCAGTATGCTTAGGGTCATTGTCCTGCTGGAAGGTGAACCTCCGTCCCAGTCTCAAATCTCTGGAAGACTGAAACAGTTTTCTCTCAAGAATTTCCCTGTATTTAGCGGCATCCATCATTTCTTCAATTCTGACCAGTTTCCCAGTCCCTGCCGATGAAAAACATCCCCACAGCATGATGCTGCCACCACCATGCTACACTGTGGGGATCGTGTTATCGGGTGATAAGAGGTGTTGGGTTTGCATCAGACATAGCGTTTTCCTTGGTGGCCAAAAAGCTAAATTTTAGTCTCATCTGACCAGAGTACCTTCTTCCATATGTTTGGGGAGTCTCCCACATTCCTTTTGGCGAACACCAAACGTGTTTGCTTATTTTTCTCTTTAAGCAATGCCTTTTTTCTGGCCACTCTTCTGTAAAGCCCAGCTCTGTGGAGTGTATGGCTTAAAGTGGTCCTATGGACAGATACTCCAATCTCCGCTGTGGAGCTTTGCAGCTCCTTCAGGGGTATCTTTGGTCCCTTTGTTGCCTCTCTGATTAATGCCCTCCTTGCCTGGTCTGTGAGTTTTGGTGGGCGGCCTTCTCTTGACAAGTTTGTTGTGGTGCCATTTTCTTTCAAGTTTTTTTTCTTCATTTCACCACTTTGGACTATTTTGTCCATTACATGAAATACAAATAAAAATCCATTTAAATTACAGGTTGTAATGCAAAATATGAAAAACGCCAAGGGGGATGAATACTTTTGCAAGGTACTGTATAGTGTATGTAGGATCCGTATTGCTGCATAGAGCTGAGTTAAGTGTCAGGTGTGTGTGTAACTCAGGTGAGTGTGTTGTCCTCTCCCCACAGGTGTGGCTCTGGTCCAAGGCCAAGTTTGTGAACCGTAAGTTCCTGATGGAGGAGTTGTATCAGCAGCACCATACGGAGCAGAAGGGAGAGGGGGTGGCCAGGGCGCCCATGCCCAGAGACAGAGACCCTTTTTGGGATCCGCTGGAGCCCCTGCTCTTGGGCAGCGCCCACCTCTGGCTGCAGTCTCTGGCTTTCCGTATCGCACTGGAGGAACAGCTGGAGGTACTGTGTGTGTGTCTGTGTGTGTGCGCGTGCATGTGTGCGTGTCGTTCTATCTCATCCCTATCTGTGTTTCCAGGTATTGGGGTCAGAGGGCACTGAGGAGGCCATACTGCAGGCCCAGCTTCTACCATGCAGCCCTACAGGACTGTGGGTAACATTACATTACAGAAGAATGGGAGGCAGACACTTTACCGGGTTGTGTTCAGTACGGACAGAGAAAACGTTTTGAACCTGAACTTGTCCAATTGGAACTCAGATCTTAATTTTTATTTTGCTATGTTGTGCCCTAATGAACACAACCCAGATTTAAATCATTGCAGTCTAGAATAACATGAAGAAGAAGAACATGAATGGTTGGCTAGTTGAATCAGGGGTGTTAGATACATATGGCCACTGGCTACAGTATCAAGCATTTCAGAGTCCCTGTCCATGTAATGTTATTCATTGTGATCTAAAAGGCAAAACTGATCCTAAAACAGCCTTCTGAGAGGTTTGATACATACGGCCCCTGGCCCTCCTGTGTCCAGGACTCTGGGGGAGGATGACATCCTGATCGACCCCTCTGAGCTACTGGGGAGACGGCTGGACTTCCAGCTGGTCCTGGATCAGTGCTGTGGCCTGCGCTGGGTCCAACAGGCCAGGGACAGGGGAGTTCAGATAGGGTGAGTGGGCTAGAGATCTGGGGTGGTATTTGTTCTTTAGTATTAATAAGTATTTGTTCTTAATTGACTTGACGTCACCTTTCCCCTGCCAGGTTCAGGATGTTCGACAGTGCCCAGCCCCTCTACACTCCGGCCGTGTGGCACAATGTCAACCCCCTGCTGGACCAGCGGGTCCACTTCACCTCTCTGCACACCTCCCAAGGCCTGCTAGAACACCTGCAGACCAGCGCCCTGGTGCTGGAGCTCTGGGGCCTACAGGGTAAGTAAGCCTGGGACTTGCCTACAAACCTGAGCCCAGTAAGGGTAAGCCTGGGGCTCGCCTACAAACCTGGGCCCAGGATAGTAAGGGTAAGCCTGGGACTTGCCGACTTGGAACTCGTACTGTATTCATACTGTATGACCGTGTAAAGGACATCATGCTGCTTGCTTGGCGAGTACCCCTTTCTCCTCATTCGGCTCATACCGGTGATTGAACGCAGGACCTCTGCCTCGCAATCACACTTGACTGCCATCCTGAAGCATCTTACCCGGTCACACCCATGAAAAGCTAGCTATGCCGCAACGCAAGTGGAGACACCTCAGGCTGAGGAGCGAGTTTCACAGATCCAATCTGCCACACATACACGTACACCTGGGTAACGCTTGATACTTTCCTGTCCAGAGGGATGTAGAGACATGGTGTCGTCTCTGGAGGGAGTGAGGATGACTCCAGAGGGATGCTTCATCATCGACCAGGCTGGCGCAACTGAGACAGCTACTGTGAGTCTACATCAGACATCTGTACAACACTCGGAGATTTAGAATTTGTCATATTTGTAGGACAGGCTTATAGATTTACATGAGACCTCAAAGGGTTAAATAGTATGTGTATCCACTATAGTGTGTGTGTTGCAGACAGTGGACCCTGGCTCAGAGCTGAGCTGCTCTCTGAGGGCTCTACAGCAGGATGTAGAGGAGCTGAGGAACACCAACGCTGCACTGAAGACCGAGAACAACACACTGAGGGATCAGCTCAATACAACTAAGACCGGTCAGACATGTACTAAACAACTGAACTGTCAAATTCTCTCGCTCTCTCACTCACTCTCTCCCCTACTCTGTGTAGGAGCAGAGTGGGGTCGTGGTCGGTCAGAGATGCGGGGCAGCAGTCTGCGGCCCAGCTGTGATGCAGAGTTTGCCCGTGCCCTGAAGGTCTTCTACCACAGCATGACCTCTGTCAGGGTTCAACTGCAGCGCCTGCGCAGGCACAGGCCCAGTGTATGTATCAATCAGTCAATTAATCAATCTACTTACCTACTTATTGACTGACTGATCTAAGATCAGTGTGTTTGTGTGTGTGTGTGTGTGTGTGTGTGTGTGTGTGTGTGTGTGTGTGTGTGTGTGTGTGTGTGTGTGCATATATGTGTGTGTTCCAGGAGGAGTCAGATCTCTTGGGGCTCAGGCTGTTTGTGGATGAGCAGGGTGGTCTGCTGCGTGATTTCTCAGAGCTGCTGGAGCAGAGCGTCTCCTCTCTCAAACAGGATGTGGCCGCCATTGTACGACGCAAACGGGAACGCTCAGGAATCTGGTCCTGACTCCCATCCTCATCTAGTCCTGAACAGAACAACTGGAACTCCCCATCAAACTAATGTAATGCCCAATCCCAAAATGACCCCTGGCCACAACCTCTAGGGCCAGGGCACTTCATGTAGGTGTGAAAGGATCTGATAGGTAAAAACGTGCTGCACTTCCACCTTGCTGAATGATTGGCTGGGTGGGAGTTTCAACATGTTGCTTTCATATTTTCAATCCCTTCAGATTTACACAAGTGCCAAGAGGAAAAGGGTCAGTTAGGTTTTTGATCCTGTGTTTTATGGTCAACAAGTTGGGATTATATATTGGACTCCCGTAAACGCTAATGCTAACAATACTAATGTAGTGCAACTAGTGTTTGTGTGTTTACACTCCATTACATCTTGACATTGTTGTATTACCAGAAATACAGTTGTTTCACTGCAGAGATCAACTCTGTCAATTCTGGGCCCGTATTCATGAAGTGTCTGAGTGCTGATCTAGAATCAGGTTCCCTGTCTATATAATTATGATTTTTTAATTTGACCTTTATTTAACCAGGTAGGCCAGTTGAGAACAAGTTCTCATTTGCAACTGCGACCTGGCCAAGATAAAGCAAAGCAGTTCGACACATACAACAACAGAGTTACACATGGAATAAACAAACATACAATCAATTTTTTATTTGACCTTTATTTAACTAGGCAAGTCAGTTAAGAACAAATTCTTATTTTCAATGACGGCCTAGGAACAGTGGGTTAACTGCCTGTTCAGGGGCAGAATGACAGACTTGTACCTTGTCAGCTTGGGGATTTGAACTTGCAACCTTTCGGTTACTAGTCCAACGCTCTAACCACTAGGCTACCCTACCGCCCCAATAATACAGGGGAAAATCTATATACAGCATGTGCAAATTAGGTAGGATAAGAGAGGTAAGGCAATGAATAGGCCATGGTGGCAAAGTAATTACAATATAGCAATTAAACACTGAAATGGTAGAATGTGCAGAAGATGAATGTGCAAGTAGAGATACTGGGGTGCAAAGGAGCAAGATGAATAAATAAATACGGTATGGGGATGAGGTAGATTGGATGGGCTTTTTACAGATGAGCTATGTACAGGTGCAGTGATCTGTGAGCTGCTCTGACAGCTGGTGCTTAAAGCTAGTGAGGGAGGTAAGAGTCTCCAGCTTTAGTGATTTTTGCAGTTCGTTCCAGTCAATGGAACCAGAGAACTGGAAGGAGAGGCGGCCAAAGGAGGAATTGGCTTTGGGGGTGACCAGTGAGATATACCTGCTGGAGCGCGTGGGTGGGTGCTTCTATGGTGACCAGTGAGCTGAGATAAGGTGGGGCTTTACCTAGCAGAGACTTGTAGATGACCTGGAGCCAGTGGGTTTGGCGACGAGGATGAAGCGAGGGCCAGCCAACGAGAGCGTACAGGTCACAATGGTGGGTAGTATATGGGGCTTTGGTGACAAAACGGATGGCACTGTGATAGACTGCATCCAATTTGTTGAGTAGAGTGTTGGAGGTTATTTTGTAAATGACATCGCCGAAGTCGAGAATCGGTAGGATGGTCAGTTTTACGAGGGTATGTTTGGCAGCATGAGTGAAGGATGCTTTGTTGCAAAATGAGAAGCCGATTCTAGATTTAATTTTGGACTAGAGATGTTTAATGTGAGTCTGGAAGGAGAGTTTACAGTCTAACCAGACACCTAGGTATTTGTATTTGTCCACATATTCTAAGTCAGAACCGTACAGAGTAGTGATGCTGGATGGGCGGGCAGGTGCAAGCAGAGATCGGTTGAAGAGCATGTATTTGGTTTTACTTGCATTTAAGAGCAGTTGGAGGCCACGGAAGGAGAGTTGTATGGCATTGAAGCTCAACTGGAGGTTAGTTAACACAGTGTCCAAAGAAGGGCCAGAGGTATACAGAATGGTGTTGTCTGCATAGAGGTGGATCAAAGAATCACTAGCAGCAAGAACAACATCATTGATGTATACAGAGAATTGGACCCTGTGGCACCCCCATAGAGACTGCCAGAGGTCCGGACAACAGGCCCTCCGATTTGGCACACTGAACCCTATCTGAGAAGTAGTTGGTGAACCAGGCGAGGCAATCCTTTGAGAATCCAAGGCTGTTGAGTCTGCCAATAAGAATGTTGTGATTGACAGAGTCGAAAGCCTTAGCCAGGTCGATGAATACGGCTGCACAGTAATGTGTCTTATCGATGGCTGTTGTGATATGTTTAGGACCTTGAGCGTGGCTGAGGTGCACACATGACTAGCTCTGAAACCATATTGCATAACGGAGAAGGTACGGTGGGATTTGAAATAGTCGGTTATCTGTTTGTTAACTTGGCTTTCGAAGACCTTAGAAAGGCAGGATAGAATAGATATAGGTCTGTAGCAGTTTGGGTCTAGAGTGTCTCCCTTTTGAAGAGGGGGATGACCGCAGCAGCTTTCCAATCTTTGGGAATCTCAGATGATACGAAAGATAGGTTGAACAGGCTAGTAATAGGGGTTGCAACAATTTTGGCAGATCATTTTAGAACGAGAGGGTCCAGATTGTCTAGCTCAGATGTTTTGTAGGGGGAGGAGAAATGGGAGAGGTTTGGGCGAGTTGCTTTGGGGAGTGCAGGGCTGTTGACCGGGGTAGGGGTAGCCAGGTGGAAAGCATTTCCAGCCGTAGAAAATGCTTATTGAAATTCTCAATTATAGTGGATTTATCTGTGGTAAGTTTTTCCTAGCCTCAGTGCAGTGGGCAGCTGGGAGGAGGTGCTCTTATTCTCCATGGACTTTACAGTGTCCCAGAACTTTTTTTGAGTTTGTTCTACAGGATGCAAATTTCTGCTTGAAAAAGCTAGGCTTAGCTTTCCAAACAGCCTATGTATATTTGTTCCTAACTTCCCTGAAAAGTTGCATATCACGGGGGCTGTTCGATGCTAATGCAGAACGCCACAGGATGTTTTTGTGCTGGTCAAGGGCAGTCAGGTCTGGAGAGAACCAAGGGCTGTATCGGTTTCTGGTTCTAAATGTTTTGAATGGGGCATGCTTATTTTATGATGGTGAGGAAAGCACTTTTAAAGAATAACCATGCATCCTCTACTGACGGGATGAGGTCTATATCCTTCCAGGATACCCGGGCCAGGTCGGTTAGAAAGGCCTGCTCGCTGAAGTGTTTTAGAGAGCGTTTGACAGTGATGAGGGGTGGTCGTTTGACCGCAGACCCATTACGGATGCAGGCAATGAGGCAGTGATCGCTGAGATGTTGGTTGAAAACAGCAGAGGTGTATTTGGAGGGCAAGTTGGTTAGGGTGATATCTATGAGGGTGCCCGTGTTTACGGATTTGGGGTTGTACCTGGTGGGTTCATTGATAATTTGTGTGAGATTGAGGGCATCAAGCTTAGATTGTAGGATGGCTGGGGTGTTAAGCATGTCACAGTTTAGGTCACCTAGCAGCACGCGCTCTGAAGATAGATGGGGGACAATCAATTCACATATGGTGTCCAGGGCACAGCTGGGGGTTGAGGATAGTCTATAGCAAGTGGCAACAGTGAGAGACTTGTTTCTGGAAAGATGGATTTTTAAAAGGAGAAGTTTGAATTGTTTGGGTACAGACCTGGATAGTAAGACAGAACTCTGCAGGCTATCTCTGCAGTAGATTGCAACACCGCTCCCTTTAGCAGTTCTATCTTGTCGGAAAATGTTATCGTTTGGGATGGAAATTTCAGGATTTTTGGTGGACTTCCTAAGCCAGAATTCAGACACGGCTAGGACATCCGGGTTGGCAGAGTGTGCTAAAGCAGTGAATTAAACAAACCGAGGAGGCTTCTAACGTTAACATGCATGAAACATGCATCTAAAGGGGGAAGCTGGTCCTAGGTCAGCACTCCTATTCTGAGATGCTTTTAGGATACGGGCCCTGATCAACATCTGAGAGGTTTAATAACTTCTTTATTTCAGTTTTGAATTTTAAAAAAATGAATACCGAGACAATCAATCCATTTCAATGTAATAATTGGAAATATCTTTATTGATACAGATTAAAATAGAGAAAATCATGATAATAATTGAACAAAAATCAAGTAATTCATATTTTACTCAATTGCTATATGCAATCAAAATGATCACTTTTATTGTTGAAACATCAACCACATTATCATAGAGGTGATTATCATGTCATATAGAATATGTTGGCACATGTCTATGTTGCATTTGAATAAATACAGTGTGGGAAATGTACTAAGTTAGCACATTGATACCTTACTGTACAGTATTTGAACTTATCCAAGTGTGCTCAAGACATCCATTGGGGTTATTTTGAATGATGACTCTACACATTTTTGGTGGGTTTGCTTTGGTTGTGTTTCAGATTATTTTGTGACCAATAGAGGTGAATGGTAAATAATATATTGTGTCATTTTGTGTTTTTACAATAAAGGTGACTCCAAAATGACACAATCCATTATTTACCATGAATTTCTATAGGGCACAAAATAATCTGAAACACAACCAAAACAAACAGCAAATGCATTCAACAAATTTGCAGACAGAAGCTCGACGTAGTCATTGTGTGCTATGAATATGGGAGCGAATGCTTAATTTTTGACTACTTTAATACACATAAGTGAATTTGTCCCAATACTTTTGCTCCCCTAATATATAAGGACTACGAACAAAAAGTGCTGTACTTTCTAAAAAGTTCACCTGAGATGGATAAAAAATACACTCAAATGGCAGTCAAAAGAAGAGAAAATGCTTCACTGTCCCAATAATTACAGTGGCTGTATATGTAAATGAGTTAAGATGGTGCCGTAAGCTCACTCCACAGCTAGCTTGAAATGTCACCTATGGAGATATCGAATGAAATATTTTTCTAGCTCAATTGGCTCATACGCTGTCAAGGAGCGGTCATGTGAGTTTGCGAGCAAAAGGATTACTGGTTCGAGCCGGTATAGGGACAGTGGAGGAAGCTACAGTATACTGTTCGAAGCACACTGATGTCGGTTTCATATAGTTTAATAATGTACGCAAACTGAATCAAGCACAGCTCAGTTATTTGAAAGTATTTCAAATGTGTCGGAATATACACAAATCAAATCCAAATGTATTTGTCACCGAATACAACTGGTGTAGACTTTACCGTGAAACGCTTACTTACGAGCCCTTCAATGATGCAGAGTTGAAAAATAATAACAGTAACATGAAGAATAAAATACAGATCAATGATGAAGCTATATCCAGGAAGTACCAGTACCAGATCAATGTGGAGCTATATCCAGGAAGTACAAGTACCAGATCAATGATGGAGTTATATCCAGGATATATCAGTACCAGATCAATGATGGAGCTATATCCAGGATGTATCAGTACCAGATCAATGTGGAGTTATATCCAGGATGTATCAGGACCAGATCAATAATGGAGTTATATCCAGGAAGTACCAGTACCAGATCAATGTGGAGTTATATCCAGGATGTATCAGTACCAGATCAATGATGGAGTTATATCCAGGATGTATCAGGACCAGATCAATGATGGAGTTATATCCAGGATGTATCACTACCAGATCAATGTGGAGTTATATCCAGGATGTATCAGTACCAGATCAATGATGGAGCTATATCCAGGAAGTACCAGTACCAGATCAATGTGGAGCTATATCCAGGAAGTACCAGTACCAGATCAATGATGAAGCTATATCCAGGAAGTACCAGTACCAGATCAATGTGGAGTTATATCCAGGATGTATCAGTACCAGATCAATGTGGAGTTATATCCAGGATGTATCAGTACCAGATCAATGTGGAGTTATATCCAGGATGTCTCAGTAGCAGATCAATGATGGAGCTATATCCAGGAAGTACCAGTACGAGATCAATGATGGAGTTATATCTATATCCAGGAAGTACCAGTACCAGATCAATGATGGAGTTATATCTATATCCAGGAAGTAATAGGACCATATCAATGTGCAGAGGTATGAGATATTTGAAGTAGATATGTACATGATGGCAGGGTAAAGCGATTAGGCATCAGGATAGATAATAAAATAAAGAACAGAGTTGCAGCAGCAAATTATGAGTGTCAAAGTATGTGGTGTGAGTGTGTGTATGAATAAAGTATGGCGATTTATGGACTTATGGATTTATGGATAAGAGCGTCTGCTAAAGTGACTAAATGTAAAAGTGTGTGTGTGTGTAACATGTGTTTGTGTTGTGTCGGTGTGTGTATTGTGTGCTTATGTAGTGTAGGTGAATGTGTGTGGGTTTTGTGTGGGAGTGTGTGTATGAATTAATGTGTGTATTATGTGTCTATATACACTGAGTGTACAAAACATTAAGAACACCTGCTCTTTCCATGACCTAGACTGACTAGCTGACTTCGGCCAAATAATATTATCATTTACAGTAAAGATCATGTACTGATGAATTCCTGGAATAATGAATTGTTCTGCTTTATTTGATTCATTTGGTTTTCCGTTCCAAATGTATCTAAGGGTTGGATGTAGAGAAACCCTTGAATGAACTATATCAGTAGATGTCATTAACTGTTATACCATTTCATTACTGCACTGTGTACAAAGACTGAACAGGTGAAATCAGATAAAAGCTATGCTCCCTTATTGACGTGACCTATTAAATCCACTTCAATCAGTGTAGATGAACGGGGAGGAGACAGGTTAAAGAAGGATTTTTAAGCCTTGAGACAATTGAGACATGACTTGTGTATGTGTGCCATTCAGAGGGTGAATGGGCAAGACATAACATTTACTGTATGTGCCTTTGAATGGTAGTAGGTGTCAGGTGCCCCGGTTTGTGTCATCGACTAGGTGCAACTCAATATTAGGAAGGTGTTCCTACTGTTTGGTTTACTCAGTGTATAGTCTAGTGAGTGTAGGGTCTGTGCAAGATGGAGTTAGTGCAGGTAATTTGGGTACCAATAATTATTTAGCAGTCTAATTATTTAGCAGGATTGGGTGTAGAAGCTGTCTCTGAGCCTGTTGGTCCAAGAGCTGATGCTCCGGTACCGTTTGCCGGACAGTAGCAGAATGAACAGTCTATTGCGTGGGTATCTGAGGTCTTTGGCAATATTTTGGGCCTTCCTCTGACACTGCCTGATATAGAGGTCCCGGATGGCAGGAAGCTCAGCCCCAGTGATGTACTGGGCTGTCCGCATCACCCTCTGTAGCGCTTTGCGGTCAAGGGCGGTGCATTTGCCATACCAAGCCGTGATCCAGCCAGTCAAGATGGTCTCGATGGTGCAGCTGTAGAACATTTTGTGGATCCGAGGGCCCATTACAAATCTTTGCAGCCTCCTGAGGGGGAAGAGGCGCTGCCCTCTTCACAACTGTATGGTTGTGTGTGGACCATGTTAAGTCCTTAGTGATGTGAATGCCAAGGAACTCAAAACTCTCGATCCACTCCACAACAGCCCCGTCGATGTGGGTGGGGGCATGCTCTCCCCTCTTTCTCCTGTAGTCCACATTCCTTGGTCTTACTGACGTTGGGAAGAGCTTGTTGTCCTGGTACCACACTGCTAAGTCTCCGACCCCCTTCCTGTAGGCTGACTCATCGACGTCAGTGATCAGGCCTACCACCATCGGTTCGTCAGCAAACTTGATGATGGTGTTGGAGTCGTGTGTAGCCATGCAGTCGTGACTGAACAGGGAGTATAGGAGGGGACAAAGCACACACCCCTTAGGGGCCCCCGTGTTAAGGGTCAGCATGGCAGAGGTGTTGTTGCCTATCTTCATCTGGGGCCGGCCCTTTGTGTCTGCGTCCAGGATCACTTTGGACCGTAGCTGCAGTCTGAACAAACTTTATTATGCATTTAATACATTTCAATACATTCAACAAGCAAAATACCAACAATAATACAAAATAATGGAAAAATAGATTCAACTATTATATAAAAATAATAATAGGCCTGGTAAATTACTGTGTTTTTTTTTTTTTACAAGTGTGAGTTAAACATCTTGTGTGTTTGCCCTTTCACTGTGCTCGGATAGAGAATACTCTGGCCTTGGTTTAACACCTGAAAGGGCCATGAAAGGGACATGGAAGTGGTTGGGGTGATGAGTAACTTTTGTGAGCCAATGTCTTAGCTTCCAGAAGGCTGTCACAGTCTTATGGCATTCAAATGATGAGGGCTCAAACCCAGTCAGCCAATTAAAGGGGCAACAGTGAACACGGCTGGAGCAACCTGGCCATTTTTGGAGGCATGATGCAGCGTAACAAGGGTGATAGCTAATTGTGAATATGTGTATTATTATAAAACTGAACGAGCCTGCTCCTGTGGAATGAAGCACCCTTACTGGGTTGCATGGAACATGCATGTCTATGCACCTTAAAGCTTGAGAGACACCTCAACAAACTAAACATGAAGTAAGTATTATCATGAAATATCCAGCATGTAGCGTCAGCCTACATCTGATACTATGGCTGCGTTCACACAGCCATCCTAAGAATCCAATTGAGATTTGTATTTAATATCCAATGTTTTTTTCCCTGACCGTTCATATTCAGTTTGATCTGTGACCCATATGAGACTTGTGCATTCACACTGACGTAGCCTCTAAAATTGTCACTGTCTTCCTCCTCTTCATCTGAAGAGGAGAGGCGAGAAGGATCGGAGGACCAAAATGCGGCGTGGTATGTGTTCATTTTAATAAAGAAAACACTGAACACTGAAACACTATACAAAAACAATCAACGAAATAACAACCGTGAAGCTAATGAGAACTGTGCTGACACAAGCAATCAACATAGACAATCACCCACAAACAAACAGTGCAACCCAGGCTACCTAAGTATGATTCTCAATCAGAGACAACTAATGACACCTGCCTCTGATTGAGAACCATACTAGGCGAAACATACAAATCCCCAAATCATAGAAAAACAAACATAGACTGCCCACCCCAAGTCACGCCCTGACCATACTAAATAAATACAAAACAAAGGAAATAAAGGTCAGAACGTGACAAAAATAGCACCAGGATGCAAGGCTCATTTGCTGTCACTGTTGCTTTAAAAGTTGTTGTGGGAACAGCTAGGTCATGTACACACAAAAAAAAAAAAAAACCTTTGAGCAAATAAATCTGATCGAGGTCTCATATGAAACATCAGAATCATATCAGGATGGAGAAGCCCATACGAATGTGTAATAAATCAGAATTCAAAATATCAGATTCATGTGTTTTTTTTGCAGTTTACACCTTCTGAAAAAATCTAATAGGTATCAGATGTGCCAATACAACGGAATTGGGCTGCCTGTGTAAACGCTGCCTGAGTGACATGACGTGACATCATCAGCATGCAACATCTACCAGAGTCTACCTTTGGGGTTATCTTCTGTATCTATTTCAGATCACAGGAGAGACCATATGACTCCCATCGAGTGAGAGTGCAGCCCGAACAGACTGGTATGTAAGTGTTCCCTGACTGCTGATCCTTCACCTGCAACAGAATAAGAGATGATTTATCAATGATAATGTCAGATTGATGATCTAAGGAAAGAGAACACAGAGCTGAAAGGTACTGCGGACTCTATTCATGGTAAGGTGGAGGTGGTGCAAAGGGAGAACAAACAAATTATAGAAACCTTGCTTGATGTCGTGTCAATCAATGTGGGACAATCTCATCTTTTCAGGGATACCGGAGAATGACAACAGCAGAAGTGGAGAGGACACTGTCCGAGACTTGATGTCAACTCAACTGAACCTGCAGAGTCCATAGCATGGGTAAGGCCTCTGGGAAAAGGCCACAAGCTATTATTGCATGTTTTGAACATTTTAAGCAAAAGGAAATGGCGAAGAGCAGAGGCAGAGAACTCAGAAACATTGTTTTTGGAATGAATGATCACTTCCCCACAGAGATCAATGAAAAGGGAAAAGCACTGTATCCCATCATGAAAGAAAAGTGTTGCCTGAACCAACGAGTCTCCTTGTTGATGGATACACTTTACATCAACTGTATCGGGGCTCTAGAGTAACTCCCTGGCTATTTTAATCCAACTGTATCGGGGCTCTAGAGTAACTCCCTGGCTATTTTAATCCAACTGTATCGGGGCTCTAGAGTAACTCCCTGGCTATTTTAATCCAACTGTATCGGGGCTCTAGAGTAACTCCCTGGCTATTTTAATCCAACTGTATCGGGGCTCTAGAGTAACTCCCTGGCTATTTTAATCCAACTGTATCGGGGCTCTAGAGTAACTCCCTGGCTATTTTAATCCAACTGTATCGGGGCTCTAGAGTAACTCCTGGCTATTTTAATCCAACTGTATCGGGGCTCTAGAGTAACTCCCTGGCTATTTTAATCCAACTGTATCGGGCTCTAGAGTAACTCCCTGGCTATTTTAATCCAACTGTATCTAGAGGCTCTAGAGTAACTAACTCCTGGCTATTTTAATCCAACTGTATCGGGGCTCTAGAGTAACTCCCTGGCTATTTTAATCCAACTGTATCGGGGCTCTAGAGTAACTCCCTGGTAACTCGGGGCCTGGCTATTTTAATCCAACTGTATCGGGGCTCTAGAGTAACTCCCTGGCTATTTTAATCCAACTGTATCGGGGCTCTAGAGTAACTCCCTGGCTATTTTAATCCAACTGTATCGGGTCTCTAGAGTAACTCTCTGGCTATTTTAATTCAATGTTCAAATCTGAGTTTGTGTTACAGTGTATCATGGCAACTTCAATTATAACGAATACATGCTCTATTGATCTTCACTTGACAAGGGAAGGACTGCATATAGCTCAGGTTAATGTATGTGGCCTTCCGAACAAAATACATTAGGTTTTTAACTTGGTCAACATAAATAAAAATCATATTTTAGCTATGACCGAAACACATTTTGATGCATCTGTAAATGATGGGCAAATGAACATCAAGGATATTGTAAGGGATTTCTTCTTCCGAAGAGGAGAGGCGAAAAGGATCAGAGGACCAATATGGGGCGTGGTAAGTGTCCATGGTTCTTTTAATACGTAAATGTACACATGAACAACTGAATACAAAAACAAGAAACCGTGAAAACCCAAAACAGTCCTATCTGGTGCAAACACAGAGACAGGAACAATCACCCACAAACACACAGTGAAACCCAGGCTACTTAAGTATGATTCTCAATCAGAGACAACTAATGACACCTGCCTCTGATTGAGAACCATACTAGGCCGAATCATAGAAATCCCCAAATCATAGAAAATCAAACATAGACTGCCCACCCCAACTCACGCCCTGACCATACTAAATAATGACAAAACAAAGGAAATAAAGGTCAGAACGTGACAGATATAATCTACTTAGAAGGGACAGGAATAGGAATGGTGCAGGTGTAGCTCTGTACATTCAGAATCATATGCCTTTTAAGAGGAGGGATGACCTTAATGTATGTCAGATGGAGGCACTATGGGCTCAAGTACATCTGCCTCATCAGGCACCCATATTGGTAGGATGTGTGTATAGACCTAGCTCTATGGTGTCCTATCTGAATGACTTATGCACTGGGCTGCACCAGGTCACAGATAGTAACAGATGTGTTTATCTTGGGTGATTTTGTTATAAATTGGAAGGATCGTAATATTTCCAATATAACTAAATTAATGAGATATAACGAGAGCTGTGGTTTGACTCTAGATCATCAACTAAGTTAGGTCACCGTTCGGACATGTGAACTGTTCTGATCTTCTGTAATGCTTAAAAGACAGATCAATGCCCGTGGGCTGGACAGACCATAATATTGTGACCATAACCATGAACACCAAGGTTCCAAAGAAACTCCCAAGGATTGTGGTCCATAGAATTTTTAAAACATTTAATCATGAGCAATTTCTAAATGATTTGGCTGCTGTACCCTGGGAGCGGATTTATCTAGAGGATGAACTAAATCACCCTACAGAATTTTTTATTGATTTGCTCACTGAGGTAATGGACCATCATGCCCTAGTAAGAAAGAGTACTGTTGTGGCTCGTCCATCTCCGTAGATTGATGAATCAGGGTGAGGCATTTTCTTAGCGGCCAAATCTAAACTAGAAATGGATGAACAGAATTATAGAACACTACGTAATTATGCAGTTAAATTAAATAATGAGAAGTAAACTTTATTTTACAAAAATGCTTTTATTGATTGTAAAAATTACGAAAAAAGTATTGAGTAAAGTTAAGGGCTTACTTTTCTATCTCATCATATCCATCTAGTATGGAGGTTGACAGGAGAACAATAACAAAACCAGCTGATGTTGCCAATCATTTTGCTGATTAAAAATAAATAAAATCATATACTGAGCGAAACTGTAAACACCCATTCTTCCAAACAAGCTATTGTCCAATGGATTGATGATCATATTATGAGCAACAATACCTGCTCTTTTAGTCTACAAATGGTGTCAGTTGAGGTGTTAAACCTATTGAAGTCATTACCCAATGGTAAAACTACAGGTTATGATCTTATGGACAATGTTTTACTTCGATATGCTGCTCCCCAGATTGCAGCTCCACTGAAATACATATTTAATTGGTCACTGGAAAAGAGGACATTTCCAAATGGAAGCATGCTAAACTGTGTCCATTCCTGAAGGACAGCAAAGAACCCATTACTCCTGCCAACAGTCAACCAATTAGGATACTCCATTCACTCAGTAAGATATTGAAGGGTATTGTGAGTAGACAAATATGGGAGTACATGGAAAATAATGATCTGTTCACAGCCAATCAGCATGCTTATCACAAAAACCATTCCACTATCACTGCATTGGTTGACATGACTGACCAGCATCTCATTGCTATGGATAGTGGCAGGTTTGTAGGTGTACTATTTTTTTAAATTTAGTGCAGCATTTGATTTAGTGGATCATGAAATAATTTTGATGCATTATGGGTTTTTAGGAAGCTCCATTGAATTGGGTAGAGTCATATCTAACTGCCAGGAAACAGTCCACCTATATCAATGGGTCGTTTTCCCTCCCCTCATGCTTTAAACTGTGGAACACCGCAGGGCAGCTGCCTTGGGACACTTCTTTACTTAATATATACCAACGACCTTCCTTATTCCGTATCTAAAACTCAAGCTACTATATTTGCAGATGATCCTACAATTTATACAGCAAGACAATCAGTTCAACGGGTACAGCAAGCTCTACAAATAGATCTGGGAAATATCAGGGAGTGAGTTTGCCGGAACAAACTTGTTTTGAACACCAAGGAAACCAAGGTTATGTTGGTCTGTTCCACCAGGAAAAGGCCAACACAGCATGGGATACAATTAAGTATGGGGGAAGTACAAATTGAGGGACTGGCATAAACCAAACTACTAGGAGTGCAGTTAGACAACTGCTTATCATGGTCATCTCAAATAACTCATCTATGTAAAAAAAAAAAAAAACTGATTGCATGATCAGAAGGATAGCTAAATATTTACTGGGACAGATTCTTATACAAACAACCCAAGCATTAATTGAGAGTCAGGTGAACTACTGTTCTGTGGTCTGGGGAAATGCATCAGCAAGTGAAATTAGGAGGCTGCAGATTGAACATAAATAAGCAACAAGGATTGTTTTAAGGTGGTTCTTCTGTTGTAGTCATGCACAATGCTCTTGGTTGGTCATCAATCAACAAGATAATTGAAAAACACCTGCTTATTTTATTTCACAATGTACACCATTTAAAACGGCCAAACTCCATTCACAACAGTATTCATGTATGTGGCAAATAAAAATGTATTTTATTCAGTTGGTAAGAGACATTCAGTAAATACTAGGAATAGATTGTCCACCATCTACAGTTGAAGTCAGAAGTTTACATACACCTTAGCCAAATACATTTAAACTCAGTTTTCACAATTCCTGACATTTAATCCTAGTAAACATTCCCTGTCTTAGGTCAGTTAGGATCACCACTTTATTTCTTAGAAAGTGAAATGTCGGAATTATAGAAGAGAGAATGATTTATTTCAGCTTTTATTTCTTTCATCACATTCCCAGTAGGTCAGAAGTTTACATACACTCAATTAGTATTTGGAAGCATTGCCTTTAAATTGTTTAACTTGGGTCAAATGTTTTGGGTAGCCTTCCACAGGCTTCCCACAATAAGTTGGGTGAATTTAGTCCCATTCCTGTTTTCAGAGCTGGTGTAACTGAGTTGGGTTTGTAGGCCTCCTTGCTCGCACATGCTTTTTCAGTTCTGCCCACAAATGTTCTATAGGATTGAGGCTTTGTGATGGCCACTCCAATACCTTGACTTTGTTGTCCGCAATTTTGGAAGTATGCTTGGGGTCATTGTCCATTTGGAAGACCCATTTGCGACCAAACTTCAACTTCCTGACTGATGTCTTGAGATGTTGCTTCAATATATCCACATAATTTTCCTGACTCATGATGCCATCTATTTTGTGAAGTGCACCAGTCCCTCCTACAGCAAAGCACCCCCACAACATGATGCTCCCACCTCTGTGCTTCACGGTTGGGATGGTGTTTTTCGGCTTGCAAGCCTCCCTCTTTTCCCTCCAAACATAATGATGGTCGTTATGGCCAAACAGTTCTATTTTTGTTTCATCAGACCAGAGGACATTTCTCCAAAAAGTACAATGTTTGTCCTCATGTGCAGTTGAAAACTGTAGTCTGTCTTTTTTATGGTGGTTTTGGAGCAGTGGCTTCTACCTTGCTGAGCAGCCTTTCAGGTTATGTCGATATAGGACTAGTTTTACTGTGGATATAGATACTTTTGTACCTGTTTCCTCCAGCATCTTCACAAGGTCCTTTGCTGTTGTTCTGGGATTGATTTGCACTTTTCCCACCAAAGTACGTTCATCTCTAGGAGACAGAACACGTCTCCTTCCTGAGCAGTATGACGGTAGGCCTTGAAATACATCCACAGGTACACCTCCAATTGACTCAAATGATGTCAATTAGCCTATCAGAAGCTTCTAAAGCCATGGCATCATTTTCTGGAATTTTCCAAGTTGTTTAAAGGCACAATCAACTTAGTGTATGTAAACTTCTGACCCACTGGAATTGTGATACAATGAATTGTAAGTGAAATAATCTGTAAACAATTGTTGGAAAAATGACTTGTGTCATGCACAAAGTAGATGTCCTAACCGACTTACCAAAACTATAGTTTGTTAACAAGAAATTTGTGGAGTGGTTGAAAAACGAGTTTTAATGACTCCAACCTAAGTGTATGTAAACTTTTGACTTCAACTGTATATGTTATCCAGACAGAATAGGCTAAATAACATTTCAATTCAGAGCAATAAAGACATTGAATAATTTGTCTCAGCAAACCAGAAACCTTTCAATATATACATTCAAACAATACTTTAGAACCATTTAAATATAATACATTGGAAGGTTGTGTGGGACTATGGTAGATGAAGGAATCAGTCGATCTGTTCAGGCTGTTAAGGGTATTTATCTGGTCAATATGTCAGTGTATTATGTCTGGAACAATGTGTTAAATGTGAAAATGTGATCGTATTATATATTGTATTTTAATGTTTGAGGACTCTTTGAAGATTAGTCCAAGTGAGGACTAATAAAATAAAATCAAGTCAAATATCTTGGCTTTGCATGCTATATTTGCAAACTTTCAATGCATTTGTTTTAATAAATAATACAATTGTACTGCATTTGGTTTTTAATAATATACTGCGTCACTCATTCACATATGCAGTAAATCGATTCAAAGACAGTTTTATTTGAAGCCAAGATTATGATGGACATTATTTTACCTAACAGTGTGATTAATCCACTGGCAGCCATTGTTGCATGCTCTTTCTCTCCTACTTCCTCACTCCGGCCTGGAACCACCATTCACTCCTGCAGTTGATCGGATAGAACCTCATTTATTTTCTTGTGTCAAAGACATCCTTTCTGAGAAAATAGGTGTCCAGTACGTGCTCTTTAAGACAAAGTTCCTCATAGAATGTATGTTCTCCATACAGAAAAAGAGCCTACAGATTTGTCCTGTCACTTGTCAGTACAAGACAGAGAAGGAGTCATAGCAGTGGTTCCCAATCAGGGGTCCTAGGACTAATCCACAGGGGGTACTTGGGAAGAATCATGAGACCATAGGCCTACTGTTAAAATGTACATGGGGGGGGTACTTCAGGGGTACTCCGAGTAACGGAAAAAGTTGGGAGCCACTGGCCTACTGTATATGACACAAGGCAGAGTGCTGTATGGAGAGTCTAGCTGATGGGGGAATGGCATCACCTGGCTGTCTTACAGACTGAAACTTACTGGAACAAGACTCAAGGAGCCTAATATAATCAGCTGGCCTAATAAGGTTCTTGCGTTAGTTCCCAGCAACGAATGAGCAAAACAACTTAACAGAAAGAAAAGCCAGCTGAACTTACATAAAGACGGTCGAGTAGTTTCTGCAGATGAGCAAATGAGGAGCAGCTATCGTCTGGAGAACCCTGATGAGTTCCTATTTTGATCATTTTTTTCCAGTTGTCTTGTCATCTTTTCTCCTCTCATCATTCACAATCAAATACTTTAAAAGCAGAATTACTCATTTCATGTGGATGGAAACATTTTCATAGCAGAGTGGGAAAAGTAAAGTTGTCACTCAGGGACTAATGCCTTCAATAAAAAAAAACGTTTTTACGTAATTCAATTTTTTAATGATAAACATAATTGTCTGTAAATAATCTCCTACTGATTCCCTGACAACTATTGAACAAATGGAAATAAAATAATACTTTACCCTACCGTCTCTCACACGCAGATGTTGTAGATGAGGCAACTAATAAGTGATGTGCAGTTCTGTTCTCTGGAGCCCCTCCGGTCCATCCCAAATAACATTTTATTGGTAGCGTACACATATTTAGCAGATGTTATTGCGGGTGTAGAATGCTTGATTCATCTGACTAAACTTCAGACGGGTTTAAATAATATAATCAGTTGTGTTATTGTAAAAATCATTTCACATGTGATCCCCGTGAGTATCAGACAGATCTGTCAGTGAGCTGATTACTGTACATGGGCTTTATATGAAAAGGTGTTATAAGTACATCTTCCACTAGATGACAGTAGGTTATCCAGCCTTCACAAAGCCATGGAGCAACACCATGGTAGACATGGGTAGTACGGGTGTTCGTTTTGCTCTGTAGAGTGGAATGAATCATGGTCCTGTTACTTTTCAGTCATGTGGTCAGGGAAAAACTCTAAAACTCAAGAAATACTACACATGCTCTCTCTGCATCTGGTTTCATATCATGTTCACTACAGGGAGGAGAAAGGAGAGACATACACATCCAATCCATCAACAATCAACTTTGCATTTATTGAAAAACTTATTTCCATTATAGCTATTTTCAGACTGGATTGTTAACCTATACAACATGACACAGTGCTAGAGTAATTGACTCTGTACATCTCAGAAACAAACTAATGAGGGTAGAGACAGCCACGGCATACTGTAAGGCAACAAGCTCGTTGTTTATATAGATCTTTCACAGAAAGAATACAGTCATTTAATCTGAATATACAGTAGTACTTTAACATACTTGGAACAAATCTTGTGACAGTACAGTAAAGGGAGAACAGAAGACAATGACACAGAGGAGGAGTAAACACAACAACAGTGATATCACATGCCTCCATTGACTCATCCATTCATTCATCCATCCATCCATCCGTTATCCTCCTAATACCAACACACCTCTTCGGTTGGTGGTAAATCCAACATCTCACATTAGTCGCCATGTCACAATACTCCTGAACCATGGCAATGGATGTTTCAACCATCCCACTGGTAGTCAATTCAACCAAAGTGAATGTAAAAGGTGTTGAAAGTAATCAATACGGCATATGACACAGGGACGGTGGGAACCTTCTCTCCTCCATAGTGATGCAATCAGGTTTTATAGTGGTCATCAATATGATCAATAAAAAAAAAAAAGAGAGAAATACTGTATCACAGTGTTAGTATTCATTCCGGTAATGCAGGACGTCTTGAATATCCATCCGTATTACACACAGGATAACATTGGCAATTGCACAATATACATATGCTGATACACATTCCACGGTAGCCACCCATAGAAACATCCTGCCACCTCCTCTGTTCACAACAGAGATCTGATGGACAGACGGACTATGTCGTTAGTGCTTTGTGCTTTAAAACCCTTTGGGGAGGTTCAGAACCGTCAAGGTTGTTGTGCATTCTAATTGCTGAAATTACAAGGAGCGACAGTTCAATTTAACCTGTGTGTCCAAGTTCTTTGTATCTAAGTAGTAGATTCTAGAATTCAGGAGAATGTTGATTGGTTGACTGTAGAATATCTCAATGGTTTCGCTTCAGTGGACACTATAAGTCTGTCAGTGCAAAAATGTTGTTAGCCTTAAGGTCAAACTACTGTAGTCCAGCAGCCAGCCACTTTTACTGACAATGTTTCTGAATTCGATCGCTAAAAAAGGTTGCACTATGTACAAAAGTGAGAATGAACATCAAAACGCTATTCAGATTCAATCACATAAACACAATATTTAAAGTGAAATAAAAACCAAAGCCCAAATCCAAGTGCGTTCACAAGCTGCTCGCTTAAAAATGTGAAATGAATTAAATAGTTCATACATTAGTAGGTTTCTCTCATCTCGCAGTTACACACAGAGTTTAAGATGATGGACCACCAAAGCAGAGGACATAATATGTTTTCTACTGTCTGCACAATATTACCTGTTAATGTTAGCCAAAACCACGACACTGCACACAGAGAGAATCGGACAGGTCATCAAATCAAATTGTTTTTGTCACATGCACCCAATATAACAGGTGTAGACCTCAGAACAGGTGGCAAATGCCATTTGATTTGATTTGATGACGTGTGTGTCACGGTCCGTGGAAACCCGTGACGAGTGGCGGAGAAACGAAGACAAAGACGACTGTTAAAACTGACAACCTGAGTTTTCTTGCACGGCTTACTGTCAAGAGTAACGTCAGTTTCACGCGAGTCTTTTCTCAGGTGTTTGGTTACATGACCATATAAGGACTGTTGACGACTATGGGTGAGAGGCATCAACCAGAGAGACAGCCCTCCTCTGTGCCTTGTTAACAATAGTGAGGAGCTGCACCGGTTACCTGTTTCAGTTCAGTTGATCACTAACATATCTATCATACACAGAACATGACAACAACAAAAAAACAGAAGAATAAAAACCGAATATAGAATGCTACTTACTAGAACGGAAACGCGCTTTAAAACGCTTTTATTAAATGTTTTACTTAACTCTATTTCTTGTACTGCACTGTTGGTTACGGGCTTGGAAGTAAGCATTTCACGGTAAGGTCTACACCTGTATTCGGCCCATGTGACAAATAACATTTGTTTTGATTATATTGACAAATGTTTGGAGGTCGAACGGGTGAACTGAATTATCGCCATGCGCTATAGCGCTAGTTGAGCATAATCCTGCTTTGTTCGACATGTATTACATTCGCGCTTCATGTGAACGTTAGATCTGAACGTGTCAACCGAACATGCATCGCGGTTTACTCTACCCACATTGTAGACTAAAAGTGCTAGAATCAATCAGGCAATGCTAATTGGGTGAAATAGCTGTCGTTGATAGGCTGTTCTTCACAGTGATTTCCCCCAGGTTGACTGAATCGGTGCTTCTTGTCGGAGTTGCAGCTACAGTATGTATACAAGTAGCACCTTTTGCACCTGATGAACAGTAGGCTAGGTATTGTAGAGCAGAACACCGAGGAGTAGAACACAAATAGGAAAGGTGAGTACATAGAAATACCACTCAGTGCTAACATGCCTGTTGTTGTCGGAGAGAACTTCCACTAGTGCATAAGTGTGCACATGGCAACCATGTGTGTGTTAAGGTCTGCTTATGCATTGCTGTGCGTGTGTATGTGTGTGTATGTGTGTGTGTGTGTGTGTGTGACATTAGAGCTTCTTTCATTTGCACGCCGTCATCATCATCATAAATGTGTCTCTCCCTTTCCTTCCCAGATTGCACACAGGTCACTTATGGGGTGGTCTGGTGTGGAAGTGGGTCTCCACAGCTGATTTCCAGAGGATGGTCAGGGGTGTGGACCAAGGGCTGGTCAGGGGTGTGGGCCAAGGGCTGGTCAGGGGTGTGGACCAAGGGCTGGTCAGGGGTGTGGACCTGGGGTTGATCAGGGCTGTGGACCTGGGGCTGATCAGGGCTGTGGACCTCAGGGCTGGGCTGATCAGGGCTGTGGACCTGGGGCTGATCAGGGCTGTGGATCTGTGGCTGATCAGGGCTGTGGACCTGGGGCTGATCAGGGCTGGATCTGTGGGATCAGGGCTGTGGACCTGGGGCTGATCAGGGCTGTGGATCTGGGGCTGATCAGGGCTGTGGACCTGGGGCTGATCAGGCTGTGGACCTGGGGCTGATCAGAGCTGTGGATCTGGGGCTGATCAGGGCTGTGGATCTGGGGCTGATCAGGGCTGTGGATCTGGGGCTGATCAGGGCTGTGGATCTGGGGCTGATCAGGGCTGTGGACCTGGGGCTGATCAGGGCTGTGCATATGGGGCAGCTGTTCTCTCCAGTAGGTGAACTGGCTGAAGGTGTCAGGGCAGGAGAAGTCCGAGACGTGACCTCTGATCAACAGGGGGAAGACGTGGTCCACCACCTCACACAGACGACCATACCTGGAAGGAACAGGAACAGAAACATACTTCACTTCATTTACTTTCATTGTTCATTAGACCGGGACAGACAGAGCTACTGAGGGAGAGAGAGACATTGAGGGAGGAAGATGGAGGGATAAAGAAAGAGACAGAGAGGTTCTGACTTACGATGAGATGTTGGTCCTGGCGTGTTCCTGTATCAGCTCTCCCTTGGGGTTGACTGTGAAGATCCTGTTTAGGGGAACGCCCACCTCCTTATAGGAATACACATCCTAAACAACAACAACAACTGTAACAATGACTGACGTACTATCCAAAACAACCATAACAGAATTAAACATAATATTCAGTTTGAAATGAGCCTTTTGGCTGAATCTGTAACATCGGCAAAAACGTTGATTACTGGCTGTAAGTCGCACTGAATAAGAACGTCTGCTAAATGACCAAAATGTAAATGTAAAACGTATAGAATGTTTATGGTCCCAGTCAAATGAATCTAAAAAGTAGCCAAAGTTAACATGTACAGTGATGGAGGGAGGGAGCAGGGCTCTCACCGTGGCTCTGTTGCCGAAGGCTGCGTAGAAAGGCTCAGTGTTGGGGTGGAACAGCTGCTTCACGTCAGTCAGACACTCAATCTTAAACCTCTCAGGCTTCTTCTCTATCACCTCCCTACAGGACAGGATAAGACAGGACAGGAAGGATAGGGCAGGGATGCCAGGACAGGACAGGGAGGATAGGGCAGGGATGCCAGGACAGGACAAGACATGACAGGAAGGATAGGGCAGGGATGCCAGGACAGGACAAGACAGGACAGGGAGGATAGGGCAGGGATGACAAGACAGGACAGGGAGGATAGGGCAGGGATGACAAGACAGGACAGGGAGGATAGGGCAGGGATGCCAAGACAGGACAGGGAGGATAGGGCAGGGATGCCAGGACAGGACAAGACAGGACAGGGCAGGGATGCCAGGACAGGACAAGACAGGACAGGGAGGATAGGGCAGGGATGCCAGGACAGGACAAGACAGGACAGGAAGGATAGGTCGGGGATGCCAGGACAGGACAAGACAGGACAGGGAGGATAGGGCAGGGATGACAAGACAGGGCAAGACAGGACAGGGAGGATAGGGCAGGGATGACAAGACAGGACAGGGAGGATAGGGCAGGGATGACAAGACAGGACAGGGAGGATAGGGCAGGGATGCCAGGACAGGACGACAGGTTAGGACAGGGAGGATAGGGCAGGGATGCCAGGACAGGACGACAGGAAGGACAAAACAGGAAACACAGGTTGACAAGACCGGACGAAAAGATCAGGACAGGAAGGACGACAGGACAGGAAGGTCAGAATGATCATTATATAATATAGGGATGTCTCTTCTATATAAGCTACTGTGGTCCCGTGTGGCTCAGATGGTTTAGCATGGTGCTCGCCACGTCAGGATTGTGGGTTTTATCCCCATGGGGGACCAGTATGAAAATGTATGCTGTGGATGAGAGCGCCTGCTAAAATGTACTGTACATTGTTCTCTATTGTGTTTGACACCTCTGCTGTGTTTATTTTGACGGTGATGATGTGTGTGTGCTCCTCACCTGTGCAGGGCTGAGAACAGGCTGCTGGGGCTGAGTAGGACAGGTCCTATAGGCAGCATGGTTCCTCTCTCATTGACCCAGTGGAGATATCCCCTCGTCATATCAGCCATACCTATGGCCCTTGCAGAGCAGTACATGAACTTATAACCGTTCCTGAGAGAGAGGGAGAGGGAGAGATTACATTTTTTTAAACTCTCCTAGTAAGTCCTAAGAGAGAGGGAGGAGACAGGAGTTCAACTAAATGGCTGCTTTCAGGATGGTGCAACGTACTAAAGCCAAACACCACGATTAAAGCTGACATGATTCACTCATCTTACACTGAGGCATATTCTGAATGTGAGCCCTGTTTCATTACTCTAACGGCCACCTATAGTTTTGTAACTCCTGTTGTGTGAGACTCACTGGCTGACTCGGTGGTAGAGGCGGGCAATGCCCTGGTGGGTCCAATCTTTACCCAGCGTTGGCAGGATGTGGCCCAGGGTGTCAGATCTGAAAAAGAGGATGGTGCTCGCCACATGTAATTAGACTATCATTAACAGATATAACGTGATCACATACAACTGCCAATACACACACACACACACACACACACACACACACACTTACCTGGTGATGGTGCCGTCAATGTCTGAGATGACAATCTTGTCGTCCCAGCTCCAGAGATAGATGGTGCCCTGGCAGCGACAGGTGCCCTGGTACTGAGTGGTCACACTGAACACCACCTCATTAGGACCCTCCTTCAACTGAAGACTGGCCTGAGGACAGAAAGACTACATTACCCATACAGCCTCTACTAACTCTAACCCTGTTACTGAGTGGTTCAACGGCAGACTGGCTTGATGGGCAGAAAGACTACATTACCCATACACCCTCAACTAACTCTAATGGTGCCTTCAACCAGGATCTCAGCGATCACTGCCTCGTTGCCTGTATCCGCTACGGGTCCGCAGTCAAACGACCACCCCTCATCACTGTCAAACGCTCCCTAAAACACTTCTGCGAGCAGGCCTTTCTAATCGACCTGGCCCAGGTATCCTAGAAGGATATTGACCTCATCCCGTCAGTTAAGGATGCCTGGTCATTCTTTAAAAGTAACTTCCTCACCATCTTAGATAAGCATGCTCCGTTCAAAAAATACAGAACTAAGAACAGATATAGCCCTGGTTCACTCCAGACCTGACTGCTCTCGACCAGCACAAAAACATCCTGTGGCGGACTGCAATAGCATCGAATAGTCCCCACGATATGCAACTGTTCAGGGAAGTCAGGAACCAATACACGCAGTCAGTCAGGAAAGCAAAGGCCAGCTTCTTCAAGCAGAAATGTGCATCCTGTAGCTCTAACTCCAAAAAGTTCTGGGACACTATAAAGTCCATGGAGAACAAGAGCACCTCCTCCCAGCTGCCCACTGCACTGAGGCTAGGTAACACGACACACACCACCAATAAATCCATGATAATCGAAAACTTCAACAAGCATTTCTCAACGGCTGGCCATGACTTCCTCCTGGCTACTCCAACCTCGGCCAACAGCTCCGCCCCCCCCGCAGCTACTCGCCCAAGCCTCCCCAGCTTCTCCTTTACGCAAATCCAGATAGCAGATGTTCTGAAAGAGCTGCAAAACCTGGACCCGTACAAATCAGCTGGGCTTGACAATCTGGACCCTCTATGTCTGAAACTATCCGCCGCCATTGTCGCAACCCCTATTACCAGCCTGTTCAACCTCTCTTTCATATCGTCTGAGATCCCCAAGGATTGGAAAGCTGCCGCAGTCATTGCCCTCTTCAAAGGGGGAGACACTCTGGACCCAAACTGTTACAGCCCTATATCCATCCTGCCCTGCCTATCTAAGGTCTTCGAAAGCCAAGTCAACAAACAGATCACTGACCATCTCGAATCCCACCGTACCTTCTCCGCTGTGCAATCTGGTTTCCGAGCCGGTCACGGGTGCACCTCAGCCATGTTCAAGGTACTAAACGATATCATAGCCGCCATCGATAAAAGACAGTACTGTGCAGCCGTCTTCATAGACCTGGCCAAGGCTTTCGACTCTGTCAATCACCATATTCTTATCGGCAGACTCAGTAGCCTCGGTTTTTCGAATGACTGTCTTGCCTGGTTCACCAACTACTTTGCAGACAGAGTTCAGTGTGTCAAATCGGAGGGCATGTTGTCCGGTCCTCTGGCAGTGGGGTGCCACAGGGTTCAATTCTCGGGCCGACTCTTTTCTCTGTATATATCAATGATGTTGCTCTTGCTGCGGGCGATTCCCTGATCCACCTCTACGCAGACGACACCATTCTGTATACTTCTGGACCTTCCTTGGACACTGTGCTATCTAACCTCCAAACGAGCTTCAATGCCATACAACACTCCTTCCGTGGCCTCCAACTGCTCTTAAACGCTAGTAAAACCAAATGCATGCTTTTCAACCGTTCGCTGCCGGCACCCGCACGCCCGACTAGCATCCCCACCCTGGATGGTTCCGACCTAAAATATGTGGACATCTATAAGTACCTAGGTGTCTGGCTAGACTGTAAACTCTCCTTCCAGACTCATATCAAACATCTCCAATCCAAAATCAAATCTAGAGTCGGCTTTCTATTCCGCAACAAATCCTCCTTCACTCACGCTGCCAAACTTACCCTAGTAAAACTGACTATCCTACCGATCCTCGACTTCGGCGATGTCATCTACAAAATAGCTTCCAATACTCTACTCAGCAAACTGGATGCAGTTTATCACAGTGCCATCCGTTTTGTTACTAAAGCACCTTATACCACCCACCACTGCGACCTGTATGCTCTAGTCAGCTGGCCCTCGCTACATATTCGCCGCCAGACCCACTGGCTCCAGGTCATCTACAAGTCCATGCTAGGTAAATCTACGCCTTATCTCAGTTCACTGGTCACGATGGCAACACCCACCCGTAGCACGCGCTCCAGCAAGTGTATCTCACTGATCATCCCTAAAGCCAACACCTCATTTGGCCGCCTTTCCTTCCAGTTCTCTGCTGCCTGTGACTGGAACGAATTGCAAAAATCGCTGAAGTTGGAGACTTTTATCTCCCTCACCAACTTCAAACATCTGCTATCTGAGCAGCTAACCGATCGCTGCAGCTGTACATAGTCCATCGGTAAATAGCCCACAAAATGTACCTACCTCATCCCCATACTGTTTTTTTTATTTACTTTTCTGCTCTTTTGCACACTAGTATCTCTACCTGCACATGACCATCTGATCATTTATCACTCCAGTGTTAATATGCAAAATTGTAATTATTCGCCTACCTCCTCATGCCTATTGCACACAATGTATATAGACTCTTTTTTTCTACTGTGTTATTGACTTGTTAATTGTTTACTCCATGTGTAACTCTGTGTTGTCTGTTCACACTGCTATGCTTTATCTTGGCCAGGTCGCAGTTGCAAATGAGAACTTGTTCTCAACTAGCCTACCTGGTTAAATAAAGGTGAAATAAAAAATAAAATAAAGTCAGCTCATTTTTTTCAGAGTTCCACATTGTCTTGAATGCAGCATAACCTTGTTACTGAGTGGTTTAACTGCAGATTTTCTTGAGGGCAGAAAAACGACATTACCCATATAGCCTCTACTAACTCTAACCCTGCTACTGATTGGTTCAACTGAAGACTTGCCTGAGAAAACACAGTTCAACATCACCCCATCAAAATATGTGAGAAGTATTGTGTAGCTTAACAGAGGTTAGGGGAACAGTGTTGAGTCTCTCACCAGCTGCTCTGGGGTCAGTCTGAGGGTCTTCCTGTAGAAGACACTACCAGGTGTGAGAAGAGGCTCGGGCTGGCAGGATTCTGAGTCCTGATTGGACGGTCTGTGTTCCTCATCGCTGGAGGAAGACTCCTCCTTCATTCTGTGTTACATCAACAGATACAACAACAGTTCAGCTATAATGTCTGATTATTTGAACAGAATATAAAAAATAAAATAAAATGTTTTTGCCTATAAACCTCTAGGGGCGGTTTCCCGGATTCAAATGAATTAAAATGCTTTTTAGTCCAGGATTAGGCTTAATCAGTGTCCATGAAACCACCCCCTGTTGTGTACTTTATACGAGGATATGCAAACTAAGGTATATAAATGTGTACTCAACATAGTTAATTCATATTGCACATATTTCGCAAACTGTTCTGGTGTTAGAGAAGTGTCATTACCCATTGACTGAAGCCATGCTGAGAGAGGTCTCTCCCCCGTCTCCAACTCCTATCTCAGACACTGAGTCCTGGGGACAGACAACCAGTCACACACTCATACAACAGCCAGGACACACTAGCACATATAATACCCCAGTCCACTAGTCAAAAAGGCAAGTGGTGTCCAGCATTGTAACTTCTGCGGAGGTTCCCAAATGGTTATGGAAGTGTGTTCAGGAGGTATGTGTGTTACAGAGGTGTGTGTGTGTGTACCGATTTGGAGTCGCTGTTCCTGCTGCGCCATGAGAACCACCAGCGGCCTCCTTTCTTGGGCATCTTCTCCTTCATGATGTTCTCCACCGTGGCCTGAAGCAAACGCACACAGTTCCTGACCAAAAACCCAACTCAACAAAACCACTAAAACGCAAAAAACACAGAGATACAAAAACCCAAACGCAAAAAACGTGAAGCAAGTGTGTCCGTGTGACTGGATGATGGCGATCTAAGGAAGAGAGGCAGCAACAGAGGGAGGGAAACACAGAGACTGGGAGAGAGAGAAGAGAGAGAAGTAGAGGGAGGGAGGGACGGACAGACAGACAGACAGACAGACACAGACAGACAGCTGAAACCAAAGGGACCCACAGGGCTGGAGCCAAACAGACTGGGTAAACAGTAGGAGAAGAGGCCAAAGGCAGAGTACACATAACTCAGGCAGGAGTGCTGAAGACACACAAGACAGGGCCAAATGGGAGGTGAGATGGAGGGAGAACAAATTAAAAAAGGGAAAAACAAAGGGGGAAGAAAGACTCAAGTGTTAGGAGGAGACGAGGTTCAGGAGAACGCTTTTTAGTGTACAGGAAGTCCAAAGCGAGACAGAAGACAGAAGAATTCAGACAAAAACAAAACACGTGAAGCCAGACGCAGAACCAGATTTAGCTAGAAGGGTTACAGTTGGACTTCTCTCTTCACATTGCAAAATGATTCGCGTTTTAAACCTCTCAGGTAAAACCACTCAGGTACCCAAATGTAGCACACTATTTGACATTAGCACACAGTCTCATCACCAAGTCGAGTAGCCTAGATGCTATGCTAATAGCATGTTGCTAATGTTACTGAGGTTTTACCATTGGCAGGGGCTTCTGATACACCTGCATAGCCAGCATGAGAGGGGCTGCGGTGGTCCAGTTGTAGTACCTGGAGGAGAACAGACACAAACATAAGATCACTGTTGTATCTTTAGTGTCTGCAGTTCATCTCTTATCGGTAGTATACAGTACATACATACTTCTCCAATCAGATCAGGACAACATAGAACATCTGGATGGATGTGGATGGGTCAGATTCAATGATATACGGAGGACTACGTCAGAAAAGCAGGAATTCCGGATTAATCGGGAACGATCACATCTTTACTGCTATGAGGTTAAAGGTTAGTTAGAAGTATTTTACGTACTTGGTTCCAATCTTGACCACCAGGTTGGGATCGTCGATGATGGAGGGGTTTTCAGTGAACTGCTGGTAAGAGATGGCTCTCTCCTGGAACTGTTCTGTAGAGACACACAGACAGGAGAGGGTTAATATAACTGTTATGTAGACACAGACAGGATAGGGTTAATATAACTGTTATGTATACACACAGACAGGATAGGGTTAATATAACTGTTATGTATACACACAGACAGGAGAGGGTTAATATAACTGTTATGTATACACACAGACAGGAGAGGGTTAATATAACTGTTATGTAGACACAGACAGGAGAGGGTTAATATAACTGTTATGTAGACACAGACAGGATAGGGTTAATATAACTGTTATGTATACACACAGACAGGATAGGGTTAATATAACTGTTATGTATACACACAGACAGGAGAGGGTTAATATAACTGTTATGTATACACACAGACAGGAGAGGGTTAATATAACTGTTCTATAGAGACACACAGACAGGATAGGGTTAATATAACTGTTCTATAGAGACACACAGACAGGAGAGGGTTAATATAACTGTTCTATAGAGACACACAGACAGGATAGGGTTAATATAACTGTTATGTAGACACAGACAGGAGAGGGTTAATATAACTGTTATGTAGAGACACACAGACAGGATAGGGTTAATATAACTGTTATGTAGACACAGACAGGATAGGGTTAATATAACTGTTCTATAGAGACACACAGACAGGAGAGGGTTAATATAACTAGGGTTAATATACTGTAGACACAGACAGGAGAGGGTTAATATAACTGTTATGTATACACACAGACAGGAGAGGGTTAATATAACTGTTATGTAGACACAGACAGGAGAGGGTTAATATAACTGTTCTATAGAGACACACAGACAGGAGAAGGTTAATATAACTGTTATGTAGACACAGACAGACAGGAGAGGGTTAATATAACTGTTATGTAGACACAGACAGGAGAGGGTTAATATAACTGTTCTATAGAGACACAGACAGGGACAGACACAGAGGAAGGTTAATATAACTGTTCTATAGGGACACACAGACAGGAGAGGGTTAATATAACTGTTATGTAGACACAGACAGACTGTTATGTATACACACAGAGGAGGGGTTAATATAGACACAGACAGGAGAGGGTTAATATAACTGTTCTATAGACACACACAGACAGTATACACACAGAGAGGGTTAATATAACTGTTCAGGAGAGGGTTAATATAGAGACACACAGACAGGAGAGGGTTAATATAACTAGACACAGACAGGAGAGGGTTAATATAACTGTTCTATAGACACAGACAGGAGAGGGTTAATATAACTGTTATGTAGACACAGACAGGAGAGGGTTAATATAACTGTTATGTAGACACAGACAGGAGAGGGTTAATATAACTGTTCTATAGAGACACACAGACAGGAGAGGGTTAATATAACTGTTCTATAGAGACACACAGACAGGAGAGGGTTAATATAACTGTTCTATAGAGACACACAGACAGGAGAGGGTTAATATAACTGTTCTATAGAGACACACAGACAGGAGAGGGTTAATATAACTGTTCTATAGAGACACACAGACAGGAGAGGGTTAATATAACTGTTCTATAGAGACACACAGACAGGATAGGGTTAATATAACTGGTCTGTAGAGACACACAGACAGGAGAGGGTTAATATAACTGTTCTATAGAGACATATAACAGACAGACAGGAGGGTTAATATAACTGTTCTATAGAGACACACAGACAGGAGAGGGTTAATATAACTGTTCTGTAGAGACACACAGACAGGAGAGGGTTAATATAACTGGTCTGTAGAGACACACAGACAGGAGAGGGTTAATATAACTGGTCTGTAGAGACACACAGACAGGAGAGGGCTGGATAGGTGAAAACAATGACAGCAAGTAGATGGAGCTACAATATCCAGTTATACCAGTAAGTCAAAGCTGACAGTATTTAGATGCAGCCCATGTGTTTAACGGCCAGTACCTTTTGTGATCTCTCTGTTGTCAGTGAGACCTCCACACAGGGAGATGGCGATGTTGGGCATGTCTCCCAGCTGGTCAGCGTAGCTGTCCACACCGCTGTCCATCCCACTGCTGCCCACCGACTGAGGTGATTGGTTGGTGCTCCGCGCCCCTGTCTCCGAGCCCCCTCTCACTGAACCGTCACTAAGGAACAGGGTCATCGGTTCAGGAGTAGGGGACGAGTGTTTGTGTAGGACAGAATAGGTGTGTGTGTGTTACAGGTGAGTGTGTGTGTGTGTGTTACAGGTGAGTGTGTGTGTGAGTGTGTGTGTGTGTGTGTGTTACAGGTGAGTGTGTGTGTGTGAGTGTGTGTGTGTGTGTGTTACAGGTGAGTGTGAGTGTGTGTGTGTGTGTGTGTGTGCGCGAGTGTGTGTGTGTGTGAGTGTGTGTGTGTGTGCGCGAGTGTGTGTGAGTGTGTGCGCGAGTGTGTGTGTGTGTGTGCACGCGTGTGTGTGTGTGTGTGTGGGGGCGTGTTACCTTTTAGGGAAGTACAGAGCAGCCACCTCTGGCTCCAGCTCAGTGATGTCATCCAGGTAGACTCCATCCGAGCCCAAGTGGTGGCTCCTCTTGTCTGCAGGTACAGCGTCACACGTTACCATGGATACAATGATTGACATGGCATTTAGGGTTAGGGTTAGCATTAACTTGACGTGTAGCCAATGGTGGAGGCAATCACATCTACAGACGTGAACGCATGCTGAGTGACAGCTGAAATTCAAATTCTGCAATCTAAACTCCACTCCGCTTGGAGGCGATGGTTCGAGAAGACGTACCTTTCCTCTTGGATGGGGAGTCTGTGCGTCTGACCGGGCTGCTCCTCTGGCCCCCCTCATCCAGTTCTGACAGCAACCTGGAGGCCATCAGCCCCTCCACCTCTCTACAGGCTGCCCCTACTAACTCCATGTCCCCTCCAGCCACGGGCCCAGCCGTGTTGTTACCAGGCTGGGGCATGTATGGGTTGAGGGATGGGGGGCCATTGTCTGGGTGGTTCTGGGTCTGGCCAGGGGGACCACAGTCTCCGGGGATGGTTCTGAAGTGTGTGCTGTCACACACAGGGATGGAGACAGGGGACTTCATCCCAGAATCTTGCATCTGGGGCGGAGGGAGGTAGGAGGGCTAGAGGTGGAGAGAGGGAAAGAGAGAGCGAGAGGAGAGAGTAAGGAAGAAGAAAGCACGCTACAGCAAGGACGCGGGAGGCCGGGTGTCAATAGTAGAGAGGAGAGAGAGGAGAGAGAGGAGAGAGAGAGGATGTGTGGTTAGCGTGAGCGCTAGGGTAAAAGCATGTCCTCAGCTGCTCTCGTGGAAGATGATTAAAGTGGTTAAAGTTCAGTGCTGATTCCTGGATCACTGTGTGGACTACAGCTAGACATACTGTCTCTCTGAATCGTTCTCTTCCCCCCCTCCCTCTATGACTCTCTTTTTCTATTGCTTTCCCTCCCTCCCTCTGTACCTTAGCAGCTTGTGGCAGCTCCCCCCAGGCCCACAGAATCTCAGGGTTGTCTTTGCTCTGATTGGTCAGCTCCGAGTCACTCTTCGGAGTGGAGGGGCGGGAGCCACCGGGGCTGCTGAGTGACAAGACACACAGAGAGATGTGATTGGTTGAGCCAGCACTACACTGACTCATGGACATAAACAATACAGTACAAACCCACTGGGATTTTTTTTGATTGAATCAATGTTGTTTCCACGTCATTTCAACCAAACAATTATATGTGTTGACGTTGAATTAACCTGGAAAACTGATTGGATTTGCAAAAAGTCATCAACGTAAGATAATTTCGTATTGTTTTCACCTTACTTTTAACCTAAATCCAATGATATGGTGACATTTTCGGTTGATTTCACTTTGAATTCACATTAGTTAACAACTCAACCAAATGTGAATCAAAACTAGATGTTGAACTGTGCCCAGTGGGAAGACTCTGCTGGTTTCTGTCCCATGGTTTTAGACAGTATGTAGTTGGTCCGAAATTAACTGAAGGATAACTTTTATTAAGGCTTAATTAAGCTGAAAAGTGAAATTGGATGGTGACATGACTTACCTGACAGGAGAAGGGAAGACAGAAGTCTGCTGTGGACAGGAGATGGACAGACCACCACTAGGAGGGATAGACAGAGTATGTGTCTGCTCTATTATAGCACTGAAAGGGGAGAGAAAGAGGGGAGAGGGAGACAGACATACAGAGAGAACAACTGTCAGCCATACGCAGTTATTTTAATCTACAAAGGCATACGACAAGATGAGTCGAACCAAACTGTGTATTATTCTATTCTATTCTAGTCATGTCTGGTGTGTGTCTGTGTGTGTGTGTGTAAGTGTGTGTCTGTGTGTGTTGGGTCATATTTATGTACCTCTGTGAGCGTGCCCAGTCTGCATCAGAGTGTGTGTATGTTGTGTTCTGGGTGTAGTTGATGCTCAACACACTGGCCTTAGGGCCCTGCTCTCCATTGAGCTCCCGAGAAGAGGCCCTGAGACAGCGAGAGAGAGAGAGAGAGAGAGAGAGAGAGAGAGAGAGAGAGAGAGAGAGGGAGACACGTTAGCAGCAACAACACACACGCAAACCCATGCACACACAGGCACAGACACAGACGTACACACAGAGATATCATACACAGTGTTTTCTCAGCCCTCTTTTGCTGAAGATGTAAAGAAAAATGTATGTTGGTTTGTGTAGTGAGGTGCGTACTGGCGGCAGAGAAGTCGGGCGCAGGAGAGCGGAAACTGATTTACAACGGTTGAGTTTAATAACCATAAACCACCGTCAATAGAATAATAATAATAAATGGGTCAAACAAAACCCGGTAAATACCAGCATACCGGGCATAAGCACTACAACAAACAATTACTGACAAGGACATGGGGGGGAGAACAGAGGGTTAAATACACAACATGTAATTGATGGAATTGGAACCAGGTGTGATGGAAAACAAGACAAAACCAATGGAAAATTAAAAGTGGATCAGCGATGGCTAGAAGGTCGGTGACGTCGACCGCCGAACGCAGCCCGAACAAGGAGAGGGACCAACTTCGGCGGAAGTCGTGACAGTTTGATGTGTATGAGGATGTGAATCCAGTTGCAGCACTGGAAGTATTGGTACAATTATTAATGCCAATAGTTTTTATGAGAAATATTAATATCCTAACCCTAAACCTAACCCTAATTCTAACCCGAACCCTAATTGTAAACCTAACCCTAAACCCAAACCCTAAACTGAAAATAGCCTTTTTCCTTGTTGGGACCAGCGAAATGTCCCAACTGTCTGAATTGTTCTTTTCTACTATCCTTGTGATGATTTCTGATCCCCACAAGGATAGTAAAACCAAATAAACACACACACACACACACACACGCACACACATCAAATGAATGAGAGAGAATCAGGAGGGACTGAGAGAGGTCCCGTTCACCACGGTCATTAATCCACAGAGTCAGAGTGCATTGTGGGAAAAGAACGAGGCACTGGAGCATCTCCAACACGTGGGACAGAGAGCTGGTATTCACAGAGCCTGAACACAAAAACGCACACACACAGAACACAGATAATTGGGTTCACAAAAGACAGACACTGGCCACTTCAGGCTTGTTAATGGTCTCAGCCAGCACCCAACCAGCATATGGACAGACTAACAGACTGAGTGACTGACTGCAATACCAAGTGTTGCTTTACTACTCAGGGAGAGGGGCTGTTTGTGAAGTGATTTTGTTGTGAAGTGATCTTATGTGTGTGTGTGTGTGCTTGCGTGCTGCGTGTGTGTGTGTATAGGTGTTTGTCTGTCTGTCTCAGACCTGCATGGAATGCCTGAGAACAGAGTTTGCCCCTGCCTGCTGGGTCCCACACAAACAGAGAGGAGCTGGCAGTGGTTCATGTGTTTCGCAGAAACCATTGTGATGCTGATCAGGCTTTTTTTTTTACCTCTGCAGTGGAGCAAAGCTATTCTGACTCTTAACCAGAGTCTCTCTCACTCTCTCTCTCTCTCACACATGCACGCAAAAAACACACACGTGCACGTTCCCAAAAACCACATCTCAGAGGGATCATTCCTCTACCAAACACACATATGCAGGATCGCAGAAAGAACAAACTGAGAATACCTCAACAAGACAGTGTAATCTTCTCTCTCCTCCCCACACAACCACTTGACTGCAGTCAGTAGCTGCTGACAGACAGCTGTGTGTCGCATAAACAAGCCTCGCCCTGCAATACAGGCAGACCACTCCAAACAGCCCAAATGTGACCCTGTCTGTATTCAAATGAGCGTCCTGAGAACTTCACAGGAAGCCACACGCACGCACGCACACACACACACAAACAGCCATGCAGTGTTGATGTAAATAGTGTAATTGCTGTCATCACCTGCTACTGTTGTTGTCGTGCTCTCTCTCCTCATCAGTGCTCATGTCGATGGTGAACATGTCCTCATCCTCTGAGTACTCCCCACTCTCCTCCCGTCTCCCTCCTCCGCTTTCCCGTGCCTTCCTCCTCCTTTTCCTTCTCTTCTTCATCATCATCCCTCCTTCACCTCCTCCTCCTCCTGTGGTCTGCTGGGAGCCCAGGGTCTGGACCTGGAGGGAGGCGGGGTCAGAGAGGCGAGACACACCCCTCCCCAGCTGAGCTTCCATTAGCTCCGCCCCCTGGGACACGATAGGTGACGTCGCCAGGTATGACGGAACCACTTCCTGTTGGGGACAGGAAACAGGAAGTGAGGTCATGATGAACCGTAAGTGGATTGTTAAGTAAAAATTAGCCATGGAAATGACAATCAGAAGAAATTAGAATGAAATACATGTTCATATTTGATATAAAGAATAACATTCATCTTTTCAATCCCTCCTTCTAATCTTCAGGGTACACCAGGTGACTAGGCTCTCTGCAGTAGCAGTGCGTGGGTAAAATCAATGGGGAAGCCAGGGGGAAAAAAATACATATTACAATCTATGTGTTATGATAATTTAGTTGTTTTCTGCACTATAGACCCCTTTCCAGTACACAACATGCTGACTCTTGGCTGCAGTAAGAAACTAATTGCTATCTGCGCCAATTTAACATAGCCTTTATGCTTTGTTTACTTCTAAAAAAACAAAACACTTTTTGGGGTTCTCAGACACTTACGATGATGTTTTCATTCTCTCTCGAACAGTTGCTAAGATTACATTTGGTTGTGATCTTGGCAAAATAACTATTTTTGGATGCAGCAGTTGTTAGCTAGAATGCTAACGCTCATTGACATAGGCTGTAGCAAAAGAGCCATTTTTACTGGTTTTAGTTGAAGTATTAAAAAATATATATAATGCAGTTGCTTTGCAATGATGACACAAAACATTATATTAAGCAGAACATTCATGCGAGCCTTAAAATCCAATTATAATAAGTAGTGTGAAATGCACTCGTAAGCAACATGTAAATAGAGGCTTTTTTGCTGGAGTTCTATAAGAACTCTCGTATTCTGCCACCAACTTGTGCTCACCGCCCTCGTGCGCCAACGTTCTCAAACACAGAAAGGGTCTATAACCCGTTAGCTCATACGCAACCGCGATAAGGCTGAGACAACAAGAAGACAACGGTCACTGTCGGCAGAATAAATTCAACCGCGCCTTCGTTTCATCACAACACTAGACAGGAACATCTGTCCGACGAAGACCACAAAGCATATTGTATGTAAAAAACATGACCTACAGCATGGTCAAGCAAGTGATTCATGTTTTGGGTCAAGCAAGTTAATGTAAACTATTGATTTAGAACAACGGAGGGTTACCACAGGTCAAAACAAGGGCTGCCTCTGCTAACATCAGTCCAGCACCACTTCAACGTTTCAACGTCGTCTAATCACTTTAGCTTGGTCTAATACAGGGACAACTTAAAGATACCAAAAACGATTTAGTCCAGTCAACGTAAGCTATACATCATGTGGCTGTTCATATGGTACTGATTTCTATGTGTGTGTGTGTGTGTGTTTGCAAGTAGAAAATAACATGTTGACTCACCCTACTTGCAGAGGAATGCCAATACCTTTCTCCTCTCTTTCATGTTGCCAAAACGGTCTACTCCTAGCTACATATTGACCTTCCATCCTCTCAGGCCAGGGTCACATTGTATAATTTTATGGTTGGATCAGATTCACCGTTATAATCATTGGCAGGTACACCAAGTCCAAATAACCATCTCTGTCCATGGTTTATTTAGTAAAGGGAAGATTTTAGCTAGCTAGCCACCGGAGGGCAAAGACAACGAGATGGAACAATTCAAATGTTTTCAGTCAATGACGTTTTACTTTTGACATGATGTGATTGGTGTGAAGCCGAATCCAAACTGGCTTCCCTTTACACTTTTTTTGGTGGACCAGGACCATTCACAATTGAGCTTGCTCAGTTTAGCTCAACCCTGACTGGCTATTCTTTGAAAAAAAATGTATCAAGGGATGCCAAATGCTCACTGGCTTCCCTTGCATTCAGTGCTATGGGCATCAACCATGTCATACTATTTTTGGCCAGACCGCATCAGATAGATGCGCTACACATAATGAGACAGAGGGGCGCTGTTTCACTCAGTCTGAAGAGAGGCTGAGTTAATAAATGTTTTTCTTTCCTTTTTTGTATTGGTTAAGTTTTGTGGGAAAGCCCGACTTCCCTTGGCATCCATGAATACACACCACTGGCTCTCTGGCCAATTAGTGACATGAATCAGCCAATTAGCCAATCAGGTACAGATTAGCAGTAGTAATAGGCCCTCTAGGCGTGTAGTTGAATAGTCCTGATCTGCAGTAAACTAGGTTGCAGCTGCAGCACTCTGCAGTACTGTGTATCATTAGAAGGTCTAGCCGTGAGATGGATCTGTGGGTTTGGGTTTAGGAACACATACAGATGGTAAAGATTTCCTCTGCTAAGGAAATACACTAGGAGCGCAGTGTGTGTCTACAATTTTGCATAGTGTGTTTACACTTGCAATTTAAGACCCTAAGGCTACTACAGTAAGCACCAAACTAACACTGCCCACAATGCATACTATCACACACACAAGGCCACGTGCGGTCCAACGCACATGTCCACAGAGAAGCTAACAGCAGACTACATTCATGGCTGTACAGACACAGATGTATTAGCAGCTAGCACTCTGGGCACAACATGTCAGGTTACATCCTTTCACTTAATACCCTGACCCTGAAACCTACATCACACTCAACTCATCCTACTGGAATGCAATCCTGCCTCAACACCACTAAATAAAATATATGAAATTAACACCATTATTTCGACTAAAACTGCATCACGTCTCGGGCCTGTCCAATGTCTATATGTGGATTACTCCTTGGCTTATAAAGCAACTTTCAACCACCTCATTATTTACATTGATTTGAATGAGTTGAGTGCATCCACCTAATCTAAACTATAGCACAACCCAAACAGCAACATGTCATTCCTAAAAATAAAAAAATGGTTATAATATTATAATTATAATATTTTTTAAATTATTTTTTAAAAATCACATCAAATTCAAACATACACATATGAACAACATGAACAACAACTTACAGACCAGTGGAGGCTGTTGAGGGCAGGACGGCTCATAATAATGGCTGGAATGGAGCGAATGGAATATTTGATACCATTCCATTTCTCCAGCCGTTACCACGTGCCTGTTCTCCCAATAAAGGTGCCACCAACCTCCTGTGTTACAGACACACAAACAGCGACTATAGACTGACACCCCCATCCCTGGTGCCTGCGTTATTGTTTACCACATGCCCTTCAATTGTACCAATTTCTTTTTCTCGGTCGCCCATAGTTTTTCAATATTTAAAGATAAATCATTCAATTTTCCCATTTTGTTAATGAAGAAGGATTCATGATTTATTTCCATGTTTTTAGTATAGATTTTTTCAAGATGAGTGATGAGAAGAGAATCGTCCAGCCCATTGGGTCTCATTACAACCCCATCTGCCATGTCTTGAAGTATGCAGACACACAGATTAAAAGTACGTTTACGTTGTAATACTTCTGACAGCCAACTTTCTAGCTCCGCCCATACAGTACATTTTGGACTATACAACATTCCCAGAAAACATGGATTATTGAGTCATTGTTAGTTTTACACTTGAGACACGAATCTACCGTTGTGCTGTAGAATGCGTGAACTTTGTCTCTTGTATAATAAATCCTATATATTAGTTTATACTGGATAAAGCGTACATTTTCGTTAACTGTAATTTTGTTAGTTATGCTCCAACTTTCCTTCCATATCGTGCCAAAGTCAGTTCTTTTTAAGTCTTGGATCTAATAGTTTATAGATTTTTTCTAAGAGATTGTTAGTTGGATATGTTTTCTGCAAGGTTTTGTAGACAGTCCCGATCATATGAACATTCTTTTCTGACTCAAATAAGATTCCCTCAAGGTTGCTCTGAGTTGCATGTGTTTGAAAATATCTACATTGGTCAATCCAAAATGGCTTTTGAATTCTGTCATGGAAATAAATGCATTTCCTGTTACCAAGTCATTGACGGTTTATATGGCTTTAGTTTTCCCATGTGTACCAATTTATCAGTGAATTATGAAAAGCGATCCAAGGATTGATTCCAAAAGGTTGTGTTTTTAGGAAGTCATATTGGTTCTTGTAGTTCCATTTTCTTCCATATTGTTATGGTGTTCTTTAACTAGGAAGTTGTTCGTGTTTCTAGCTTTATCCTTTGAAAATAGACACGTACAAAGATTCTGGGGTTGAGCATGCGTATCTTCAATACATATCACTGATGTTCGGGGACACCTTAATTGGGGAGGACGGCCTCGTGGTAATGGCTGGAGTGGAATCAGTGGGATGGTATCAATTACATTAAATACCCACTGTCGCTGGACCACACAGAACTGGCAAAAAGTGCTCTGTACTTACGAGTCGCGGTTTTGTGTCACCAGGGGTGATGGTTGGATTTGCGTTTATCGTCGAAGGAATGAGCTTTACACCGAGGCCTGTACTCTGGAGCGGGATCGATTAGGAGGTGGAGGGTGGGTCATGGTCTGGGGTGGTGTGTCGCAGCATCATCGGACTGAGCTTGTTTGCATTACAGGCAATCTCAACGCTGTGCGTTACAGGGAAGACATCCTCCTCACTCATGTGGTACCCTTCCTGCAGGCTCATCCTGACATGACTCTCCAGCATGACAATTCCACCAGCCATACTGTTTGTTCTGTGTGTGATTTCCTGCAAGACAGGAATGTCAGTGTTCTGCCATGGCCATCGAAGAGCCCGGATCTCAATCCCATGGAGCACGTCTGGGACCTGTTGGATCGGAGGGTGAGGGCTTGGGCCCTTCCCCCCAGACATGTCCAGGAACTTGCAGGTGACTTGGTGAAAGAGTGGGGCAACATCTCACAGCAAGAACTGGCAAATCTGGTGCAGTCCATGAGGAGGAGATGCACTGCAGTACTTAATGCAGCTGGTGGCCAAAACAGATACTGACTGTTACTTTTGATTTTGACCCCCCCTTTGTTAAGGGACACATTATTCCATTTCTGTTAGTCACATGTGTCACGGTCTTCCTCCTCTTCATCTGAAGAGGAGAGGCGAGAAGGATCGGAGGACCAAAATGCGACGTGGTATGTGTTCATGGTGAATATTTAATTAAAGAAAGTACTGAATACAAAAACAATAAACCAATAACGACCGTGACGCTATTAAATGAGACCTGTGCTGACACAAGCAACTAGCATAGACAATCACCCACAAACAAACAGTGCAACCCAGGCTACCTAAGTATGATTCTCAATCAGAGACAACTAATTACACCTGCCTCTGATTGAGAACCATACTAGGCCGAAACATACAAATCCACAAATCATAGAAAAACAAACATAGACTGCCCACCCCAACTCACGCCCTGACCATACTAAATAATGACAAAACAACGGAAATAAAAGTCAGAACGTGACAACATGTCTGTGGAACTTGTTCAGTTTATGTCTCAGTTGTTGAATCTTGTTATGTTCATACAAATATTTACACACAAGTTTTCTGAAATTAAATGCAGTTGACAGTGAGAGGGCGTTTCTTTTTTTGCTGAGTTTATATAAAATATGTATACACTACCATTCAAAAGTTTGGGGTCACTTAGAAATGTCATTTTTTTCCTTTTTGAAAGAAAAGCCATTTTTTTTGTCCATTAAAATAACATCAAATTGATCAGAAATACAGTGTAGACATTGTTAATGTTGTAAGTGACTACTGTAGCTGGAAACGGCTGATTTTTTATAGAATATCTATATAGGCTTGCAGAGTCCCATTATCAGCAACCATCACTCCTGTGTTCCATTGGCACGTTGTGTTAACTAATCCAAGTTTATCATATTAAAAGGCTAATTGATCATTAGAAAACCCTTTTGAAATTATGTTAGCACAGCTGAAAAACTGTTGATCTGATTAAAGAAGCAATAAAACTTCCTCTGTCCAGGGTCTGTGTTCTTTTGCCCATCTTAATATTTTATTTTTATTGGCCAGTCTGAGATATGGCTTTTTCTTTGCAACTCTGCCTAGAAGGCCAGCATCCCGGAGTCGCCTCTTCACTGTTGACGATGAGACTGGGGTTTTGCGGGTACTATTTAATGAAGCTGCCAGTTGAGGACTTGTGAGGCGTCTGTTTCTCAAACTAGACACTCTAATGTACTTGTCCTCTTGCTCAGTTGTGCACTGGAGCCTCCCACTCCTCTTTCTATTCTGGTTAGAGCCAGTTTGCGCTGTTCTGTGAAGAGAGTAGTACACAGCGTTGTACGAGATCTTCAGTTTCTTGGCTTTTTCTCTCTCTGATGCTCCAGATACTCAACTAGTCTAAAGAAGGACAGAAGGATTATTGCTTCTTTAATCAACCATTTTCAGCTGTGCTAACATAATTGCAAAAGGGTTTTCTAATAATCAATTAGTCTTTTAAAAATGATAAACTTGGATTAGTTAACAGAACGTGTCATTGGAACACAGGAGTGATGGTTGCTGATAATGGGCCTATGTAGATATTCCATTAGAAATCAGCCGTTTCCAGCTACAATAGTAATTTACAACATTAACAATGTCTACACTGTATTTCTGATCAATTTGATATCATTTTAATGGACAACAAAATGTTATTTTCTTTAAAAAACAATGACATTTCTAAGTGACCCCAAACTTTTGAATGGGAGTTTAAATATATTGAAATATATTTTCCTTTATTATGTTCCCCTAACCCTACCATCCCTCCCCTAATTGAAGTAAACTAACGGACAACATCTCTTAGGCTTCTACTTCCAGCTTATACATACTATATACATTTGACAGACACAGTATATTTTACATTAGTTATTTTTGTTTGTTTTTAGTCCCATTCATCAGCTCCACTCAACCCCTCCCATCTATCTCTCAGCCGTGTGTGTGGACTGTGCATAAATAGGGTTGTTTTTTCAGTGGGGCGGAGGAGGGACAGCTATGTTTAGGAGGGAGATTATTCCCAGAGGGCTAGGAGAAACAAGATCTTTACAGTCCAACCAAGACACACACTGTAAAATGAAGAACCGACTGGATGTGGAAAAGATAAACAATCACTGTCAGGGAAATAGAAGCTCTACAGTGATTCTTTGTTATTAAGAAGGAACATGTCTCTGCCTGAAAGAGGGGCATAGACTAGGGCAGAGAGGAGGTGGAGAGAGGAGGAGAGAGGAGGAGGAGGAGAGAGGAGAAGAGCGGAGGGAGGAGGGAGGAGAGAGGAGAGAGAGGAGGCGTGAGGAGGAGAGCGGAGGGAGGAGGGAGGAGAGAAGTGGAGAGAGGAGGGAGGAGAGAGGAGAAGAGCAGAGGGAGGAGAGAGAAGAGAGGAGAGAGGAGAAGAGAGGAGAGAGGAGGAGAGAGGAGGGAGGAGAGAGCAGAAGAGAGGAGAGAGGAGGGGATAGGAGGAGAGAGGAGGGAGGAGAGGAGGAGAGAGCAGAGAGGAGGAGAAAGGAGAGAGGTGAGAGGAGGAGGGATGAGAGAGCAGAGAGGAGGAGAGAGGAGGGAGGAGAGGAGGAGAAGAGGAGAGAGGAGGAGAGAGGAGGAGAGAGGAAAGAGGAGGAGGAGGGAGGAGAAGAGAGGAGGAGGGGAGGAGGAGAGAGGAGGAGGAGAGCGCAGGGAGGAGGGAGGAGGGAGGAGAGTGGAGGAAGGAGGGAGGAGAGAGGTGAGAGGAGGAGGGATGAGAGAGCAGAGAGGAGGAGAGAGGAGGGAGGGAGGAGGAGAGAGGAGGGAGGAGGGAGGAGAAGAGGAGAGAGAGGAGAGAGGAGGAGAAAGGAAAGAGGAGGAGAGAGGAGGGAGGAGAAGGGAGGAGGAGAGAGGAGGGAGGAGGAGAGAGGAGGAGGAGGAGAGAGAGGAGAGGAGGAGAGCGGAGGGAGGAGGGAGGAGAGAGGAGGAGAGAGGAGAGAAGTGGAGAGAGGGGGAGGAGAGAGGAGAAGAGCAGAGGGAGGAGAGAGGAGAAGAGAGAGAGAGAGAAGAGAGGAGAGAGGAGGAGAGAGGAGGGAGGAGGGAGGAGAGGAGGAGAGAGGAGGAGAGAGGAAAGAGGAGGAGAGAGGAGGGAGGAGAAGAGAGGGAGGAGAGAGGAGGGAGGAGGAGAGAGGAGAGAGGAGGAGAGAGAGGAGGAGAGAGGAGAAGAGCGGAGGGAGGAGGGAGAGAGAGAGAGGAGAGAGGAGGAGGAGAGAGGAGGGAGGAGGGAGGAGAGAGGAGATGAGAGGAGGAGAGAGGCGGGAGGAGAAGAGGAGAGAGGAGGAGAGAGAAGGAGAGAGGAGGGAGGAGGAGAGAGAGAGGAGAGGAGAGGAGGAGAGAGGAGAGGAGGAGGGAGAGAGGAGAGAGAGGAGGAGAGAGGAGAGCGGAGGGAGGAGGGAGGAGAGAGGAGAGAGGAGGGAGGAGAGGAGGAGAGGAGGAGAGAGGAGGAGAGAGGAGGGAGAAGAGAGGAGAAGAGAGGAGGGAGGAGAGGAGGAGAGAGGAGAAGAGTTTAGGGGTGGAAGGAGACTGACGGTGAGGAGGTGGCTGCAAGGAGACAGAGGGAGGGGAGAGGGCTGGTAAGAGACAGACGGTAAGGAGAGGGGTGGAAGGAAGGAGACAGAAGGCGAGAAGAGGGGTGGAAGGAAGGAGACAGAAGATGAGGAGAGGGGTGGAAGGAAGGAAGGAGACAGACGGTAAGGAGAGGGGTGGAAGGAAGGAGACAGAAGGTGAGGATAGGGGTAGAAGGAAGGAGACAGAAGGTGAGGATAGGGGTAGAAGGAAGGAGACAGAAGGTGAGGAGAGGGGTGGAAGGAGACAGAAGGAGAGGAGAAAGGAAAAGACAGAAGGTGAGGAGAGGGGTAGAAGGAAGGAGACAGAACGAGAGGAGTGGGGTGGAAGGAGACAGAAGGAGAGGAGAGAGGAAAAGACAGAAGTAAAGAGGAGAGGTTGTATCAGGAAAGAGGGGTGGAGGGAAATGGGACCATGGTATGGATCGGAAGTCTGACTCAGACAGTCACGACAGCCCAATGAATCTAAACCCCAGATTATGACTGCTCTGTTTTACTCCCTTATTGGAGAAAAGACTAAATATCACTCCTTCATCACTTCCCTCTCCTCCTCTCTCCTGTTTTACTCCCTTATTGGAGAAAAGACTAAGTATCACTCCTTCATCACTTCCCTCTCCTCCTCTCTCCTGTTTTACTCCCTTATTGGAGAAAAGACTAAATATCACTCCTTCATCACTTCCCTCTCCTCCTCTCTCCTGTTTTACTCCCTTATTGGAGAAAAGACTAAATATCACCCCTTCATCACTTCCATCTCCTCCTCTCTCCTGTTTTACTCCCTTATTGGAGAAAAGACTAAATATCACCCCTTCATCACTTCCATCTCCTCCTCTCTCCTGTTTTACTCCCTTATTGGAGAAAAGACTAAATATCACCCCTTCATCACTTCCATCTCCTCCTCTCTCCTGTTTTACTCCCTTATTGGAGAAAAGACTAAATATCACCCCTTCATCACTTCCATCTCCTCCTCTCTCCTGTTTTACTCCCTTATTGGAGAAAAGACTAAATATCACCCTTCATCACTTCCATCTCCTCCTCTCTCCTGTTTTACTCCCTTATTGGAGAAAAGACTAAATATCACCCCTTCATCACTTCCATCTCCTCCTCTCTCCTGTTTTACTCCCTTATTGGAGAAAAGAATAAATCACCCCTTCATCAATAAGAACTCCTCTCTCCTGTTTTACTCCCTTATTGGAGAAAAAACAAAATCACCCCTTCATCTTCCATCTCCTCCTCTCTCCTGTTTTACTCCCTTATTGGAGAAAAGACTAAGTATCACCCCTTCATCACTTCCATCTCCTCCTCTCTCCTGTTTTATCCCTTATTGGAGAAAAGACTAAATTACCCCTTCATCACTTCCATCTCCTCCTCTCTCCTGTTTTACTCCCTTATTGGAGAAAAGACTAAATATCACCCCTTCATCACTTCCATCTCCTCCTCTCTCCTGTTTTAGTCCCTTATTGGAGAAAAGACTAAATATCACCCCTTCATCACTTCCATCTCCTCCTCTCTCCTGTTTTAGATTGGAGAAAAGACTAAATATCACCCCTTCATCACTTCCATCTCCTCCTCTCTCCTGTTTTACTCCCTTATTGGAGAAAAGACTAAATATCACCCCTTCATCACTTCCATCTCCTCCTCTCTAAGGGGTCCTGTTTTACTCCTTATTGGAGAAAAGACTAAATATCACCCTTCATCACTTCCATCTCCTCCTCTCTCCTATTTTACTCCCTTATTGGAGAAAAGACTAAATATCACCCCTTCATCACTTCCATCTCCTGAACCTCTCTCCTGTTTTACTCCCTTATTGGAGAAAAGACTAAATATCACCCCTTCATCACTTCCATCTCCTCCTCTCTCCTATTTTACTCCCTTATTGGAGAAAAGACTAAATATCACCCCTTCATCACTTCCATCTCCTCCTCTCTCCTGTTTTACTCCCTTATTGGAGAAAAGACTAAGTATCACTCCTTCATCACTTCCATCTCCTCCTCTCTCCTGCGTGATGTTATAACTAAAGGCTGGGAGCTGGGTGTAGCAGCTACTCTGAGAGCCACATACTAGATGAATAAATGATTGACAATAAGAACACACATCTGTAGACTTTACATCAAACAAAACGATTCAGTCTGGCATTTCCCCCTACTAATGGTTACGAATTGACTTTCAATTTGCGGATCGTAGTAAATGTCATCTATTAAAAGATTATTTCGCTCCTCCTGTCGTCTGTATCTGCATAAGACGGTGCCACAAAGTTCACACGGGCACACTATTTAGTACGCATGGCTTAGTGTGTGTTTGTGTGCAAGCATGACTGTTGCATCACTTCATACTGTGTGAGATCACATCACTGAGATTCTGCCTGAAACCTTTTTGGCATGAACCTGTGACCTTTTCATAGATTCTTCATGGTTCTTGGCCGGGCTGTGTGTGTGGCCTTGGCGGGGTAAGGGGTCCATTCTGTTCCCGTCCTGTCTAGGATCCAGTTACAGCATGTGTCTTCACGGTTTGTTTCCAAAAGCACCATTCACATTACTGAACACCAAGTCAGTCTAACAGGGTTGGATATGTTTCCTCACGCCACTGCAATATTTCTGTATTTCTATTGGTTGGTTCAAGTCAGATGTCAATAAGGTGTTATGTGATTGGCTATGCTTGCAGCTAGGGGGAGATTGCGAACGTCAATTCTTCCCTGTTTGATATTGACATGAAAGTGATAGGTCACGTTCTGAAATAGTGCATTCTATTTCCATATTTACAATGTGTACGAGTCCACTATTTCCATATTTACAATGTGTACGAGTCCACTATTTCCATATTTACAATGTGTACGAGTCCACTATTTCCATATTTACAATGTGTACGAGTCCACTATTTCCATATTTACAATGTGTACGAGTCCACTATTTCCATATTTACAATGTGTAGTGAGTCCACTATTTCCATATTTACAATGTGTATGAGTCCACTATTTCCATATTTACAATGTGTACGAGTCCACTATTTCCATATTTACAATGTGTACGAGTCCACTATTTCCATATTTACAATGTGTACGAGTCCACTATTTCCATATTTACAATGTGTACGAGTCCACTATTTCCATATTTACAATGTGTACGAGTCCACTATTTCCATATTTACAATGTGTACGAGTCCACTATTTACATATTTACAATGTGTACGAGTCCACTATTTACATATTTACAATGTGTACGAGTCCATTATTTACATATTTACAATGTGAACGAGTCCACTATTTACATATTTACAATGTGTACGAGTCCACTATTTACATTTCCTGATATAGGAACGTGTACACATTGTAAATACGTAAATAGAATGCACTATTTCAGAAAGTGACCCACCGCTTGCACACACACATATATATATATATATATATATATATATATATATATATATGTATATTATTTGCATGCTAAAGAATGAATCACGAATCTACAGCCTTCAGCATACTGTTGTCCTGCACCTCTAATGTGTTTCCTTGTGTCTTTCATCAGAACAAACACCAATCAACTGGGACCGCTGGCTGTACAGTCCTTTCTTTAAAAACACAACGCCAGAGAGTTAAGAAGTACGATCACGTTACATCAATTCACTTGGCTACTTCTTCTACTCTCTCTTTCAACTCTCTTTCACTCTCTCTCTCTTTAGGTTTTGTGCTGAGTGACATTCAGCATATGTTGTCCTGTGAACAATATGGGTGCTGTTTCTAGCCATGGTTATGTGTGTGTGTGTGTCACACGGTACGTACCAGTGTGTTCTCTGTCTCCTTGACGAAGAAGGCTTCTCCATTCTCCCCCAGCTTCATTTGTAGACTCACAGGCTCTCCATTGATCTCTATGTCCACCTGATACACAGAGGAAACCAGCCATCACTATAGCTCTCTATCCCACTCTATCGCTCTCTCTCTTTCCTCCGCTCTACCCTCAATCCCTTCCTTTCCTCTGTTCTACTCTCCATCACTTCCTTTCCTCCGCTCTACCCTCAATCACTTCCTTTCCTCCGCTCTACCCTCAATCCCTTCCTTTCCTCTGTTCTACTCTCCATCACTTCCTTTCCTCCGCTCTACCCTCAATCACTTCCTTTCCTCCGCTCTACCCTCAATCCCTTCCTTTCCTCCGCTCTACTCTCCATCACTTCCTTTCCTCCGCTCTACCCTCAATCACTTCCTTTCCTCCGCTCTACCCTCAATCCCTTCCTTTCCTCCGCTCTACCCTCAATCACTTCCTTTCCTCCGCTCTACCCTCAATCACTTCCTTTCCTCCGCTCTACCCTCAATCACTTCCTTTCCTCCGCTCTACCCTCAATCACTTCCTTTCCTCCGCTCTACCCTCAATCACTTCCTATCCTCCGCTCTACCCTCAATCACTTCCTTTCCTCCGCTCTACCCTCAATCACTTCCTTTCCTCCGCTCTACCCTCAATCACTTCCTTTCCTCCGCTCTACATTTCATGTCTCTCTGTATTCCTACTTCCCCATCTCCACTTCCCCATCGCCATCTAAAAAACGTTCTCTGTTTCCCGGCATTTATCTGCCTCTCCAACCATCTCTACGTCCAACTCTCCTTCTTTTACATTTTTTTTTATTGATCTATTTTCTATCTTTCTCTCATCCTCCTATTTCTCTGGTAACTTCCATTTCAAACTGAGCCAGGAGGACCCCCCCCCTCTCTCCCTCCCTCTTGCCAGTACTGTTAACACCCATCACTCTCTATTACCGTATGTCCTCTGCCCCAGTGCCCCTTTACCCAGATACCCCCCCGCCCCATTCCCTTGTCCTCTCACCACTTTCTCACGGGAGCGCAGCACGCCCATCTTGCCGAAGCGGACGTGGAAGGGCGAGCACTGCAGGGTGCCGTCGGGCTGCCGTACCACGATGACATCAATGCAGCCTGAAAGAGTGGCCGGGTTCAGGCCCCGGTACAGCTCCTTCACCTGCACAAACACCTGGCCCGCCAACTGGCCCACGTAGTTCATGGTCTGAGACTGAGGGAGGGTGAGAGGGTGGAGGGGGAGAGAGAAATACATCAAATCTCTCATTTCCCAAACTGCCTGACGCTGATTCTTGATGATCCTGTCGAGTAATATCATGATATACCAGAGTGACCTGAATGCCTTGGGAAATATGGCTGGATCAGCTGGATTATGTTTCCCCGACTCTCTGACTGTGATTCACATTCCACTCTGACCCACCATCCTCATTCCCCTCACATCAGGTCATTATAAGGCTTTTTACTGATGCATTTATCACAATAATGCTGAAAAGCAACCAACCGTGCCTCAAAAGCCCTCTGCCGAGTCCCACGGCCCTGTGCAGAAGAAGCAGTAGAATGGAGCTGGAGTTGCATTGTAATGGAAAGCTATATTCAGCAGACAACTCTGACTAAACTGAGGCTGTATGGCTGAAGGTGCTTGAGATCCTATCTCCTCCCCTCCAAATAAACACACTGAGGTTCTCATTGAAACACGTGCCTACACTCTGCATATCACACACAGACACGCACAGACACGCACTGACACGCACTGACACACACTGACACACACTGACACGCACTGACACGCACTGACACGCACAGACACGCACTGACACGCACTGACACGCACTGACACGCACTGACACGCACTGACACGCACAGACACGCACTGACACGCACTGACACGCACTGACACACACAGACACACACTGACACACACCGAAACACACTCTGACACACACAGACACGCACTGACACACACTGACACACACTGACACGCACAGACACACACTGACACGCACTGACACACACTGACACACACTGCACTGACACGCACTGACACGCACTGACACACACTGACACACACTGACACACACCGAAACACACTCTGACACACACAGACACGCACTGACACACACTGACACACACTGACACGCACAGACACACACTGACACACACTGACACACACTGACACACACTCTGACACACACTCTCACACACACAGACACGCACAGACACGCACTGACACGCACTGACACACACTGACACACACTGAAACACACTGACACGCACAGACACGCACTGACACGCACAGACACGCACTGACACGCACAGACACGCACTGACACGCACTGACACACACTGACACACACCGAAACACACTCTGACACACACAGACACGCACAGACACGCACTGACTGACACGCACCGAAAAACACTCTGACACGCACAGACACACACTGACACACACAGACACGCACTGACACGCACTGACACGCACAGACACGCACTGACACACACTGACACGCACTGACACGCACAGACACGCACTGACACGCACTGACACGCACTGACACGCACTGACACGCACTGACACACACTGACACACACATGCACTTGGGGCACAGTGCCCTCTGCTGCACTGGCATCTGAAAGGGGATTAATCAGCATGCCAGTGTCTCAGTCACAGGCGGGCAGCAACACTAATGTCCTCTAATTACCAACAGGGCCCTGGGGAGGGAGAGGAAACCGTTTCACCGGAGGCCCAATGTGAACGAAGTTAGGATTCAGACCTAATTATTCATGTAGGATAGACAAAAGACGCTTCGCTAACAGGGCAAAAGACAGAGACAACGTGTTCTGTAGAAGTCTTGACCACACACCTACATGTGTGCATGGTTTATGTGGAAGTCAGCGTTAAAGATGCACTCCAGGATCTTAAGCACAACAAATGTGTAACAAAGTACAAATTGGATTCGTAACATATCGTACCAATTGCAAAAGGGAGAACGACATCTCACGAAACAGTGAGTTTACTTTGTTGGCTGTAAACTCTGCTCTTATGATCCCGACTCAGTTTCTGCTGAGTGGAGTCTAGCACGCACACACACACGTCCCTTCTGGACAGATGGCTTAATATCCTGTCAGTTCTCCTGACCGATGATCATTATTTCGTAACACCTCTCAATTACCAGGGTCTCAGAGAGGGTTATCTATCTAATAGACTCTACAGACATCATCAACCACAGAGAGACAGACCTACTAAGTGTTTACTTTATGCCTGGGCACCTGATAGCCTATGTTCAAGGACGAATAGAACAGGCAAAGTTAGACGTTGGAGAACAGATATCTTGAGGTAAAGTATAGCTGCTTGAATCTATGAATCCTGTTTTTCACATTGTTGTCATTTTCTGAAAAAACGTTCTTGTATTAGCTTCTGAAACGAACAGATCTAATCTTTGCACTCGATCAACCAGTAAATCCTTGACTAAGATACCTTAAACAGTACTCAAACAATGGAAGCATAAAATCTCTCTCTCCTCACATGTCTCTCTCCCTCAGTGTGACAACTGACAAAACTCCCCCTAAAATGATGTTTTTATTGTCACATACACCAGATAGGGGCAGTGAAATGTGTTGTTTTACAGGGTCAGGGCACAAAGGCACATTTTTCACCTTGTAGGCTCGGGTATTCAAACTAGCAACCTTTCGATTACTGGCCCAAAACTCTAAACGCTAGACTACCTGCCGCCCTATACCCAGTATCAGTGGCATTTCAGGACAATTACATGATTACCCAACCCCCACTCCCCACACGTTCTGCCATCCCCACTAAAACAAAAACAGACCATGTGTTAACAGGGGAACTCATTCAGCTCAAGAGTTTCCTCCACTTCCCCCTCAAGGACATGAACCTGCTTCCTGGTTTCCAACCAATCAAAAGACACACAGTATTGGCCCAGGGTATATCCCACAGTAAAATAAACTACACTCACAATTAGAGGTAGACCGATTAATCGGAATGGCCGGTTAATTATGGCCGATTTCAAGTTTTCATAACAATCGGAAATCGGTATTTTTGGACACAAATTTGGCCGATTTGTTTATTTTTTTTACAGTTTTATTTAATCTTTATTTAACTAGGCAAGTCAGTTAAGAACACATTCTTATTTTCAATGACGGTCTAAGAACGGTGGGTTAACTGCCTCGTTCAGGGGCAGAACGACAGATTTTCACTTTGTCAATCTTGCAGCCTTACAGTTAACTAGTCCAACGCTCTAATCACCTGCCTCTCATTGCACTCCACGAGGAGACTGCCTGTTACGCGAATGCAGTAAGCCAAGGTAAGTTGCTAGCTAGCATTAAACTTATCTTATAAAAAACAATCAATCAATCATAATCACTAGTTAACTACACATGGTTGATGATATTACTAGCTTATCTAGCGTGTCCTGCGTTGCATATAATCGATGCGGTGCGTATCATTGCTCCAATGTGTACCTAACCATGAACATCAATGCCTTTTTTAAAATCAATACACAGAAGTATATATTTTTAAACCTGCATATTTGGCTAAAAGAAATCCAGGTTAGCAGGCAATATTAACCAGGTGAAATTGTGTCACTTCTCTTGCGTTCATTGCACGCAGAGTCAGTGTATATGCAACAGTTTGGGCCGTCTAATTTGCCAGAATTTTACGTAATTATGACATAACATTGAAGGTTGTGCAATGTAACATGAATATTTAGACTAATGGATGCCACCCCTTAGATAAAATACGGAATGGTCTATGATTTGATAGAGCAGCCTGACTGAGCGGTGGTAGGCAGCAGCAGGCTCGTAAGCATTCATTCAAACAGCACTTTCGTGCGTTTTGCCAGCAGCTTTTCGTTGTGCGTCAAGCATTGCGCTGTTTATGACTTCAAGCCTATCAACTCCTGAGATGAGGCTGTTGTAACCGATGTGAAATGGCTAGCTAGTTAGCGGGGTGCACGCTAATAACGTTTCAAACGTCACTCGCTCTGAGACTTGGAGTGGTTGTTCCCCTTGCTCTGCATGGGTAACGCTGCTTCGAGGGTGGCTATTGTCGATCTGTTCCTGGTTCGCGCCCAGGTAGGGGCGAGGAGAGGGACGGAAGTTATACTGTTACACTAGCAATACTAAAGTGCCTATAAGAACATCCAATAGTTAAAGGTTAATGAAATACAAATGGTATAGAGAGAAATAGTCCTATAATTCCTATAATAACTACAACCTAAAACTTCTTAACTGGGAATATTGAAGACTCATGTTAAAAGGAACCACCAGCTTTCATATGTTCTCATGTTCTGAGAAGGAACTGAAACGTTAGCTTTCTTACATGGCACATATGGCACTTTTACTTTCTTCTCCAACACTTTGTTTTTGCATTATTTAAACCAAATTGAACATGTTTCATTATTTATTTGAGGCTAAATTGATTTTATTGATGTATTATATTAAGTTAAAATAAATGTTCATTCAGTATTGTTGTAATTGTCATTATTACAAAAAAAAAAAAAAATTGGCAGATTAATCGCTATTGGCTTTTTTTGGTCCTCCAATAATTGGTATTGGTATCGGCGTTGAAAAATCATAATCGGTCGACCTCTACTCACAATACAATGTCAGTTCTGGGTAGAAGTACAAGCACATAGGATCAACTCATACCTTATGCAAATCATGAGGGTGGAGGATCTTATTTATATACAGTGGTGGAAAAAGTACTCAATAGACATTGACTTGAGTAAAAGTTAAAAAATATCTTAATAGAAAATGACTCAAGTAAAAGTGAAAGTCACCCAGTAAAAATACTACTTGAGTAAAAGTCTAAAGTATTTGGTTTTAAATATACTTAAGTATCAAAAGTAAATGTATAAATTATTTCAAATTCCTTATATTAAGCAAACCAGACAATGTTTGTTCTTGTTTTTTTAATTCACAGAATTTGACAAATTTCCTGTCCTGCTAAGCATTAAAAATGTAATGAATACTTTTGGGTGTCAGGGAAAATGTATGGAGTAAAAAGTACAGTATTTTCTTTAGGAATGTAGTGAAGCAAAAGAAAAAGCTGTCAAAAATATAAATAGTAAAGTACAGATATAAAATATATATATAGGTAAGTGGTACTTTAAAGTAGGCCTATTTTTAATTTAAGGAAAACTATTTTTGTTCATTAGTCCACTGTTGATACAGTCCCAAAATGTTTTCCTGTCAAGTTTTCTAGATATTAGATTTTAAAGAAGCAAATTGCCACATCATCATGATAATGCAAAATTATTTTTCCTTTAAGTACTTTACTCCTAGTGGTTAGAGTGTTGGGCCAGTAACCGAACGGCTGCTGGATCGAATCCCCGAGCTGACAAGGTAAACATCTGTCGTTCTGCCCCTGAACAAGGCAGTTAACCCACTGTTCCCCAGGAGCCGAAGACGTGGATGGCGATTAAGGCAGCCCCCTCGCACCTCTCTGATTCCAGAGGGGCTGGGTTAAAAGTGGAAGACGCATTTCAATTGAATGCATTCAGTTGTACAACTGACTAGGTATCCCACTTCCCTTCCCCACTGAGTAGAAGTCATGTGACTTCCCATCCAAAGCAGTCTGGCAGTCAAGGTTTCCAAATAAAATGGCCATGAACTGGGTAGAGAACACATTCAGGTGGCCCATTTTTGTCCAACACTGGTCCTCATCAACTGACAGTATTTAAAATATGTTTACAAATATATTCTAGGTTAATTGCGAGATATGCTGATGCATAACACAGCTACTGCAGCAGGCGACAAGCATGACCTAACACAAACAGCTGTTTATATAAAACACCGCGGACACAGAATCCTTCACATTCCGCCCAGTTTAGAATGCGTAAATAACAACTTTGGGAAAATGAGCCGTTGTTTATGACCATAGCCTATTTCAATCTCCATTGCATCAACGCAATTATGAACATAAGTGTAGTCTGTAGGTTATATGAAGCGGTCCTTGCCATAACGCCTGGCAATTGATTCATATTTTTTTAAAGGAAACGAGGCTAATAATAACACATGCAAAGATGATCTGGGTGCAGCTATCCGTCGATAAGAAATTACACCGAAACTAGAAGAATATCATATGGATAAATAGCCTAGGATTCACAATCGCATTCATACGTACATTATTGACGACGAATTGTCGGTTCAGAGTATTTTAGCCATTCAAATGTCTTCCGCTGTGTCGGTAAATCTGCGTTTCTTATTCCAATTCAACTATTACATTGTAATAGCGAACGGAACCTTTCCGTCATTTGATCTTCCGCTTGGCGGTGTGCTAAAGCGCGGTGCAGATACTCTTCTTGTCACTGGAGAGAAAAACAACCCTCTCTATACTCGGCTGGTGACGTAGCACGGCGTAAAACCCTCCGTGGGAACCAATGGTAGAACCCCGCAGCCCACACATAACAGTACTGGCCCACTAGCTACAGAGTAACACGTGTATTGGACAGTGTCGTTGTTAAATCTCAGATCAGTAGGGTAACCCATATAGGCTCTAATTTCTTCAGTTGAAGAGGTGAATTGACATATTTTCAGAACGTTAAAAGCGAGGTGGGGGGAGGGAGGTGTAGTCCGGTTGGCAGACTAAAAGCCATTTTGTAATGTCCTCCACAGATGTAGGAAGATATTCATATAAGTGTAAATATCACCAGGGTTATGCAGAAGACAGCTGTTGGTGAGGTGACTCCTTCATCCAATAGCAAAGCTTATTTGCTTACGTACTATGTCTTGTCAGCAATGAAATGATATAACCTGCGACAGAAGCCAGCCTGTATATATGGCTGCATGCCTGGCAGGGTTGGGTAGGTTACTTTCTAAATGTAATCTGTTACAGTTACTAGTTACCTGTCCAAAATTATAAATCAATAACATCATTTCTGGATCAGCCAAACTCAGTAAGGTAATCTATTTACTGTCCGCTACTTTTGGATTACTTTCCCCACCACCCCTTTCTGATTACTTTCCCCATCAAACTACTACAAATTACTGTATTATTGACTGTATGTTTGTTTTACTCCATGTGTAACTCTGTGTCGTTGTATGTGTCGAACTGCTTTGCTTTATCTTGGCCAGGTCGCAATTGTAAATGAGAACTTGTTCTCAACTTTGCCTACCAGGTTAAATAAAGGTGAAATAAAATAAATAAAAAAACATATTTGGTATGTCATCATAGTGGTCTTGTGGTCAGACTTGCTCAGGTGGAACAAACTTAAACCTGCGCCGATTGTCAACGCTGAATTGAATGTCATTGAGAAAGCAGAAAGGTGTCATAATGTATTTTTTTGCAAAACATCCTTTCTGAATTTAAAAGTAATCCAAGAAGTAATCCTCTAGTCTTTCAAAAGTATCTGTTATCCGTCTACAATATTTCTGCTAGTAACGTAACTGATTACAGATACAGTTTTTTGTTGTAATCATTTACTCCCCAAACCCTGATGCATGGCAATGCATCCATTGACCTGTGTCACCAACTACGCAAATAAACCATTTTGTATAGAATCCAACAGGTCTATAGGTGAGAATTCCCAGAAATGCAATACATAGCAATAAAGTGTTTACAATAGGAACTAGGACTGGGTAGGGCAGGCCAAGTGGCATATTTACAGTAGCTGTAATGACAGTACTTCAAGCCAGTGACCGTGCCTCTTTTCCTTTCTTCTACAGTGCCTGTAATCAGGGCAGGGCCTGGTTTGTTGCAGGTGCCTATGGGCTCTACGGGGCGGCAGAGCGAGAGTAAGAAGTGACTAAAAAGACGATGAGGGTGGAAGAGCCCTGAAGCTTGTTTCAATGAGCAATGTGATTTAGTAGATACAGCCATAACTTGTGCGAGTCCTCAGGGAAACTCTGGTGACTAAAGTTGCAAGTACCGGCACAGGGACATGCTTGAGTGTACCTCAAAAAACCACACATACACTCTGGCATTCACACACACCCCTGCACGCGCGCACACACACAGACACATGAGAAGGAGTGAGTATGTATACTGTACATAGGAAAAATTGTATGTTAGAATAGCAGCACATTTTTTGTTCCCATAGCAATTATTCCTCTCTCAGTATACAAATCCAGCCAACAACAAAACTGAAGTAATATTTATTTCTAAAAACATTAACATTGGTATGCAACTGTTTTGGCGTACTCTTGGCGTGCCCCACCTTGATTTCAGACACAGATTGATTTATGCACTCGGAGTATCAAGTCCTCATCCTGTCCAAACACACCAAGCTACGTTGTTGTTGCTCAGAATTCCAAGAACACGCCAGAATTCCACTCATTATGACATGACAGCACGTCTTCCCTCCACCGCAACGCTAAGTAACCCTGGGCATTGTGAGTGCTGGGCTGCCAGAGGGGGAATAAGGCTCTGGGCCCGGTTACATAAAGCATCTTAAGTTAATTTCCCTCTCATCTTTCCCTTGAAGTTTCCTTGGCTTTAAGTCAGTCGCACAAAACATTTTAAGGTGAATTTCCCCCTGACAACAAGTGAAAAAGTTAAGGGTGTCCATGAGGTCCCTCAAGTGCTTCATTTAGTATGGATATCAATGTAAATAACATTTGTGGAGGTGATTGTTGCTTTCCTCTGACCTGGTTTCAAAAGGAAAACATCCACTAGCTAGCTAGCTACTTAGCTAAACAATGGAAGGTGCACAACCCATGGCTAGAAAGTTGCTGGCTAGCTGGCTCAGGCACGCCACCAGTGATACAAGTCAGCTTTCGACACCCATCCATGTCTGAGGACGTCGGGAAATTAAATGGAACCCGGCCACTAGGGGCATCAGGGAGCGCTGTTGCCTTCAAGTAGGTTTCAGTTTTGCTAGAGCATTGTGGATGGGGAATGGGCATAAGCATCTGCCTCTGATCACAAAGGTTGCATATTCAAATTTAGCGATAGAAAGTTGTTTTTAATATTTTAGATTTAAGCCTATCCCAAGCCATTACCCTTACCTTAACCATCGGAATTAATGCCTAACCTTTTTAATTTGTATTTGTTTTATTTCACCTTTATTTAACCAGGTAGGCTAGTTGAGAACACGTTCTCATTTACAACTGCGACCTGGCCAAGATAAAGCAAAGCAGTTCGACACATACAACAACACAGAGTTACAAATGGAATAAACAAACATACAGTCAATAATACAGTAGAAAAAAAAGTATATATACATTGTGTGAAAATGAGGTAAGATAAGGGAGGTAAAGGCAATAAATAGGCCATGGTGGCAAAGTAATTACAATATAGCAATTAAACACTGGAATGGGAGATGTGCAGAAGATGAATGTGCAAGTTGAGTTACTGGGGTGCAAAGGAGCAAGATAAATAAATACAGTATGGGGATGAGGTAGTTGGATGGGCTATTTACAGATGGGCTATGTACAGGTGCAGTGATCTGTGAGCTGCTCTGACAGCTGGTGCTTAAAGCTAGTGAGGGAGATATGTGTCTCCAGCTTCAGTGATTTTTGCAGTTTGTTCCAGTCATTGGCAGCAGAGAACTGGAAGGAGAGGTGGCCTAAGGAGGAATTGGCTTTGGGGGTGACCAGTGAAATATACCTGCTGGAGCGCGTGCTACGGGTGAGTGCTGCTACGGTGACCAGTGAGCTGAGATAAGGCGGGGCTATACCTAGCAAAGACTACGATGACCTGGAGGCAGTGGGTTTGGCGATGAATATGAAGCGAGGGTCAGCCAACGAGAGCATACAGGTCGCAGTGGTGGGTAGTATATGGGGCTTTGGTGACAAAACGGATGGCACTGTGATAGACTGCATCCAATTTGTTGAGTAGAGTGTTGGAGACTATTTTGTAAATGACATCGCCGAAGTCGAGAATCGGTAGGATGGTCAGTTTTACGAGGGTATGTTTGGCAGCATAAGTGAAGGATGCTTTGTTGCGAAATAGGAAGCCGATTCTAGATTTAATTTTGAATTGGAGATGTTTAATGTGAGTCTGGAAGGAGACTTTACAGTCTAACCAGACACCTAGGTGTTTGTATTTGTCCACATATTCCAAGTCAGAACCGTCCAGAGTAGTGATGCTGGATGGGCGGGCAGGTTCGGGCAGCGATCGGTTGAAGAGCATGCATTTAGTTTTACTTGCATTTAAGAGCAGTTGGAGGCCATGGAAGGAGAGTTGTATGGCATTGAAGCTCGTCTGGAGGTTAGTTAAGACAGTATCCAAAGAAGGGACAGAAGTATACAGAATGGTGTCGTCTGCGTAGAGGTGGATCAGAGAATCACCAGCAGCAAGGGCGACATCATTGATATATACAGAGAAGAGAGTCGGCCCGAGAATTGAACCCTGTGGTACCCCCATAGGGACTGCCAGAGGTCAGACCCAACAGGCCCTCCGATTTGACACACTGAACTATATCAGAGAAGAAGTTGGGGAACCAGGCGAGGCAATCGATGGAGAGAAACCAAGGCTGTTGAGTCTGTCGATAAGAATATGGTGATTGACAGAGTCGAAAGCCTTGGCCAGGTCGATGAATACAGCTGCACAGTATTGTCTCTTATTGATGGCGGTTATGATATCGTTTAGGATCTTGAGCGGGGCTGAGGTGCACCCATGACCAGCTCTGAAACCAGATTTCATAGCGGAGAAGGTATGGTGGGATTCGAAATGGTCGGTAATCTGTTTGTTATCTTGGCTTTCGAAGACCTTAGAAGGGCAGGGTAGGAAAATTATAGGTCTGTAACAGTTTGGGTCTAGGGTGTCTCCCCCTTTGAAGAGGGGTATGACTGCAGCAGCTTTTCCAATCTTTGGGAATCTCAGATGATACAAAAGAGAGGTTGAACAGGCTAGTAATAGGGGTTGCAACAATTTCGGCAGATAATTTTAGAAAGGGAGGGTCCAGATTGTCTAGCCTGGCTGATTTGTAGGGGTCCAGATTTTGCAGCTTTCAGATCATCATCACTATTTGGATTTGGGTGAAGGAGAAATGGGGGAGGCTTGGGTTGTGAGGGGTGCGGGGCTGTTGACCGGGGTAGGTGTAGCCAGGTGGAAAGCATGGCCAGCCGTAGAAAAATGCTTATTGAAATTCTCAATTATAGTGGATTTATCGGTGGTGATAGTGTTTCCTAGCCTCAGTGCAGTGGGCAGCTGCGAGGAGGTACTCTTATTCTCCATGGACTTTACAGTGTCCCAGAACCTTTTGGAGTTTGTGCTACAGGATGCACATTTTTGCTTGAAAAAGCTAGCCTTAGCTTTCCTAACTGCCTGTGTATATTGGTTCCTAACTTAAGAATTCTGAGTTAATTGCTGAACTTAACCCTCTAACCTAAAAAGTTCATAGTTAAAACGTCTTCAGGATCGGTGTCCTGTCCACGGGACAGTTGAGCTAACGTAGACTAATGTGATTAGCATGAGATTGCAAGAAACAAAAAAAAATCCTAGGACAGACATATTTCATACGGGCAGAAAGCTTAAATTCTTGTTAATCTAACTGCACCGTCCAATTTACAGCAGCTATTAGAGTGAAATAATACTATTAATAATACTAATAATATTGTTTGAGAGTGCACAGTTATGAACTTGAAAATCTATGAATAAACTAATTAGGCATATTTGGGCAGTCTTGATACAACATTTTGAAAAGATATGCAATACTTCACTGGATCACTCTAAAACTTTGCACATACAGTGCTGCCATCTAGTGGCCAAAGTCTAAATTGCGCCTGGGCTAGAATAATTCATTATGACCTTTCTCTTGCATTTCAAAGAGGATGATATTATCTTCAACCAGATCTAATGTGTTAGATTCTCCAACATTCCTTTCACATTTCCACAAACGTCAAAGTGTTTCCTTTCAAATAGTATCAAGAATATGCATATCCTTGCTTCAGGGCCTGAGCTTCAGGCATTTTTAAAAAAAAGGGTCCGATCGTTTTAATGCCTAAACTTAACCTTAAAACACTTTGAAATTTGACATCTGGAAAACATGGGTGAACGTCTAATTCTGACGTGAGACTGTGAGAGCTTGTAGCGCTAGCTACCTCCACTGTAAATTAGCCTGACATGCTAGAAAGTAATAGAAACAAAAAAAGAAACAAAAAGAAACACGTTTTATTATTTTACATGTCAATTTGTTTCTCCTGTCTTGAATGTAGAATTTCTACATTTCGACCTCCCCAAATAAATGTGCTCTCTTTGATTAGAAATTCAGTCAGTGAATCAGGTCGTCTACATAGTGACCAGAGACTCTTTCTGCCACAGGTCCTTCAAACTACCGTAAAAGCCTTAAAAGACGCCCTTAGCCAAGGTAATGTTTGAGGGGCTCTATGCAACACCCTTAAACAATTCCCATAGCTAAGGGAAAACTATTCCTTAAGGTAAAAAAATAAATACTTAAGGGAAATACTCACAGAAGTAGTAGCAGTTTCTGCATTAATTGGGACCCAATGTAAAGCATAACTCAGGGGTGGGCTGTGTGTGTGCACGTACTTGCATGTGTGTGTATGCAGCCCCTGTCTCCCGATTACGAAACAGCCATTTATTACGAAACAGCCAACAGTCATTTATCTGGCAACAAAAGAGCCCTGCGGGACATGAGTTGGAACAGAATACACATGTGCAGTGTTTCTAGGAACTTTTAGAATGGTTGGTCATTGTGTGATAGCCAAGAGGGAGGAGAATCTAATGTCCCCGGGCCTCCCCAGAATGCATATATGACTCCTGAGGGAGGTATAGGATAGATAGGGGTCAGGTAAGGGGTTAGGGTCAAATAGGGAGAGCAGCTCTGACTGAGAGACTCTTAGTTGTGCTTTTAACATTCAACTAATGGATCCAACTAATTGACCACTAGAAAGAGCTTTTGAGAGTTCAAACAGCTTTTCCACACAAAATAGAGCTGTACTTCACATGACAATGTTTTCAAATATGGCTTATACAATTGTGTTAAGAGCTATTTACAAATCAACCTAACCATTTGACTGTTGTTGTTGGGATTGTTGACCCAGCACAGTATGTGTGTTTAAACTTTCCTCGCCTGAAGCTGTCAATTTCCTTCCTCAGTCAGCCGCCATGTGAGAGGAAGAAGAGAGAGGGGGAAGAGAGGAAGAAGAGAGAGGGGGAAGAGAGGGAGAGAGAGAGGGGGAAGAGGGGAAGAGGGGGGAGAAAGGGAGAGAGAGGGGGAAGAGAGGGAGAGAGTGAGGGGGAAGAGAGGAAGAAGAGAGAGGGGGAAGAGGGGGAAGAGAGGGGGAAGAGAGAGAGGGGGGAGAGGGAGAGAGAGGGGGAAGAGAGGAGAGAGAGGGGGGAAGAGAGAGGAGAGAGAGAGAGGGGGGAAGAGAGAGAGAGAGAGAGAGGGGGAAGAGAGGGAGAGAGAGGGGGAAGAGAGAGAGAGAGGAAGAGAGGGGGAAGAGAGAGAGAGAGAGGGGGAGAGAGGGAGAGAGAGAGGGGGGAAGAGAGAGAGAGAGAGGGGGAAGAGAGAGAGAGAGAGGGGGAAGAGAGGGAGAGAGTGAGGGGGAAGAGAGAGAGAGAGAGAGAGGGGGGAAGAGAGAGAGAGGGGGGGAGAGAGAGGGGAGAGAGAGGGGGAAGAGAGAGAGAGAGAGAGAGGGGGGAAGAGAGGGAGAGAGAGAGGGGGAAGAGAGGGAGAGAGAGAGGGGGAAGAGAGGGAGAGAGAGAGGGGGGAAGAGAGAGAGAGAGAGAGGGGGGAAGAGAGGGAGAGAGAGAGGGGGGGAAGAGAGAGAGAGCGTTGCAGCCTAATCTCTTCCAGGAACTCTGGGTCAAGAATGCATTCACACTGTTGTCATGGAGATGGGGGAGTCGCCTGGGATGGGTTTTGTGGGCCAATCAGAGAGCTGCTGAGGCGCGCATAATGAGTGAACTCTCAACCTGTCCCTGTGTGGGGTATTTACGAGCCATGAGACATTCCTGAGTGGTGGGAGATTCCATTGTTTACTACTATACTGCCATTGTTGATGAAAGGGCCGGCACAGGCTGTTCCAATCCTGGGAGTCCTCAATAAATACCCCACTGTCGCAATGTGACTGACACACGTATGCACACACTCCGAACGCACACACACAAATACACCCCACTAATCCTGTGATATAATGCCATTGGGGAGATTCACCTTTAAGAGAATTTCTCATAAAGTAGCCTTTACCTACATGAGTCCCTATCACCTTGACCTGTTCGTTATCTCTCCCACTAAATACAGTGTCAGCTGTGATGTGTGTGTTCTTCTGAAAGAACAGGCAGTGTCCTGAAAGAGATAACACAGGCTGGGGCTGATAAAGCCGATGTTCAGTGACCTCCATATATAGTCCATATAGTCGATCCATATGGTATTGATTCCTTTGCGTGGCTGTAGGGTATTACATTGGGGTCAATAGTGGGTTTCCCTGTTGTTAACATGACATAACAGGATGTGCTGTCTAGGCAATGACCTTAAATAATATCCAAGCCCGGACCATCTACCCTGCAGCCATGTAGGGAGATTTAAACCCACGTAGAAAGAACAGGTGTCTTTGTAACAGAGGTGGTTGGGTGAACCAAGCTCACGTCATGAGTCACCTTGCCGGAAACCTGAGTACTCAGAAGCCTGATTCACACTATAGGGGCCAAACTGAGCCAATCTGATCTGAACTGGACTGGTTACGCATCCATCATAGTTGCTGGAACCATACGGGACAGGCCATTGCGAAAATATAATATAAACTGTGTGAATCAGGTCTCAGATGGGCTTTAGCCCCCCTAGTTTATGCCTAGATTTTAGCTCAGCGGGCTTCCGCAGTCTTGTGGCACACAGACGACCCAGGTTCAAACCCATTCCGTCACACTTTCAGTACCACCAGTAAAATATAAGAATACTATTTAATATGCATTAGGGTAGAATCATTGAGGGCCATTACATGATCATGTTGACCTTTCAGGGAAATGCAGAAGGGAGCTAGATGTGATCTGCAGCCACAATTACTGTACTACCACAATGACTACCCATAACCATTATCCTGCTGTTCCTTTCCTGATTTATTTAATTTATTAAAAACCTTTCATAATTATGAAACCATTAGTAAAAAAAAAACAAATCCAGCTCCATTGCCTCTACTGTACATGGTCAGAGAAGTACAACTCCACACCATAAACAATGTGTTCATCACAGCTAATGGGATGCAGCATTTTACTGTCTCTGTACGTGATGTGGGATCTTAATTTGATCACTCTTAGAAATGCAAACTTGTAGTGTATTCAAGGTTTAAAAAGTATTCTAAAGTTTGTAATATCAGACTTGATTTTCCCTAAACAAAAAAATGTATCAACCCCTACAAAAAGAAGAAGAAGCCTGTTGTAGCAAACTGCCTCAAAGATCCTACCTCTGTACAGCCTTTCAGGTTAAACTCAAGATTGTGAGTGCTACAGCTGTACAGTACACATGACCATGTTATTACACTTTACAGAGAGTTTCTGAAGAGTGTACACTGTTAATGTCCACCAGTGTGTGTGTGTGTGTGTGTGTGTGTGTGGATGGGAGGGGGGGGGCAGTCTGTCCAAGGAAGCCTTTTGAGTGCACAGCGCAATCTGAGACGTTCCCACAGCCCCCCCTAAATCAAATGAAATTGTATTTGTCACATCCTTCGTAAACAACAGGTGCGGGCTAATGGTGAAATGCTTATTTACGGGCCCTTCCCAACAATGCAGAGAGAAAGAAAATAGAGAAATAGTAGAAAAGTAATAACACGTTATTATAAAAGTTATAATAAATACACAATGAGTAATGATAACTTGGCTATATACATGGGGTACCAGCCGCGAGTCGATGTGCAGGGGCACGAGGTAATTGAGGTAGATATGTACATATAACTAGGAATAAAGGGACAGATAAGAAACAATAGCAGCAGCGTGTGCGATGAGTCAAAAAAGTTAGTGCCAAAAGGGTCAATGCAGATAGTTAAATAGTTAACCAAATACTGTAGCTACCCTGACTAATTCTTTAGGAGTCTTATGGCTTGGGGTTAGAAGCTGTTCAGGATCGGTCCTGTTGGTTCCAGGCTTGGTGCATCAGCACTGCTTGCCGTACGATAGCAGAGAAAACAGCCTGTGACTTGGGTGGCTGGATCTTTGGCACTTTTTTAAGAACCTTCCTCTGACAAAGGAATACCCTCCCTCATTCCTCTCTCTCTCTCTCCCTCTCCCCCCTCGCCCACTCTATCCCTCGCTTTCTCCTCCATAATTCCCTCTCTCCCTCAATGGAAAATGAATACAGTCATCATTCACCGTTCGATTTCTAAAACATAACCAAAACACAAGCAAAACCTGCTGCAAATGCATCCAACGAGTTTGTAGCAGTACACATTGGACGCAGTCATTGCGTGCTTGGAATATCCATCCCTTTCTCCCTCAACAACAGCAGAACTAACGAGCACTGTTCTATCCATGTGTGGACATTTAGCTTATTAAGATTGGATAACTCTCCACCAAAAGTACAGGAACAAGCTTCTACCACCCTACATTTTCAGTATCTTTCTCTCTAACTCTCTCTCTCTTTCATCTCTATCTCCCCCTCTCTCTCGGACAGGCCGACAGACATGCCACCCTACCCAGAACCAGTTGGGACTGGCGTCGTTGCAGAATTCTTCCAGATGTTCCTCTGGGGTCATGGTTCCATGGCTCGATCCCCACTCAGGCGTAGGATCCTCAACTTGTGTGTGTGTGTGTGTTAGAAACCTGGTGATCCAACCGACATGTGTGTGTGTGTGTGTGTTAGACACTTGGTGATCCGACGGACGTGTGTATTCAGGTGTAAGAAACCCGGTAGTCCAACGTATGTGTTCAGACGTTAAAACCAAGTAGTGATCTTTGCGATTCTCTGTAAGACTGTTATACTGTGTGTGCTCACCGGTCGAACTGTCTATATAGTGTTTCTGTGGATGTTTAATTTTACCGAGCGTGTTCTGAGAACCACGTTCCAAGACGAAACCTGAGAGGACAGACCAGATCCCATCCCAGCTCCTTTAGATGGTGCTGCTGACACCAGGACAACACACGCGCACACACACACACACACACTACCTGTATTCATGTGTACATGAGCATATACACATAGAATACACGAACACATGCATTAATTGCATACACACTGTCATGACATAAATGCATGCACACTTTGATGGTACAAACACAAACTAATACGCATGTATGCAGAGGCACGCACACACACACACACACACACACACCCCATAAGTAAAACATCTCATGGGCAGTAACTCCTGGAACTGGTTTGCTACCCAACTCTTAGCTCCCTAAGTGACGTCATCACAGCCATTTGGGACAGGGACCTACCCCCTTCCCCCCTACCCCAAGGGCTGCAAGACGAGTAGGTCAGCTCAACATGCTCTTACAACCCAGGGTACACGGCTCAGTTGAACGTCCCTGTCTGCCCCCTTGCATCTCTGGGTTGGACCCCTGAGCTGCGGCTCAGAGTATTCTTTCTTCATCATATGCAATGTATTCTCTGTGAATTTGGTATGTCGCCCCCCCCCCCCGTTCAGAGAAACGTGTCACTGAATTTGTTAGGTTCATGCCCCATCCCATCCACAGACTCCTGGCTTTTACCATGGCAGGAATCCCAGCATTATTGTTAACACAGAACTCCTCTGTCAATAAAACACATAATGATGAACCTGGGCCTTAGGTATGCTGGCAGGGATTCTACCATTAGACCAGTTCTGACACCACCAATTACCACCACCACAGATAAACCCTAGTCAAAAGATCCTATAGGATTCCAATAAAAAAAAAATCCCATTGGAAACCTAAAGGATTTTTTTGGACGAGGGTCAAATATATTATTTAAGGAGATCTGAGTTTTTGATTACAGGACAGATGTAAATATAGATAGTGAGGAAAGAGACAGTTGGCCCAGGAGGCATATGTGGTCTAGAGTCAGGAGCTTAGACCATCTACACCAGACATCAGCACACTGATAAGTGTTTCGTTAAGATATCTGTATAGAAATGATACAAGGCTGGTTCCAAAATTCCTATTGGATTCTAACTGGATCCAACGATTTCAATAGATTTTTTTTCTCCTATAGGATTTCTATTCATTTTCTCAACGGGAATTGTATAGATATTTACATGACCTTTTAAAGGATTTATCCTCAAATCTTGGCTATGCACTATAGTTAACCCGGCTGCTTAAAATATTGAGCACCCACCCGCCAAATCTCTTCGACAATTACCTACGAAGGTGGACAGTAGACACAACAACTGATATTAAACGGCCCCCCTTACTACTTGAGATGGTGACCCTATAGTGGGGAACCGCTGGCAATGTCCCCTCTACCCAGTAGCTGTCTCGTGCTGCCCCACATCCCCTCCAAAGTCCAGGGGACACAATGTGAGTAAACATTTGGATCTTGGTGCATTAAAGTTACTGTGGAACCGACTAAGATTGTCCACATTTGCGTCAAAGAGGTGTGCAGCATAGAACGTGATGTAATCGTAATGTGTCATTTTTGTGCCAAGACATGACTGGTAGTAACATCCAGGAGGTAGATACAGATGAAGCACCTTCTAGGATTTTGAGGGAGGGTGGGTGGGACAGCAGGGGAAAGGGGTACAACCCTAGGAGTGAAGGATTTTTTACTTATTTAATTAGGCAAGTCAGTTCAGAACAAATTCTTAGAATGACAGATTTTTACCGTGTCAGCTCGGGGATTCGATCCAGCAACCTTTCGGTTAGGGGCCCAACGCTCTAACTAGGCCACCTGCCCCCCCTAACATTTGGGGGGAGGTCTCGTTATCTTTAGTTTTTTTCTTTCTTTTTTTGTTTTCTTTTCCCTATCCCAACATAATGGATAAAGGGAATATATATATGAAATGAAAGAAATTCTCATGTCTTTGAGTTGCTGTACCTAAAAATGTATTTTCCTTCTACTTTTTATTTGCAAATAAGCAACGTAAAGATGCTGTGCATTCAAAGGGGAAAACCCCACAACATCTTGTGTTATTGTAGCATTGTATATAGTACTGTATCATATTGTAATGTCTAATTCAAAGACAAGATGTTGCAGGACAAAGAATCTAATCAAATAACTCAAGTGAGTTCTTTGTTGAAGAAGGTGTACTCTACTGGTGGTCATACTGCAAATCAACTGGCAGCCTTGTGTCCCTCCCATATTGTGGTGAATAAACCCGAAAGGAAGATAGAACTGTTGTTGAATTTGTACTGGAACAAATGACAGCAAACTACAACTACAATTAAGAAAAAAATGTTATCATAGGATTCTGATTGGTGTGACAAATTTCAATTGGACTAGATGTACTGTTCACAACTTGAGCCTAGTGGCAATAGCTTCCGCTGACTGTCAGTCACGTAAACGTATAGAGTGTACGGCCCTCTGCTGACCACAGATAGGGTTCAGTCTCGTGTGCAGCAAACAGAATGTGAAGACAGGGAATAAAGAGGGAGACACCACCCCCTAGAGGTGAGAAACTAGAGTTGCTGTGAGAGATTTGTGAAGCGAGTCAACGTTTAGAGTAGGGTTGTGCAGGCTTTTGCTCCCCGTTGTCGTGAATGAGCCAAGTCAATATGACCTGAGGACTCCTCCAGTCCCCAGACAGAACTCTATGTAACAGTGAAACAAGAAAGATCAAGAAGAAGCTGAAGAACAGGAAGAGGCCTCAACCACAAGCAGCCAGAGAGCATCAAAACCCAGTCAAGTGCAGGGAGGAAGTGACAGGTGAAGGTAGACTGTATGCAGATGTTCCTCTGCTGGGGGGGCAGAGGTTAATCTAATGTGTTGACATACCCGTCAAACTCGAGCCCTGGGAAGGAGCTGGTGGAGTTGACTGGTGGCACATGGGTCGTGAAGCAGATGACACCACAGATTGTTGTGTGTAGATATCCCGGGTGAACGAGACAATCTGTTATGTAACTTTGCTTTGATGTCACGTGTAAGGGGGATGACGTGTTGTGTGGCTGTAGTCAAAGGAGGCATAGGCCTCTGGGCAAAAAGTGTATAAAAACCAACTTACGAGATGGGGAAAGGGAGATTCTGGGGAACAACGGAGCTGATTGATGTGTTAATATTAGAACACGTTGGTGCAAGGTAAGAAGTAAATGTAATTGATATTGTAAGAAGCTACTGCATTAAAATAGCTACATAAAAAAAGAATAAAATCCATCAGGTGTGAAGCTGTGGAACCAAAATAGAAGTGTTACTGGTTTTCATTAACTAGTTCATTTATTGGTTGAATAAATAGTCAAGAATTAGAGTAACATAACAACTAGGCTTAGGTAGCCTGCAGCCAGACCATATTGTGGGCTTGAGCAGGAAACCAAAGGGGGGCTTGAGGGTAACTAAAAAGCACACTAAAGGAGCACTGGGTGTCTATAGTTTGTCCTCTACCCAGACGAAGTGCACCTAGTTTTAGCTGAAACCCTACACCCGGGACTTAGCTAGTGTGACTCACCCATGTGGGTGCTGTACAGTCAATTAGATAGGGAGGACCAGCCGCTAGCAGGAGTGTCTGAGATTATTCCGCAGTTTATAATAGTTTAACCCCGTGGCGGAACGTATCCACACAGTAAGAGCCGCACCACGTAACCAAGTAGTACAGAGTGGACTATAAATAATCATTGAATCGCTCGTTGGTGTTGTACACAAAAATAGCCCCCGCTGACACATAGTATACCGAGTCACAAACTACCCGTGAAGTGTAATCAGTAGGAAGGAGTGAGCTAACCTCCGTGGCTTGCAGGGATAGACCCAGTGGGGTGACTGTGTGCATAAAGTGAAACTCAAGGCTCCACTGCTAGCTCAGCTCAGGGTAGGAGGACAGGAAGGCCCCCCTTCACCTAGAAAGAGGCTCATACCAATGCACGGTGGGTGTTGATCCGACCTGTGAGGCCAAGAGAAGATCCGCACTAACTAATCCAGGTCCAGACTGAAGCCTGCGATTAGTTGATTATTAGAAACAGGGGTGTTGGTGCCGAGCTGGCTCTCCCCCAGGCATGAGGTGGAGAGGCCTCGTTTAAAGCCTCATTCAACTGTAACTACTCCACAAGAAGTAGATCATAGTAAAACAGATATATCATTCAGAATGTACACACACCTGGACTGGTGTGTAAACCAATAGAAGGCAGCAGAGATGGAGATTGTTTTCAAAATAGGTACATTTACACATTCAGTACATAAAATATGGATTCAAGTTTCTCAACATAGTGATCATCAGAAGGCTGCAAACACTGAGCGCCAGAAAACACAACCACATACACATAACGCTTTGGTAACGAACATTGTTATGAAGACATCAAAGAAAACATGACATAGGTACTTTTTACATGACACAAAGCAGTCCAAATATTTGCAAAATAGTTCGTCACAAAAGCCCAGGCAAAAAAACAAACGTCTACAAAAAATAATATTTGTACAAAATACACTCCCCAAAAATATCATAAACTACAATATGAACGGTGGCAGACACTGCGGAATGATTACTTTTTAACACATCACAACAGAGAGGTGGAGGGTTAATAGGAGTATGGTAGTAAATTGTCATTGATACTAAATTAATACTACAGTGAACAGAGCCATACCAGCCCCAGACTGATACAGTTGAAGTCGGAAGTTTACATACACCTTAGCCAAATACATTTAAACTCAACACAATTCCTGACATTTAATCCTAGTAAAAATTCCCTGACTCAGGTCAGTTAGGATCACCACTTTATTTTAAGAAAGTGAAATGTCAGAATTATAGGAGAGAATGATTTATTTCAGCTTTAATTTCTTTCATCACATTCCGTGGGTCAGAAGTTTACATACACTCAATTAGTATTTGGTAGCATTGCCTTTAAGTCAAACGTTTCGGGTAGCCTTCCACAAACTTCCCACAATAAGTTTGGTGAATTTTGTCCCATCCCTCCTGATAGAGCTGGTGTAACTGAGTCAGGTTTGTAGGCCTCCTTGCTCCCACACGCTTTTTCAGCTCTGCCCACAAATTGTCTACAGGATTGAGGTCAGGGCTTTGTGATGGCCACTCCAATACCTTGACTTTGTTGTCCTTAAGACATTTTGCCACAACTTTGGAAGTATACTTGGGGTAATTGTCCATTTGGAAGACCCATTTGTGACCAAGCTTTAACTTCCCAACTGATGTCTTGAGATGTTGCTTCAATATATCCACATAACTGTCCTGCCTCATGATGCCATGTATTCTGTGAAGTGCACCAGTCCCTCCTGCAGCAAAGCACCCCCACAACATGATGCTGCCACCCCCGTGCTTCACGGTTGGGATGGTGTTCTTCGGCTTGCAAGCCTACCCCTTTTCCCTCCAAACATAACAATGGTCATTATGGCCAAACAGTTCTGTTTTTGTTTCATCATACCAGTGGACATTTCTCCAAAAAGTATAATCTTTGTCCCCATGTGCAGTTGCAAACCATTGGCTGGCTTTTTTATGGTGGCTTTGGAGCAGTGGCTTCTTCCTTGCTGAGCGGCCTTTCAGGTTATGTCGATATAGGACTTGTTTTACTGTGGATATAGATACTTTTGTTTTCTCCAGCATCTTCACAAGGTTCTTTGGTGTTGTTCTAGGATTGATTTGCACTTTTTGAACCAAAGTGCGTACATCTCTATGAGACAGAACACGTCTCCTTCCTGAGCGGTAATGACGGCTACGTGGTTCCATGGTGTTTATACTTGTGTACTATTGTTTGTACAAATGAACGTGGTACCTTCAGGCGTTTGGAAATTCCTCCCAAGGATGAACCAGACTTGTGGAGGTCTACAAATTGTTTTTCTGAGGCCTTGGCTGATTTATTTGTTTATTTTCCCATGATGTCAAGCAAAGAGGCACTGAGTTTGAAGGTAGGCCTTGAAATACATCCACAGGTACACCTCCAATTCACCTCCAATTTTCCAAGCTGTTTAAAGGCACAGTCGACTTAGTGTATGTAAACATCTGACCCACTGGAATTGGAATAATTTGTCTGTAAACAATTGTTGGAAAAATTACTTGTGTCATGCACAAAGTAGATGTCCTCACCAACTTGCCAAAACTATAGTTTGTTAACATGAAATTTGTGGAGTGGTTGAAAAACAATTTTTAATGACTCCAACTTAAGTGTATGTAAACTTCTGACTTCAACTGTAGCTATATTCACTACCAACTACTGTCTATGGGTTATTGGCTTGATCCACCAGAAGAATACAGACAGTTTTTGGCTTTCTGTTTTGACCCCACTGCAGGGCTCACGGTGAGGGGTACGGCAGTTCATATGTGTTTCCCTGTGAGGAAGAAGAGGGGGCGGTCCTCTTTAGCATTGGCTGTCTGGAACTCGTCACTCAGCCGGAACCTCCACTCGTCCTCTAGCTCCAGCCTCACCACCGTCTGTCTCAGAGAGCTGCGGTCAGCACATATCACACACAGAATCGCCCCTGGACGAGGGAAGAGAGAATACCTATGAGGATGTGATGGCTTTTGTGTGTGTGTGTATGTGTCACACCCTGATCTGTTTCACCTGTGCTAGTCTCCACCCCCCACCAGGTGTCTCCCACCTCCCCTCATTATCCCCTGTGTATTTATACCTGTGTTCTTTGTTTGTCTATTGACAGTTTGTTTTGTTCGTCAAGTCTACCAGCGTTTTTTCCCCTTGCTCCTGTCTTTTCTAAAGTTCCTGTTTTCTAGTCTTCCCGGTTTTGACCATTCTGCCTGCCCTGATCCTGAGCCTGCCTGCCGTCCTGTACCACCATACCCTGGCAGAACGCCATGACCAGACGTTCGAGACTTTGCTGGAGCAATTCTGCGGATTGCCCACTGGACAGCAGGTCACACCCATAATCTCCCAGCCTACCCCAGTGTCCCGAGAAACCTGCTTACCACCTCCGGAGCCTTATGCTGGAGATTCTGGAACCTGCCGGGCTTTTCTCCCCTAGTGCTCCCTCATTCGAGCTGCAGCCTTCTTCGTTCCCCTCAGACCGCTCGAGGATAGGGCTACATCATAACGCTGATGTCTGGGAGGGCACTAGCCTGGGCTACGGCGGTGTTGGAGCAACGCAATGGCTTTTCGCATGTTGGCATGTTCACAGACTATCGGAGGTGGTCAAAGATGAGCTTGCAGCCCGGGAGCTACCCATGGACCTTGATTCCCTCATAGCCTTGACCATCCGGATCGATGGGTGGATTCGAGAATGTAGGAGAGAGAGGAAATCTGTGCCCTGTCGCCACCTCGCCTCCAAAGAACATCGGAGATCCCCGAAGTCTGAGTGAACCCGACGTCACATGAGTTCTCTCGGGAATCACAGAGGGCTGCCGACTCGCCTCCTTTGGAATCCAGGCACCTGGGCAGGACTAGATTAACACTTACGCCGACTCCACACCCAGAGCTGTCTATATTGTGGAACTACGGGACATTTCGTAGCTACCTGCCCATTAAAAAAACATGCTCATCAAGGGGCGAGTACTCTGGTGGGCCTTGTGGAGAACTTTTCCTCTCCCATGACTCGCACCCCTTTCCATGCCATCCTGCTGTGGGGTAACAAGTATAAATCTCTCTGGGTACTCCGACTCTGGGGCCAATGAGTTTTTTTGGATGCTACCCTTGGTGTCCGAGCTGGGCATCCCCACTCAGCCCCTTTCCATTCCCATTGATGTTAGAGCACTGGACGGGCGCTCTATAGGCCGGGTCACTCACAAAACCACTCCCATGATATTGTGAGAGGGGCTACAGCGAGGCAATCCAATTTATGCTGATTAAGTCTCCTCAGGTACCCGTGGTATTGGGATTCTCTTGGCTCCAGCGTCACAATCCCATCATAGACTTGACTGCTGGTGCCACTATGGGCTGGAGCCAGTTCTGCCACACCCATTGGCTGAAGTCAGCGTAGCCTGCCCCAGGACGTCTTCCTGGGGGCTCGGAAGTTGCCCCGGACCTCCCCGCCTTTCTCGCGGAGTTCCAGGACCTCTGGGAGGTTTTCAGTAAGGCCCGGGCCACTTCCCTTCCGCCGCACCGACCCTATGACTGCAGGATTGACCTTCTTCCAGGCACCACTCCACCCCAGGGACAACTGTACTCTCTATCGGGTCCAGAGACCAAGGCCATGGAGACCTACATTGAGAACTCCCTAAAGGCAGGGTTCATCCATCCTTGTGCCTCCCCTGCCGGCGCAGGGTTCTTCTTTGTGGAGAAAATGGGCAAAACCCTGCGCCCGTTCATTGACTACCGGGGCCTCAGCGGAATCACGGTGAAGAACCGCTACCCACTACCACTCATCTCCTCGGCCTTCCAGCCGCTCCAGGGGGCCAACGTGTTCTCCAATCTGGACCTACAGAATGCCTACAATCTGGTGAGGATACGGGAAGGGGACAAGTGGAAGACCGCCTTCAACGCGGTCACTCCGCCCAAGAACACGTGCTCCACGTCCTACAGGTTCTCCAACACCTCCTGGAGAACCAGCTTTTTGTGAAAGCGGAGATGTGCGAATTCCATCACTCCACCATCCCCTTCCTGGGTTACATCATTGCTGTAGGTAGTGTACAGATGGATCCCGGGAAGGTGAGAGCGGTGGTGGATTGGCTACAGCCTACGTCCAGGGTGCAGCTACAATGTTTCCTGGGATTCTGCAACTTTTATCGCCGCTTTATCCGGGGTTACAACACCCTGGCTTCCCCCCTGTCAGCACTCACCTCTCCCAAGGTTCCTTTCACGTGGTCCCCAGCTGTTGACCTGGCGTTCCGGGATCTCAAACACCATTTCACCACAGCTCCTATCTTGGTTCATTCTGACCCGTCTCGCCAGTTTGTGGTGGAGGCCGATGCTTTGGATGTCGGAGTGGGGGCAGTCCTGTCCCAGCGTTCTGCTCTGGACCTCAAGTTACATCCCTGCTCCTCCTTCTCCCATCGCATCAACGCCATGGAGAGGAACTACGATGTGGTGAATCGTGAGCTTCTCGCGTTGAAGATGGCGTTGGAGGAGTGGGCGGAACATCCGTTCATTGTGTGGACCGACCACAAGAACCTGGAATATCTCTACACCGCCAAGTGTCTCAATTCCAGGCAAGCTAGGTGGGCCTTGCTCTTCCCCCGGTTCAACTTCTCCCTCTCCTACCGACCAGGATCCAAGAACATCAAGCCGGATGCGCTGTCACGCTGCTATAGCCCCATGGCTACATCTCCGAGTATCGTCTCGGACAGAAGTTATGGCTGTCCACCCGGTATCTGCCCCTCCAGGTGGAGTCCCACAATCTCCCCCCCGGTTTATAGGCCCTTTCCCCATCTCCAAGGTCATTATCCCCTTTGCTGTTCGTCTTCTGTTGCCGCGTGTCCTCATATATATATATATATATTCAAACCCATGTCTCACAGCCCTTTGTCTCCTGTTTCCACCACACTGGATTACTGACCTCTGCCTGCCCTGACCCTGCCTGCCGTTCCTTTTGGACTCTGATCTGGATTACTGACCTCTGCCTGACCCTGAGACTGCCTGCCGTTCCTTTTGGACTCTGATCTGGATTACTGACCTCTGCCTGCCCTTGACCTCTCGTTTTGCCTGCCCCCTGTTCTAGTAATAAACTTGTGTTACTTCGACACTGTCTGCATCTGGGTCTTTCCAGAAACGTGATAACATGTGGTGTGTGCCTGCATGGGTCTTTGTGCGTGTACCTTTGAGGAAGTGAAACTTCTTAAGAAAGCCTGGTGTGACGAAGGAATCACAGAAGCAGAGCAACAGGCCGCTGAACAGCAGCTCTGCAGTACTGATGTTGATGGAGTGAGGTCTGGAACTCACAAAACACACCGTCACCTAGAGGGAGGGGGAAAAAGACGCACCGTTGAGTAATCTGATATCAAAACAATCACATATGTATTTGTGTGTGTGTGTGTGTGTGTGTGTACCTCAGGCCCCAGGTTGAGGTAGCAGTCTACAGACAGAATGGGGTGTGTGTAGTTGCGTGCGCTGAGGGGGAACAGCCGTTGGCTGGTGTGTTGCAGGTATTTCTCTAGCAGTAGTTGTGCAGGCGTGGCCAGGAATGGATGCTTGCTGTCCGGGGCACAGATATACTGTGACGGCTGGATGGAGGTGGGGACGTCGGTTATCTAAAACCACACATTACATCAACATTGCAATGGTCAACGCATGAACATTAGACAAAATTAGCGACTGGATTCAATACATATTGCTGAAGTTCCGCCTTACGGCACGATATACATTTCAAGGTAATGTTCCAGAATTGGCGGAGACTGGATTCACGGTACACGCCACCGGCTCAATCAGAAATGACCTAAAAATGTCAATCCCGTTATAACGCGGAACTTCAGCAATACGGATTGAATCGAGCCCCAGAACTGAGATATTACATTAGAGAGGGATATGAATCGATCTCATCGGAACACTACATTTGATCTTAAGTCGAGTGACACGATGATGAAGGTGGTGATGTGTGTATGTGTGTGGTTTTGTGTACGTCTGCGTATTTTATTGTATTTGTGCGTGTGGTTTTGTGTATGTGAGTGTGTGTAAGCCTGTAACCTTGGTCTTGATGATGAAGGTACGGTATCCTCCGATAGCGATCTGTTTCTTCATCACACTGAAGTTGTTGAAACGACAGATGAGCAGACCAGCACTGTGGGCTCGCAGGGTGAAGTCCACATCATCACACATGAACCTGAGGTGGAGCAGAGGAAGAGGAAGAGAGCGGAGCGTGAGAAAAGGAAGATAAAAAGAAGAGTGAGAAAGAGGAAGAGAGATGGCTCAGTGAAGTTTTTTTCACCAGAGATGTGATGTTTCACATAGAAACCACTTCAACCTAGCAGCCTCTTACCATAACAATTACTTATGTAAAGTAAAGTGGCTGTCCTTTCTCATCCATTCTAGTTGTATTCCATTCTTTCATATTCGGCAGCAGGTAGCCTAGCGTTTAAGAGTGTTGGGCCAGTAACTAAAATGTTTCTGGTTCGAATCCCTGAGCTGACGAGGTGAAAAATCTGCCATTGTACCCGTTAGCATGGCACTTAATCTGGATAAGAGCGTCTACTAAAATGTGATAATATTTGACTCTATTCTACTATCTCGCCTGTTCTCGTTGTATTGGACGTCCTGGGTCAGGTCCACATTGAGAAGCAGGAAGTCGTGGAGGTGTCCTCTGGAAAACGGTTCCTCGTGACGAGCTCCTCCCCCCTTCCCCTGACTCGGGGAGCGACTGCCCCACTTCCTGATCCCACAGAGGCCGTACTGGGTGAGGTCGGGACACGCCTCCATGTGCTGCAGCACCTGCTTCAGAGACACGTTCCTCTCTACAGGCCCTGAGGCACTGGAGGGGAGAGAGATCATTACAGAGGTCCGTGATGACAATACTTTCAAAACATCAATATAAACAAAAAAATGTGTTTATGTGTGTGTGTAGCTGAAACTTGTTCCTTGTATGTGTGAGTGTGTGTCTGTTTGAGTGAGTGTGTGTGTGTGTGTATGCCTGTGTGAGTCCAGGTCCACGGCGTTCCACATGACGCAGGAGTCATCAGAGACTATGATGAAGGGCCAGACGTCGGCCGGCAGCCCTCCTCCCTCCAGCCTGTGCCTGCGCTCCAGCCCCAGGTTGTGATAAGACAGCTCCTTGATCAGGAAGTGGGCAGCACCTTGGGGGAGGGGCCAGAGAGGGAGACATCGGGAAACACTGCTGTTATTTTTCTGTGTTTGTGCGTCTCATCTTGTTAGATAGTCTTGTCTGTTGTGTGTATTCTCTCCACTCACTCACTCACTCACTCACTCACTCACTCACTCACTCACTCACTCACTCACTCACTCACTCACTCACTCACCACTCCACAACGGGGGAGAGGGTGAGAGATAGACAAAGTGAGAGGGAGAGAGAGAGAGGTAGTGAGTGAATGGGAAAGAGATTGGCGGTAGTTAGCGTACCGATGCCGGCTCCATTGAAGACAGTGGGCAGCACCAGCATGATGTGGTTGGGCCAGTACTTCTTATAGACAGCCATCTCGTACTCCTTGACGACCAGGATGTGGAGGTGGGCCGCCCCGTCCATGGCGTGGTACAGGTTAAACAGGCCGTGCTCATGACGACCCGTTGTCGGGGTGAAGATGGGGCTCTTGATGCAGTCTGGGTTCTGATGGGGGGGGGGAACATGCAGCGGTATATAAATGTCTGAGTGGGTTCTGCAAAGATTGGATGATCTTAGGGCCTCTACACTTTGTAGGTCCGTATATAGAGGAGGTTTCAGATGGTGAAGGCATAGAGAAACAAAGAACGGTTGGCAGATGAGGCAAACAGGAACCTGGGTGGTGGAATTAGCCAGTGCATTCTGCAGGGGTTCATGTAAATGTTAGAGTATGGCTGTGGTATGACTCTCTACTCTCCTCCTTGACTTGTGCACTTGCTCATCCCCCCCTAGCAGATTGAAAGGCACCGGATTGCTGTAAGGACGTTTGTACCACATTTCTTACACCCATAAATGGGAGTGAAGAAGTGCGCCCTTGAGGAAGAAGGGTAGAGAATGGGTACTATGGTTAGTAGTAGGGGCAAAGGGCCTTAGTTAGGTTACCCAATCGGAGGTGAGGGGCAGTCTCATGCTCTCCAGCTGGCCTCCTGGTTGGCTGAAGCTGAAGTGGTGTTGCTTAGACTTGGGGATGATGAAGTAGAGCTGGATCTCCTCCCCCAGCAGCAGATGGGAGAAGGTGAAGCCATGCAGCAGCGACTCATACATCTACCAGGTAAAGTATACGGTCGAACACATTATCTAGCTACAGGTCTAGAATACATTATTACACATCGAGTTTGACCAACTGAGCAATGAGAATGAGACCAACTGAGCAGCTAAGAATAAATAGTGTGTGTGTGTTCTCAGCTCACCTGGTATCCGGGGTTGAAGCCTGTGTACTGGTGACACTGCTCACAGTGGTGGTAGGTGTTGTAGGCTGCGTATTTGGACAGTTTGATCCTGGCCGTACGCCTCCGCAGATACACGTCCTCCTTACGTCTGGGGTTTCCTGCGGGACAGAGCAGGGGCTGGGGGTTAGTTAACCTGGCAAACGCCAGTCTAGAACCATGGAACATCTCTGATAACCACAGTCATGTACATACAGCTACACTTTTAGAATAAAATGCACGTATCTAGAACCCAGAATGGTTCTAGAACATCTATCTAGAACATAAAAGGGTTCTCCTATGCGGACAGTAGAATAAGCCTTTTTTTTCTTCCTAAGAGTGTACAGAGCTCAGCCAAGCTGGAAATAGTGGAGAAAGAGATCAGGAGGTCCAAGACAAAAACGTCATCTAGTAAACCTCACAATCATAATGGTAACCGAGAGAAATGCCCCACTCCCCTATCCTACCGTCAGTGTTGGGGTAGTAGTCAGGGCAATAGACAGTGCTGATGTCTTCATATTTGGGGTTGTGGATGGTGTAGTCGAAGGGCATGCTCCTCAGTGTGTCTATTATCGGCCAGGGAGCACAGGCTGGGTGGTACTGGACACCCTCCAGCTGGTCACCTATACCACACACACACACACACACACACACACACACGTGTTTATATTCATAATACAGTCACAACAGCTCATGGGTCCTTAATAAACATCCCTAAATGCACGGAAACCTATAGGATTAATTCATAATGCATTACACATGTTGTGTATACAACACACAGACGTCTATACCAGCAAATATCTACTTAAAATAACCTCTTCGTGGAAGCTATGTACTGTCCTGTAATTCATTCAAAGTGTTCTACACACACGTGATGCATATTATTAAGACTGGTGCAGAGTGGAGGGCCGTGGTAGTTATGGAGCTGAGGCCAGGGAGTGTTGTCAAGGTAACTCACTGGTGTTGATCTCTTCCTCGTCATAGATGTCCACCTCCATCAGTCTGATCAGCATACGAGACAGGATGCCCAGAAACTGGAGGTACGCCCCTGTCTTCCCCACCTGAACAGGTTCCAGGTGTCAGAATAGTGTGTGTGTGTGTGAGTCTGTCACCAGTGTGTGTGTGAATGTGTGTGTGTGTGTACCTGTGGGGGCCCGCTGAGCAGCAGTCTGCGGGGATGGAAGTTGTCCGTGCGTCCCTCTGCGGGGCGGTTGCTGCTGTCCATGTGGCAAGGCCTTGGGATGGTCCACTGGCGGTAATACAGAGACTGTTCTGTACACGTCATCATCTTACTCAGCAGAGGTCTGACACAGAGGAACGCAAAGGAAACATTCAAATACAGCATCATCTTACTCACCAGTGTGTGTGGAGACTACGGACAGGTGAGGTGTGTGTGTTTGTCCCTACCTGAAGGAGCTGGCCCAGACTACAGACAGGTGAGATGTGTGTGTGTTTGTCCCTACCTGAAGGAGCTGGCCCAGACTACAGACAGGTGAGATGTGTGTGTGTTTGTCCTTAACTGAAGGAGCTGGCCCAGTCTACAGACAGGTGAGATGTGTGTGTGTTTGTCCCTACCTGAAGGAGCTGGCCCAGTCTACAGACAGGTGAGATGTGTGTATGTTTGTCCCTACCTGAAGGAGCTGGCCCAGTCTACAGACAGGTGAGATGTGTGTATGTTTGTCCCTACCTGAAGGAGCTGGCCCAGTCTACAGACAGGTGAGATGTGTGTATGTTTGTCCCTACCTGAAGGAGCTGGCCCAGTCTACAGACAGGTGAGATGTGTGTATGTTTGTCCCTACCTGAAGGAGCTGGCCCAGTCTACAGACAGGTGAGATGTGTGTATGTTTGTCCCTACCTGAAGGAGCTGGCCCAGTCTACAGACAGGTGCGGCAGGAAGGAGGTGCAGCGAGGCAGTCCACCCTCGTCGCACACCGTGATGATGTCATAGAGCGCCCGGGGCAGCAGCACGGGGGGGGGCGACTCACCCCCTGCGCCCAGGAGCAGCTCTGAAGGGGGAGGGGGAAGGGGGAGGAGGAGTCAGAGGAGGTTGACTTGGAGGGCCAGCGCTGGGTGTCGGAGGGGTTAGGTGGGTTCGGGTTTGGACAGGTGGAGGAGTGATGGGGGTCAGGGGGTGGTGTGGAGATGGAGAGTGGCCGCAGCACTGCTGTCGGGGAAGGGTCGGAGGGGCTGGGGGGCTGAGTGAGGGGGGGGGGGAGGGAAATGACCCAAACCAGGGAGCTCCGACTTCAGAGCTAGAGGGAAGACAGGAGAGGAAGAAATGAGTAAGGGATGTATGCAGAGATGAGTTTACTGTTATAAACTGTCAAATGTGTTGTTTAAGGTTATAAACACCCATATTGAAAGTATAGTGTCTTATTGAATAGCTAGAATTGTGTTGTATTTCATTGAATTTGGCCAGTGGATGGCGCTCCATCGCTCACCGCTCTCTCGCTCCTCCTCCTCGTTGTCGGTACTGCGGCGTTTGTCCCGGTCGCTCTCTGATAGGTCGCTACCGGGGACGTGGCTGAGGGGTTGTGACCCCTGGGACTCCACCCTCATCAGGTAGGCAGCCAATCCCAGCTCCTCCTCCAATGACGTGCGCTGCAGGTAGGAGGAGCTTATCACACGCAGGTCACAGTACTTCAGTGATCTGGTTGGAGGAGAGAGAAAATACATCAATCAACCAATCAACCAACCAATCAGGATAAATATACAGGTACTATGTGTGTGTACCTGGGTAGTGATTCTCCCAGGGGGTCTGCCCCAGAGAGGATGAGGATACAGGGGAGGGCCTCTAGCTCCAGGTAGGTACGGGGAACCCAGTCTGTCTCCTGGATCTTCAGCCATGCCTGGACACAACACACACACACACAATTTAACCAAGTGCTAGAACAATACAGATCTAATAATATAGGAAATTCTGCCCATTCACATTGACTGACATTCCCACCAACAGTGGTCCCATCCGCTTCCTGTTGCAGAGGCAGGACTTCTGTCACACCCACTCACTCTTTAAATGGACTCACCTGAAGGCAATCAGTGGCTACCTAACGGACTGGAAGCATGACTAGGGAAATGTGTAGTTTTTGAATGTTTGATATGTAATGTATAGCTCTTCAACCTTGGTGTTACCATCCCACTTATATTATTCACGGTAGCCCATACCAACACCAGCAATCCACCCGAATATAGTCTTTTCAGCCTACCAGTTTTTACATGGTCCTTCAAGCCCGATCAGGCTATCGTGGTGGAAATGGAGAACAGATCACCAGATGACTGAGCGTTCCCCTTCCGGGAGAAAATTAGGGCAATAAAGCGGAAAATCGAGTGTATGGACAACAAGAGATCTCTAGCCTACCAACAACCATATAACCTGCATCTACCCAGTCCCCACTTATGTCAGTCCCTCTCCAAGTCCCTTATCAAAACGTTCCCCGTCCCAAATTCTACCTCACTTATTCCCAGGATCCGGTATTGTACCTTCTGCAATCCCAGATCCTAAGACATTCCCATTTTGTCAGGTCTGCACCAGTCCGAGTCCAAGCGACTAGCCTGGCCCCCAAGAGCACCCTGGCTTCCATTGTGCCCACGAGTCCATTCCAGTTTCCATTAAACCGCATCAGTGTTCTGCTCCGCCCCCCCACCAGAGCAACTTCCTGTGATATTCCATATGCGACCAGTTACCCAAGCTATTCCACCACCTGCTGATGGGTGGCTCTGGGAGCATCTTCCTTCCCCTACAGCCCCCCAACCACTTACAGTAGCACACTTAATGGACATCAGTTCCTGTAATTAAAATATGCAGCATATTTAAGGTGGCAGTAGAAAATTCTGCCACTCATATTGACTTACTTTCCCACCAACCAATCCCATCCACTTCCTGTTCCAGAGGCAGATCTTCTGCCACACCCACTCAACCTTTAAATGGTTGTCACTAGTTATCACATCCACAAAGTTCGAATTGGCTAAATATTGTAAAGGTTTGTGAAAACAAATGTTTGATTTTTGGTTTTAATTTCAGGTTATGGTTAGGCATATGGTTAGCAGTGTGGTCAGATGAAAAAAAAAAAATCAACTTCATATTCATCATCTCAAGCACCAACCCAACATCATAGCCGTGCAGCATTGCTCCCTATTCAACCTGACAGAGCTTGAGAGGTTCTGCAGAGAAGAATGGGAGAAACTCCTCAAATACAGGTGTGCCAAACTTGTAGCGTCATACACAAGAAGACTCGATACTGTAATCGCTGCCAAAGGTGCTTCAACAAAGTCCTTAGTAAAGGGTCTTAATATTTATGTAAATGTGATGTTAAATGTATTTATTTTGTATACGTTTGAAAATTATATATTTTTTAAACTGTTTTTGCTTTGGCATTTTGGGGTATTGTGTGTAGATTGATGAGGGGAAAAAAACAACTATTTAATCAAATTTAGAATAAGGCTGTAACGTAACAAAATGTGGAAAAAGTAACGTGGTCTGAATACTTCCTGGAAGGCACTGTATGCGAAAATGGCACATTTCTGTTATGTAGAAAAAAAGACAGTGTAGTGTTTCCAACGACATCATCAACCAATTAGTAGGCAATGCCAACTCACAATTGGTCAAAATCACACGACGCACACCAATGATGTCATTGGAAACACTTATTTTCCATTTATTTTCCTATATTTTTTACCACAAAACATAGAAACATGCCATTATCACATATGTTGATGTTGGGGTGGTGCTGGAGATGATGAATATGAAGTTGAACAATTGTGAAGTTTCCCTTTAAGATTTAGGGTTCAAATCAGATTTCAAGAAGATCAAATATTAGAAACGGGTTTAGACATAATTATGACTTTGTGGCTGTGGTACCTAGTGACGATCCCTTTCAAATGGACTCACCTGAAGACAATCAGTGGCTACCTAATGGACCGGAAGAATGACTAGGGAAATGTGTAGAGTTATTCAAATGTTTGATATGTAATGTATAGCTCTTCTACCTTGGTGTTTACCTGGATGTTTTATTGAACAGAAAAAACATCTTACCATCCCACCTACAGTACCAGTCAAACGTTCATTCAAGGGTTTTTCTTAATTTTTTAAAACATTTTTCGACTTTGTAGAATAATAGTGAAGATATCAAATCTATGAAATAACACATATGGAATCATGTAGTAACCAAAAAAAAAGTGTTAAACAAATCAAAATATATGTTATATTTGAGATTCTTCAAAGTAGCCACCCTTTGCCTTGATGACAGCTTTGCACACTCTTGGCATTCTCTCAAGCAGAAATAAAGAAAAACCCTGGAATGAGTAGGTGTGTCCAAACTTTGGACTGGTACTGTATATTCCCTCAACCATTTGACCGGGTTAGCCCTTTTAATCTGTACTCCTCCCCCTGTGTTCTTAACAGCACACCATCATGGTAACCCATACCAACACCAGCAATCCAACATCATTTTCATCCTAACAGTTTTTACAAATAATGTTATAATATTTGTAACCTTCCCCATATTGAGATTGTTTTACAATCCTGTCAAGTAACTGTCATCTTGCTAACCAGGATCTGTATGTATCAAGTGTCTCAGATTAGAGACCTGATCCGGGATCAGGTCCCTGTCCATGTAATCTTATTCATTGTGATCTAAAAGCCAACGGCAAAACTGATCTTAAATCAGAACTCTTCATCCAGTTGTCCAGTTGTTTATCCCCTACCTTGATGCGCTCAGTGAAGCTCTGTCCTACGCTGAGGGCTTGGCTGGGGTTTCCCAGGATGATTTCAAAGCGCTCCCCCAGCCCCAGTCTCTGTCTGACCCACGCCAGCCGCTGGTGAGCCCACCCTGCCAGAGCCAATGAGGGGATCCGTAGCAGCACCATGTGACCGTGGTGGGTGGGGCATCGCTGGGCGGAGCTGAGCAGACTCTGGACTATCTCCAGCGTCTCGACGGAGGTGTGTTTATGTATGCTCCGCCCCCCTGAGCCAGGCCGACCTGACACGGCCATCAGAGCCACACAGTAGTGCTGGACCAGAACCTGGGTCCGGATCACTGCACTGTGTAGCTTGGGGAACCTGGGACAGGGGATTGATACATTTTGTTATTTGCTACATTCTTGTGTCATTTCGATAAATCAACTGTGATTCTCTCAGTGATGTAGTCGAGTCACTAAACCTTGAGTCCGAGTTGAGTCCCAAGTACCCTGTGCTCGAGACCAAGTCTGAGTCACCAATGGGGCGGCAGGTAGCCTAGTGGTTAGCGCATTGGGCCAGTAACCGAAAGGTTGCTGGATCGAATCCCGAGCTGACAAGCTAAAAATCTGTTGTTCTGCTCCTGAAAAAGGCAGTTAACCCCCAGTAGGCTGTCATTGTAAATACAAATTTGTTCTTAACTGACTTGCCTAGTTAAATAAATGGTCAAGTCCCTTGGGCTGAAGTCTGAGTCCCAGTGCTTGATTCCTGCAGTAAATGGAAATGTCCTCTTTGGCCTCATGGGTGGAATGTTATTAATATTTAATTGATTTAATATAGGGTATAGGCCACTACTGGTAAAGTTACCAGGGTGTTAGCTAGCTAGGTAAAATGGCTGAACAAATGTTGGCCTAAACAAATGGTTAGCGGTACAGTCCGCAAGTGGCCTACTTTTAGAACGGCCTGTGATATTCGTTTATGCATGTAAAATGTGGCCCGCCAATGTACGCTAGAAAGGCAAATAATGTAGCATCGGTCACATGGGTCCTAACTTTTTGAATGGTGAGAAACAAGCCGTACGGTGTGTAGAATAGAGGGAGACTTGTCAGAACCTGGCTATGGGATGCAGTGGGGAAAGTGGAAGGGAGCAAGAAGACACATTCAAATACAGCCGACTGTCTATACTCAAGGGGGAGACGGAACAACAACAAAAAAGCGAGACTGTTGTTTTACTATTCAACTCAATGCTATCGTTTCTTGTGTTTCTTAACCTTTTTACCGCAGTGGGCTAAATCAGGGTCACATAGTGTTTCTCGGTAGTCTTACACAAATCTACGTTGAAACAAAAGTATAGACCTCACACACACGGTTATGGCCTTAGAAAAAGAAGACAGCATGTCAGATATAGACTTAATGTATACAATTTTGAGTTTGCATCCCAATACTACACTTTATATACATCACAAAAGACTGAAATATAACACAACTGTTTGACAGTTGCCCCCAAAAAATTAAATATTAATAACATTCCACCCATGAGGCCAAAGAGGACATTTTGGTCATTGGCTGCAGGGTAGCTAACTAGAAGGCTGGTGACTGGTTAGCTACAGGGAAGCAAGAGAGTCGCGTGATGGTCGGAGGCGGTGTCGGAGCGGAGCCTGCCTGTCTTGCTCCCCCGCAGCTCACCAGCTGATGTAGACTGTGTGCCGGCCGGATGTGGCTTGTCCCTCCCACTGCGGAACAAAACAAGACCCTCGCTGCGCTGCGCATCTAGTGCTGCTAATCTTCTGCTTATCATAGCCTAATACAAGTCACGAGAAGGCGAGGCCAAGTCTGAGTCACAAATCAGGAAAATCGAGACTCGAGTCAGACTCAAGTCTGAGTCCTGGACTCGAGTATTACAACACTGGCGTCTCCATTTACTGTATATTTGCATATACAGTTAATTGTGTTAATTTTCTGTACCTGTGTGATTGTGTATGTATGATGAGTGTGTGTATGTACAGCATGTATGATGTGTGTGTGTGTGTGTACAGTATGTATGATGAGTGTGTGTATGTACAGCATGTATGATGTGTGTGTGTGTGTGTGTACAGTATGTATGATGTGTGTGTGTGTGTGTGTACAGTATGTATGATGAGTGTGTGTGTGTGTGTACAGTATGTATGATGAGTGTGTGTGTGTGTGTGTGTGTACAGTATGCATGATGAGTGTGTGTGTACAGTATGCATGATGAGTGTGTGTGTACAGTATGCATGATGAGTGTGTGTACAGTATGTATGATGTGTGTGTGTGTGTGTACAGTATGTATGATGAGTGTGTGTGTGTGTGTGTGTGTACAGTATGTATGATGAGTGTGTGTGTGTGTGTACAGTATGCATGATGAGTGTGTGTGTACAGTATGCATGATGAGTGTGTGTGTGTGTACAGTGTGTGTGTGTGTACAGTATGCATGATGAGTGTGTGTGTGTGTGTACAGTATGCATGATGAGTGTGTGTGTGTGTACATGATGCATGATGAGTGTGTGTGTGTGTGTGTGTACAGTATGTATGATGAGTATGCATGTGTGTGTGTGTGTGTGTGTGTGTGTGTGTGTACAGTATGCATGATGAGTGTGTGTGTACAGTATGCATGATGAGTGTGTGTGTGTGTACAGTATGCATGATGAGTGTGTGTGTGTGTGTACAGTATGCATGATGAGTGTGTGTGTACAGTATGCATGATGAGTGTGTGTGTGTGTACAGTATGCATGATGAGTGTGTGTGTTACCTCTCCTCCAGGACAGAGGCCATGCTTTCGAAGGAGCTGTCGTAGCGGAGGAGAGGCAGACCGCTGCCTGAACGAGTCGAGTCCAGCAGCTCCGACACACCAAAGTACCGCGTCTTCTCATGGTACAGATCCATGTCCTGACACATACACACACACACAGCTTGAGACAACAGTGTGTGTCTGTTTGTGACTATGTGTGTGTTTGTATCAGTGTGGGTCTGTGTGTGTGTGTGTGTGTGTGAATATCTTACGTTATTGAAAGCAGAGGGCCAGTGTATCTCGTTGTAAGGGCTGATACGTGTGTGTTGTGTCTGCAGGGCAAAGGGGAACGAGGTGACGTGGAGAGTCAGGATGTTGGTGGCATCTCTGATCTGAAGGGAGTTGAGCAGGCTGTCCACCAACCCACCGCCGGAGTCACCAACGCTGGCACCATACGGCCCACTGGGAGACAGGGAGTATTTATACTGTACGTTATGGTCACGTTACAAACACGCAGACACACTCACGCAGACACACGTGAGCAAAAAAAAGCACACAAAGCACACACACCTGCTGATGTCCCAGTGTGCGTGGTCGTGGACCACGATGTAGAGTGTGTTAGAGTTCCTGTGTGCTTCCTGTATGAGGTCATCAATGCGCGCCCTCGCCTCCTGGTCCATCTTGACCACGTAGTGCTCAGCTTCTCTCTGAGACAGACACTCCTGCTCCAACCCCAGCTGCTGGAGGACACCTACATGCACAGACAGGGATTAAGCACACACAAAAGCTCGGACGCACACGTGCACATACTCACGTGCACATACTCACGTGCACATACTCACGTGCACATACACACACGACACCAATTTGTTCCAGTTGAAGGTTTGAGTAACGCGAGTGAACACATTTCTCAACGATTCTACGATACACCAGAAAGGGGCTCTATACAACATCGACATCGGCTAGGAGGAGGACGAGACCTGAAGACAACTTCCTGGAAGACACCTCAGAGGGATTGAGGCGAAGGAGGGAAGGAGGAGAAAGGGGAGGGGCAGAGGTAGAAGAGGAGAGTCTGTTGAACTGTGAGATGAAAGTGGAGGAGAACGAGGAGGAGAAAGAGGAGAGTCTATTGAACTGTGAGATGAAAGTGGAGGAGAACGAGGAGGAGAAAGAGGAGAGTCTGTTGAACTGTGAGATGAAAGTGGAGGAGAACGAGGAAGAGAAAGAGGAGAGTCTATTGAACTGTGAGATGAAAGTGGAGGAGAACGAGGAAGAGAAAGAGGAGAGTCTATTGAACTGTGAGATGAAAGTGGAGGAGAACGAGGAAGAGAAAGAGGAGAGTCTATTGAACTGTGAGATGAAAGTGGAGGAGAACGAGGAAGAGAAAGAGGAGAGTCTATTGAATTGTGAGATGAAAGTGGAGGAGAACGAGGAAGAGAAAGAAAGAGGAGAGTCTATTGAACTGTGAGATGAAAGTGGAGGAGAACGAGGAAGAGAAAGAGGAGAGTCTGTTGAACTGTGAGATGAAAGTGGAGGAGAACGAGGAAGAGAAAGAGGAGAGTCTATTGAACTGTGAGATGAAAGTGGAGGAGAACGAGGAAGAGAAAGAGGAGAGTCTATTGAACTGTGAGATGAAAGTGGAGGAGAACGAGGAAGAGAGGGAGAAGAGGAATGTGTTGATATCTGGAACAGAAGTGAAAGAAAAGAGAAGGAAGAATAGGAGGAAGAGAGGAGGGATCTTACCCGAGTTCCAGAGATGCAGTACGGTCTGTTGGAAGGTGACCTCAGATGGAGGGACACAGATGAGGAAGTGGACCCTGTCGAAGGAGCCCAGGTCCAGGTTCTGAGTGCTGGAGTCGGCGATGGCACACACATGGGACAGCAGCTTCCTGGCTACCGCCAACTGGATGGGCCGCACCTCCCGCCACTCCACACGGTACTCTACACACACACACGGAAACACACTTATTAGACACAATGTATACACACACACATGGGACAGCAGCTTCCTGGCTACCCCCAACTGGATGGGCCGCACCTCCCGCCACTCCACACGGTACTCTACACACACACACGGAAACACACTTATTAGACACAATGTATACACACACACATGGGACAGCAGCTTCCTGGCTAACGCATACACGTGAGACGCAAATGTACATACACACACACGGAAGCACACATTTTAGACACCACACAAATGTATAAACACAATGCACACACACACAGACACACACACACAGATTTTGGACAGACTACACATATGTACAAAGTCATAAACTCAACACACGTACGCACAAAACGTATTACAAACACATCTCGCCACTTCACATGAAATTCTACAGCATGTAGCTTTTCAAACTACACACATTTCATGGTGTTCTCTCCACACAGATTGCATATATCTCACCTGAGCAGGAGTCCTTGTGGCTCTCAGCTCTGTCTTTGGGGCTGTCTGTGTGTCTGTCTGTGGCTGGCTCTTTGGGGCTGCATGTAGCTCTGTCCGTCTGTCTGTCTCTAGGGCTGCTGTCTCCTGTGGACTCCTGACTGCTGGACAGGGGGGGCGGATGGCTCCTGCTCTCCCTAGCAGCACCTCCCAGCAACACATCTACATCACCATCTGACACACACATACAATATGGTGAGATAAATAGATAAATACAGTTGAAGTGGGATGTTCACATACACCTTAGCCAAATACATTTAAACTCAGTTTCACAATTCCTGACATTTAATCCTAGTAAAAAGTCCCTGACTTAGGTCAGTTAGGATCACCACTTTATTTTAAGAATATGAAATGTCAGAATAATCGTAGAGAGAATGATTTATTTCAGTTTTTATTTCATTCCAGTGGGTCAGTGGGTTTATCACATTCCCAGTGGGTCAGAAGTTTACATACACTCAATTAGAATTTGGTAGCATGGCCTTTAAATTGTTTAACTTGGGTCAAACATTTTGGGTAGCCTTCCACAAGCTTCCCACAATAAGTTCCGTGAATTTTGGCCCATTCCTCCTAACAGAGCTGGTGTAACTGAGTCAGGTTTGTAGGCCTCCTTGCTCGCACACACTTTTTCAGTTCTAACCACATATTTTTATAGGATTGAGGTTAGGGCTTGTGATGGCCACTCCAATACCTCGACTTTGTTGTCCTTAAGCCATTTTGCCACAACTTTGGAAGTATGCTTGGGGTCATTGTCCATTTGGAAGACCCATTTGGGACCAAGCTTTAGCTTCCTGACTGACGTCCTGAGATGTTGCTTCAATATATCCACAATTTTCCTCCTCATGATTTTCCTCCAAACATAACGATGGTCATTATGGCCAAACAGTTCTATTTTTGTTTCATCAGACCAGAGGACATTTCTCCAAAAAGTATAATCTTTGACCCCATGTGCAGTTGCAAACCGTAGTCTGGCTTTTTATGGCGGTTTTAGAGCAGTGGTTTCTTCGTTGCTGAGCAGCCTTTCAGGTTACTTTTGTACCTGTTTCCTCCAGAATCTTCACAAGGTCCTTTGCTGTTGTTCTGGGATTGATTTGCACTTTTCGCAACAAAGTACGTTCATCTCCAGGAGACAGAATGCGTCTCCTTCCTGAGCAGTATGACGGCTGCGTGGTCCCATGGTGTTTATACTTGCATACTATTGTTTGTACAGATTAACTTTCAGGCGTTTGGAAATTGCTCCCAAGGATGAACCAGACTTGTGGAGGTCTACAATTAATTTTCTGAGGTCTTGGCTGATTTCTTTTGATTTTCCAATGGTGTTAAGCAAAGAGGCACTGAATTTGAAGGTAGGCCTTGAAATACATCCACAGGTACACCTCCAATTGACTTTAAAAAAAGCCTTTAAGAAGCTTCTAAAGCCATGACATCATTGTATGGAATTTTCCAAGCTGTTTAAAGGCACAGTCGACTTAGTGTATGTAAACATCTGACCCACTGGAATTGGAATAATTTGTCTGTAAACAATTGTTGTAAAAATGACTTGTGTCATGCACAAAGTAGATGTCCTCACCAACTTGCCAAAACTATAGTTTGTTAACATGAAATTTGTGGAGTGGTTGAAAAACTAGTTTTAATGACTCCAACCTAAGTGTATGTAAACTTCCGACTTCAACTGTACATACAGTAAACAGAGCACTTAGAAAATATGTATATGAAACCAATCCATTACATTTAAGATGGGTAAACCCACAAACACAAACACACACACACACAAACACACACACACACACACACACAACACACACACACACACACACACACACACACACACACACACACACACACACACTTTCTCAGCATCCAGGTGGGTTGTGCACAGATGTCATTTGATCACAGTTTTGTTGATGAGAAGCAGGAAATGCACATTTCAGACTTGATCTTCCCTTATGGACAATGTATCAACCCCTACAAAAAATATCCATTCATTCTAACATTCTAATCCACATAATAATTCAAATGTCCTGTTGCTGCAGGGCTCTTTCCCTGCTGTAGTAAACTGTCTCAAATGAAGATCTGTAGTCGTCTTACCAGGTCCCAGAGAGTTGCAGAAGGCAGTGAGTTCCTGGGTCATGCCAGAGGACAGCTGTTGACTGATCTCTCTCAGACTATCACTGGGACTGAACATCCCCTCAACCAGGATACGACACTGGTGTTTACCTACAACACACACACACACACACACACACAGTATACACCAGTTATTACATGCACGCATGCATGCACCAAAAAGCCTGCAAAAAGCCTGCAACTTAAGTCGATGTATAAACACACACACAGCAAATTTAAGAGACAGGTAGGCACCCACACACAATAAGATCACACCCCCACCCCACCCCCTCACACACACACACACACACACACACACACACACACACACACACACACACACCTGTCACCACAACACAGGACTCAGTCTCCTGTCCCTTGGCTGTACAGATGATGACCACATAGTTGGTATGAGCCAGCCGTCCCTCCATCAGCCTAGTGAAGGTGCCAGCCAGCCCCAGAGCCATCGAGACCTTCTCCTCCTGCACCACCACACCCTCCCCACATGACGAGGCTGCCAGCTGGGCCAGCCAGGGCAGCTGGGAGGGGGTGAGGACCTGGGCCTGTGGCAGCCCAGGCAGAGTAGAGGGCGCCTGGGGGAGGGAGAGGCCAGGCTGGGGCTGCTGGTGCTGGCGAATCTCACGGAGGTGGGACTCTCTCCAGGAGCGCATGAAGATCTGCTCCAGGTCCTGGATCAGTGGGACCTGGTCTGGGCCTGGAGGGAAACGTCAATAACCAGTTATTACCAACTAGGTTTTTAACGATTGCCTCAATGTGTACATTCTGGTCGCTGGTTCGAATCCCAGAGTCTAGGGAAATATCTGCCGATGTGCCCTCGAGCAAGGCACTCAATGCGTATTGCTCCTGTAAATCACTCTCGATAAGAGCGTCTGCTAAACGACTACAATGTCAAATGTAACTGTGAGCATGACTGAAATGTAAAAAATGAAATCAACCATCTCGCTCTCACCTAGTTGCACCAGGTAGTACACAGTGAGTAGTATCTGCATCTCTACAGACAGGGGCTGTATGGGAGAGGGTCCGTAGTGTTGGTAAACCCTGGGCAGGGCCTGGCTGTTCTGATAGCAGCTCTGGAGCAGGGAGCTGACCTGCACATCACACACCTTACCACTCAGCTGGGGTAGGCTGCCGTGACCTGGGGACCAGAGACATACACACACACACATTGTTACTCTAACTTCCGCGACGCATATAAGGCCCTGCCCTGCCCCCCTTTCGGAAAAGCTGACCACGACTCCATTTTGTTGATCCCTGCCTACAGACAGAAACTAAAACAAGAAGCTCCCACGCTGAGGTCCGTCCAACGCTGGTCTGACCAAGCTGACTCCACACTCCAAGACTGCTTCCATCACGTGGACTGGGAGATGTTTCGTATTGCGTCAGACAACAACATTGACGAATACGCTGATTCGGTGTGCGAGTTCATTAGAACGTGCGTTGAAGATGTCGTTCCCATAGCAACGATTAAAACATTCCCTAACCAGAAACCGTGGATTGATGGCAGCATTCGTGTGAAACTGAAGGCGCGAACCACTGCTTTTAATCAGGGCAAGTTGTCTGGTACCATGACTGAATACAAACAGTGCAGCTATTCCCTCCGCAAGGCTATCAAACAAGCTAAGCGCCAGTGCAGAGACAAAGTAGAATCTCAATTCAACGGCTCAGACACAAGAGGCATGGTCTACAGTCAATCACGGACTACAGGAAGAAACCCAGCCCAGTCACGGACCAGGATGTCTTGCTCCCAGGCAGACTAAATAACTTTTTTGCCCGCTTTGAGGACAATACATTGCCACTGACACGGCCTGCAACGAAAACATGTGGTCTCTCCTTCACTGCAGCCGAAGTGAGTAAGACATTTAAACGTGTTAACCCTCGCAAGGTTGCAGGCCCAGACGGCATCCCCAGCCACGCCCTCAGAGCATGCGCAGACCAGCTGGCCGGTGTGTTTACGGACATATTCAATCAATCCCTATACCAGTCTGCTGTTCCCACATGCTTCAAGAGGGCCACCATTGTTCCTGTTCCCAAGAAAGCTAAGGTAACTGAGCTAAACGACTACCGCCCCGTAGCACTCACATCCGTCATCATGAAGTGCTTTGAGAGACTAGTCAAGGACCATATCACCTCCACCCTACCTGACACCCTAGACCCACTCCAATTTGCTTACCGCCCAAATAGGTCCACAGACAATGCAATCTCAACCACACTGCACACTGCCCTAACCCATCTGGACAAGAGGAATACCTATGTGAGAATGCTGTTCATCGACTACAGCTCGGCATTCAACACCATAGTACCCTCCAAGCTCATCATCAAGCTCGAGACCCTGGGTCTCGACCCCGCCCTGTGCAACTGGGTACTGAACTTCCTGACGGGCCGCCCCAGGTGGTGAGGGTAGGCAACAACATCTCCTCCCCGCTGATCCTCAACACTGGGGCCCCACAAGGGTGCGTTCTGAGCCCTCTCCTGTACTCCCTGTTCACCCACGACTGCGTGGCCACGCACGCCTCCAACTCAATCATCAAGTTTGCGGACGACACAACAGTGGTAGGCTTGATTACCAACAACGACGAGACGGCCTACAGGGAGGAGGTGAGGGCCCTCGGAGTGTGGTGTCAGGAAAATAACCTCACACTCAACGTCAACAAAACTAAGGAGATGATTGTGGACTTCAGGAAACAGCAGAGGGAACACCCCCATCCACATCGATGGAACAGTAGTGGAGAGGGTAGCAAGTTTTAAGTTCCTCGGCATACACATCACAGACAAACTGAATTGGTCCACTCACACAGACAGCATCGTGAGGAAGGCGCAGCAGCGCCTCTTCAACCTCAGGAGGCTGAAGAAATTCGGCTTGTCACCAAAAGCACTCACAAACTTCTACAGATGCACAATCGAGAGCATCCTGGCGGGCTGTATCACCGCCTGCTATGGCAACTGCACCGCCCTCAACCGTAAGGCTCTCCAGAGGGTAGTGAGGTCTGCACAACGCATCACCGGGGCAAGCTACCTGCCCTCCAGGACACCTACACCACCCGATGCTACAGGAAGGCCATAAAGATCATCAAGGACATCAACCACCCGAGCCACTGCCTGTTCACCCCGCTGTCATCCAGAAGGCGAGGTCAGTACAGGTGCATCAAAGCTGGGACCGAGAGACTGAAAAACAGCTTCTATCTCAAGGCCATCAGACTGTTAAACAGCCACCACTAACATTGAGTGGCTACTGCCAACACACTGTCAATGACTGTCAATGACACTGACTCTACTCCAGCCACTTTAATAATGGGAATTGATGGGAAATGATGTAAATATATCACTAGCCACTTTAAACAATGCTACCTTATATAATGTTACTTACCCTACATTATTCATCTCATATGCATACGTAGATACTGTACTCTATATCATCGACTGCATCCTTATGTAATACATGTATCACTAGCCACTTTAACTATGCCACTTGGTTTACATACTCATCTCATATGTATATACTGTACTCGATATCATCTACTGTATCTTGCCTATTCTGCTCTGTACCATCACTCATTCATATATCCTTATGTACATATTCTTTATCCCCTTACACTGTGTATAAGACAGTAGTTTTTTGGAATTGTTAGTTAGATTACTTGTTCGTTATTACTGCATTGTCGGAACTAGAAGCACAAGCATTTCGCTACACTCGCATTAACATCTGCTAACCATGTGTATGTGACAAATAAAATTTGATTTGATTTGATTTGACACACCAGATGCTACTGCACAGGATCAGGTTGTGGGAAAATGGACAGTGAGCTAATGGATACTCCCAGGGGATGGAGGGACGAGGGGGAGGGGTGGCATGTTGAGAGGTGGAGAAGTGAGAGAGAGCAGAGGACATTATGACCTTTCCATTGCTTAGCTAAGAAGCGCAGCTAAGCAATGGACACTGGGCTCAGACTCCAAGCCTCAGTGTCTGCTGAGGTTTGTGGCACTCTTGCGTTTAATGCCACTGAGGAATAGGATCACCGCACTCACACACAGAAGCACACACAAATACACACACGCGTGCACACACACACACACACACACTTCTGACCTCTGAAGATGACGGGCTGGAGTCTGCAGGTGTGCAGCAGTTGATCAGGCACTGTGACAGACGGCCCGGGGGGAGAGTGGGGGTTGGAGGACCCTTGGGACAAACTCTCTGGGGGGGCATGGTCTGTGGGTAAAGAGAAAAAACACACACACACACACAGCAGGTAGCAGACATAAAACAGTAGTAACTAACTATACCCACAAAGAAAATAGCAGCCTTGTATGCTATTTCGCTTCTGAAATGCATGCTCTCTCTCTCGCTCTCTCTCTGAGCTCCTACCTGGTTTGGTACCATTGGTGAGCGATGAGGAAGAGGAAGAGGAAGCTGGGGGGGTCTTCACAGCGGAAGACTCTGGAGACCAGCCTTTGTGTCTCTTTTTAGGTGGTCCCGCATTGAGTGTTCCTGACAGGACAAGCAACACACTGTTATGTATTGTATGTCTCAGGGGGGACACTTCTGGATGTGCAGGCAACTTAAAAATACAGAATATACAGAATCATTTCTTCTTACCTATGCTGCTCTGTACCATCACTCATTCATATATCCTTATGTACATATTCCTTATCCCCTTACACTGTGTATAAGACAGTAGTTTTTTGGAATTGTTAGTTAGATTACTTGTTCGTTATTACTGCATTGTCGGAACTAGAAGCACAAGCATTTCGCTACACTCGCATTAACATCTGCTAACCATGTGTATGTGACAAATAAAATTTGATTTGATTTGATTTGAGGGATAACATTCATTCATAAGGCACCCTAAATACAGTGCATTCTAGTTCATTTGCTTGCTTGTTCATTAATTCCTTGATTCATGCCAGCCAGCCAGCCAGCAAGTCAGCCAGTCAACCAGCTAACTAACCAGCCAGCCAGTTACCCAACCAGCCTGCCAGCTAACCAACCAGCCATTCAGCCAGCAAGTCAACCAGCTAACTAACCAGCCAGCCAGTTACCCAACCAGCTTGCCAGCCAGCCAGCTAACCAGCCATTCAGCCAGCCAGTCAACCAGTTAACCAACCAGCCAGCCAGGCAGTTAACCAACCAGTCAGCTAACTAACCAGCCAGCCAGTTAACCAACCAGCCAGCAGTATAACCGTAGCTCACTATTGATGATAAAGATAGCACAGTCTTTGTCACATTAATCAGCTCCTTCCTCTTTCCCCTCTACACATGCTGTCCTCCCTCTCCTCTCTGCCTGCTCTCTTCTTATGTAGCAACAGAGACAAAGACCAAAGGCCCCACGTGTTGAAACACCCCTATCAAAACCCAGACTGGCAGGAAGGAGGCCTTCCACTTTACAACTAAACCCACTGGGAATGAGACAGACAGAAAGAGAGGGAGAGAGGGAAAGGGAGAGACTTTTTACTGTGCTACTTTTATTGAGACAACAGTCTGAGGGAGATAGAGGGAGAGAAAGAAGAGAGGGAGAGTGTTGCTGAATGAAAGGGGGTCGTAAAAATCGGGGCCCACACACACAATACAGCCGGCTCCTACTGGGCATTTAGAGTGTTAAAACACAGGAGCTCTCTCTTTCAGGGGGAGGTGTGAAGATGAGGGGGAGGGTGGGCTACAATGACATCACACATTTAAAGCCATGCCTCCTACCCCATAGAGATGCTATAATGCATGTCATTCTATGTCATACCCCTTTATAATAAACAGACAAACACACACAAACACACGCACACACACAAATAGAAATACATGCAAGCACACACACACACACACACACACACACACACACACACACACACACACACACACACACACACACACACACAAACACACAAGTTACCTATAACTGTGGGTCTCCCTGGTCCATTGGACAGTACGGCCGTATGGGGCAAAGGATTCTGGGATAGGGGTGTGTGGCTCCCATTGGTCAGGGGAGGGCGAAGGTCGGCCAGGTGAGGCTGACCGATGGGGCCTACAGGGGAGCCGGCTGGAGAGATGGAAAACAACAACGGCAACCAAGGTCATCTAGTGTGGGGTCATGTCTGTGAGTATACTGTCTGTGAGTGTACTGTCTGTGAGTGTACTGTGTGTGAGTGCACTGTGTGTGAGTGTACTGTGTGTGAGTGTACTGTGTGTGAGTGTACTGTCTGTGAGTATACTGTCTGTGAGTGTACTGTCTGAGTGTACGGTCTGTGAGTGTACTGTCTGTGAGTATACTGTCTGTGAGTGTACTGTCTGAGTGTACGGTCTGTGAGTGTACTGTCTGTGAGTGTACTGTCTGTGAGTGTACTGTGTGTAAGTGTACTGTCTGTGAGTGTACTGTGTGTGAGTGTACTGTCTGTGAGTGTACTGTCTGTGAGTGTACTGTGTGTGAGTGTACTGTGTGTGAGTGTACTGTCTGTGAGTGTACTGTGTGTGAGTGTACTGTCTGTGAGTGTACTGTCTGTGACTGTACTGGGTGTGAGCGTACTGGGTGTGAGCGTACTGGGTGTGAGCGTACTGTCTGTGAGCGTACTGGGTGTGAGCGTACTGGGTGTGAGCGTACTGGGTGTGAGTGTACTGGGTGTGAGCGTACTGGGTGTGAGTGTACTGGGTGTGAGCGTACTGGGTGTGAGTGTACTGGGTGTGAGTGTACTGGGTGTGAGTGTACTGGGTGTGAGTGTACTGGGTGTGAGCGTACTGGGTGTGAGTGTACTGGGTGTGAGCGTACTGGGTGTGAGTGTACTGGGTGTGAGTGTACTGGGTGTGAGTGTACTGGGTGTGAGTGTACTGGGTGTGAGTGTACTGGGTGTGAGTGTACTGGGTGTGAGCGTACTGGGTGTGAGTGTACTGGGTGTGAGTGTACTGGGTGTGAGTGTACTGGGTGTGAGTGTACTGTACCAGTATAGCTGCCGGGTGGGAGTCCAGGGTGAGCGGTGACTGCTGGATTGAGGAGGTGCTCGTCTGAGATCGCATGACCGTCAGAGGGGTTGGGCACCGTCTGTCTCCCTCTAGTCTCTGAAAAGACAACGCACGGTCAGATTAGCATTTGGCTTCACACACAAACACAGCCAGACAGGCAAACAGAAACCCACACAGTCAAAACCATCGAAACACAGTCAATGCTACTGTACATACACAGTGTCTGTGTGTGTGTACTAACTTGAGAGAACGGATGGGCATTTTCCGTAAAAGCATTAGTCACACTCAAGTGATTATGTTAGTGTCAGCTCAATTTACATTTGAATGTAAACTCTGCTCTAGTTACTGGAGGTCTGAAACTCATCCTTCTTCCTAATCTGTGTGGATTAGACTTGATTTACTGTCTCTCTGCCTCATATACTGTATACCACGGGTATTGTCAGTTACACAGTAACAGTCTAGACACAGGCTTCGACCCTTCTTCACCCTGACCCCAGTCCTGACCTCTCACCCCAGGCCTCTGTCCTCCACACCTGGACAGACAGGTCGGGTCACAGACCCATCCTCTCCTACAAACTCCAACTTTGACCCCAGACGAGCACCCTGTCCACAGAACGACAGCAGAGATACACAGAAGGAGAGACTGACCCACTGGCCTGACGCCCTCTCTCCCCTCTCTACCTCGCTCTCTTTCTCAATTCAATATACTTACACTTACACTGTCATGGAAAGATCACACATGAAAATATCCCCCAATCCCCTCTACTCCCCCTGCTTGTGTTACCGAGGCCCTTCCAGCAGATAGCAGCCCCTCTGACCAGCTGTCCCTGGTTGTTCCTGTACAGATGGTACTTTAAGTGCTTCTGTTTCTTGGGCTGGGTGCTCAGCTTCAGGTTGATGTGGTTGGAAAACTCAGTGAAGTAGCGAAAGCCCTTCTCTCCACAGCCTATACAGTTCCCAGAGAACCCTGAGGACGACCACACAAACACTAGGTCAGTGTGTGTGTGTGTGTGTGTGTGTGTGTGTGTGTGTGGTTGGGAGACTCAGTGAAACAATAATAAGCCCTTTCTCCCATAGTGAGAGAAAGAGTGTGTGAGCAATGATGTTTCCATGGTTACAGGTCAGCTGGGATGTGAGATGGTGTGTGTGTTGTGCTTGTGTGTGTGTGTGTCTAGCAGAGCCCAGGTTGAGGGACTAATAACGTGTGTATGTGTCTGCAATCAGGATACCCTGACTGTTCTCTATAGCCTCTCTCTGTCAGTCTCTCTCTCTGTCAGTCAGTCTCTCTCTCGGTCAGTCTCTCTCTCGGTCAGTCAGTCTCTATCTCTGTCAGTCTCTCTCTCTGTCAGTCAGTCTCTCTCTGTCAGTCAGTCTCTCTCTGTCAGTCAGTCTCTCTCTGTCAGTCTCTCTCTCTCTCGGTCAGTCAGTCTCTCTCTCTCAGTCAGTCTCTCTCTCTCGGTCAGTCTCTCTCTCGGTCAGTCTCTCTCTCTCGGTCAGACTCTCTCTCGGTCAGTCTCTCTCTCGGTCAGTCTCTCTCTCAGTCAGTCTCTCTCTCTCTCGGTCATTCTCTCTCTCTCGGTCATTCTCTCTCGGTCATTCTCTCTCTCTCGGTCAGTCTCTCTCTCGGTCAGTCTCTCTCTCTCTCTCTCGGTCATTCTCTCTCTCTCGGTCAGTCTCTCTCTCGGTCATTCTCTCTCGGTCATTCTCTCTCTCTGTCACTCTCTCTCGGTCATTCGCTCAGTCATTCTCTCTCTCTGTCATTCTCTCTCTCTCTGTCATGTCTGTGTGTCTCTGTATGTGTATCTCACCCAGCAGTGCGTTGCGTCCTCGTTCGTCGGGCAGGAACCTGCGGTCGACAGCACACACCAGCAGTGTGTCTGGTGCACTGGGGGACTTGGCCCCTACCAGCAGGAAACCTGGGGCCACGTTTAGAGGCTCTGACACCAGGGAGGACAGACGCAGGTCCCTACCGGCCTGGCAGAACCCTGAGACACACACACACACACACACACACACACACACACACACACACACAC